>NW_026099573.1:23841441-23884544 GCF_025091365.1 Daktulosphaira vitifoliae
GAACTAAAAATATTTTATTAGTTTTGCAGATTTTATTCTGCTCGGACGATTTTTTGTATTTTAAAAAGTAAGTAGTTATTAGTTTTTAAAATAATGTAAACATTAATTATTAAAATTCATTATTAAACTCATGTAAACTATNATTCATTATTAAACTCATGTAAACTAGCAAATTACTAAAAGTACATAAGAGGTTTTTTCGATTAGGGTGTCAGTTTGTGTATAACGTTGGTAATGGTAATATTGTTTCCGAAATACGTATCCGCGAAATTTGTTTTGACTTTATGAGTTAAATTATTTTTAGTTTGAAATTAATTATATTTATAATATAGTTTTAATTTTAAATAAAATTAGCCACAAGTGATAAATTTTTATTATTCACTTTTTTTTACATAAAATATTGATACATTGAAAAATATTTTTTGATGAGAATTATGAGGTGGAATTACAAATTTGAGTCTTCGGAGTCTCGAAAAAGGTGTAAAAAAAAATTAATCAAATAACGACAAATTTTATACTTTATTGTACAATTTTAAACATGTTTACTTGACAAAATTTACATTATACATTAAGATAAAAATCCTTAGTAGTTATATGAATCAAATTATTATGTTTAAGGCTATTCATTTAACACTGGAACTCTTTAGCTATGTCATTTGCGACAATCTTCGCAGCTTTCCAAAATGTTTCATGATTCATTGTCGAAGGATCATTTAACAAATTTTGAAGTTCATTACTTTTTACGCTTTCGAAAAACGAATGATTTTCTATTGCATCTTCTAATTTTTTTTTTTCTGAAAACTCTTTATTTATGATACTTTTTAAAGCCTTATTTTGCAAAATGTCTTTTTTTAAATCATAACTTTCATCGTCATATTTTATTTCAAGTTCATCTACATTGTAAACAAAATATTTTTCCATTCTACGTTGTGATTCAATAAAATGCCAATTTAAATCAGTAGAAGTGTAAAAGGATGGTGTGTTCGAAAAATACTGTAATTCTTCTTTTATTAGAAAATTATTTATTTCATATTTTTTCATAAAATTGTTGATACACGTCAAGGAATTTTGCATATCAAGGGCCGTACTCTGAGGATAATCCATAAGTAGAGAACTATTTGTATAATACGATAATAAGTAATAATATTTATGTGCCCTGGTTTGCATTAATATTTGTAATTGTTCTAGATCTGCATTCTCCAGTAGGTTTTCATTGGATACGTTGGATGAAGTGTATGAAAATTTGCAGCAAATAGTAAGAATAACGATTGCACTCAATATTGATTTCATCGTAATTACCAAGTTTCTTGACAAACTCAACGTTTTTGAACTTTTATTGTAATATAGATAAAACGTAAAAATTTTATTACACACAAAATTATTTTTGCTAGAAAATTGTCGTGAGTATATATAAGGCAATATTTGTGTAATTAATGACGGAATTTTCTATAAAAATATTTGAAAAATATGTCTTTATTATTTGTATATGATATTTTATTAATACATTTATAAATTATGTTGTGTGCAAAAGTTGTGCTTAATTCTATTTTATAACTTTAAATTTTCTACCTTACTTATTTGCTTTCGTAATTGCAATTAAATCAAACCAAGTAGTTTTGAACATGCTATTGTACCTTATATAAGCATACGTTTATAATAAGGATACGTTTATCCTTGACTTGTATCAACAATTTTATGAAAAAATATGAAATAAATAATTTTCTAATAAAAGAAGAATTACAGTATTTTTCGAACGCACCATCCTTTTACACTGATACTGATTTAAATTGGCATTTTATTGAATCACAACGTAGAATNTACTTTTAGTAATTTGCTAGTTTACATGAGTTTAATAATGAATTTTAATAATTAATGTTTACATTATTTTAAAAAGTAATAACTACTTACTTTTTAAAATACAAAAAATCGTCCGAGCAGAATAAAATCTGCAAAACTAATAAAATATTTTTAGTTCACTCGCAAACGTTAACAGTAATGGATGTTTTTGGTTCATCATTTGAAAGTAAAAGAATAAAAAAAATATGCATACTAGAGTCTAAATTAGCTGAATTAGAAACAGATATTATAAAAATTACTGAAACGCTTAGTAATTATAGGAAAATAATTGAACAAATAAATGAAGAAATACACGGAGTAGAAGTTAAAATTGAAAATTTAAATACTAATTTTAACGCAATAGATTCAACTTTTAAGTTATGATATAGTCAGCTAGAAGAACAGATTAATAAAATTAAAGGTTTTGTAAAATACGAAGCCTATACTGACTCTAGTGTACGTTAATTCAAAAAACAAAACTCCCTAGAACAATATCCGTATCCTCAACGTACTAGTTAACAAACTAAATAATGACTACAGCAATAGCAGATTTTGAGTGTATATTGGGATCGAATAACGAGTATCTTATAAAAGAACTATCTGCAGTGTATACTGACACTTAAGCTACACAACACTGGATATTTAAATATGCAACTCCAACAGATGAAAAAAGTCGAAATGTTAACGCGTGGTTGAAAAAGCACAGACATTCAATGCAACCTCAGTATGAGTTTAATAATGAATTTTTCAGTTGACAAGATCCCATTAGTAAAATTGTTCTTATTTTTAAACATTTTTATTGCCTCCCTTATATTGAGCTCTTTGTAATTATATACGTTTTTAATTAATGTTATGGTGTTAATGGATTGATTATGTGTCAATAAATGATCTGCCACCGGAGATTTACAAATTCTTGATTTGTAATGTTTCATAGGTGTATTTTTAAACTGAACCTTATATTTCTTTTTGTTTGTCCTACGTAACATTTATCACAACTTTCACATTGTATTTTATAAATGCACGATTCCCCTTTTATCTGTTTTATCTTTATGAATACCTAAATTTGCCTGTTTATCTGTAAATAATCACTGTTGTATGCTCCACGGCACGACAAACATAAACAAAAGTACTAGTAGTTAAAACTCAAAGGCAAACACTATTAAAATCCTATTCGGCAAAGTTAACTGGAAAACACACATTTAGGATTAAGTTAAATAAAAGATAACGTGTTATTACAGAATATTCTATAATGCATATTTCAAAAATATAGTAAAATAAAATCTTTGTAAACTTAGTCTGTCTCGATCCGTTCCCGGGGGACTCCCCAAAAGTTTTTATATTTTATACATAATTAATAATGTCCTAATTAATTAACTCATTATAAACAAATAATTGTTTAAAAATCATAAATAAAATAAATAAACTATATAACTATACTACACGTACAACATCACACACATTCAATCCTTGAGATCATGAGACTCTTCAGCATAACATTTTATATTTCACAATAAATACAAAGTTCTTCATATTCTTTTACACGTCATAATTGTACTTTGTAACTTCCTATTTATTAATATATTAACATGGACTTCAAGCTATTCTATATTTGTAATATATTTATAATTGCAGTTAGATATTTTNCAAGCTATTCTATATTTGTAATATATTTATAATTGCAGTTAGATATTTTTTACTACTTTGAGTATTTTCAATTTCAATAATTTATTACTATTATTTTAAATTATTATACTATTATATTATTTAATAAAATGACGTTGATAATTATATTTTTAAGTGACAATTGGAACATTTTTAGGATATTATTCATGGAGGTATTCGGTAAAAAAAATATAATTGTTTTAGATGATGCTTTAATATTAACCTAATTGCAGTATTTAAAAATAAAATATTTATTAACATTACTCATTATGATACAACTTAAGCTCGTATTTGAAGATTTATGACTCAAAAAACGATTACTCATTATATCTTATCTTTTAATGTGATTATTTCAATTAATAGTTTCATCACATTATAGTTTATAAACTATTAAAGACTATATTGTAAAAAAATGTTGAGTTATGAATAAATTGTATATTCAAGGACTTTTTAATTATAAATCATCATTAAAATAACAAAGTATACAGATTGATAGTTATTAAAACTATCATTCAACTTCTTTTAAAATAATAAAAATGTTGAGAAATTTTTTTTTGACTTTTTTTAGTTTTATATAATTCTTGATTTATCACTCAATAAGTACTTTAGTACTCTACTTCAATTTATCTCTTATAAGAATGCAAACTTATATTCATCTGTAACAATTTCTGTAGTTATGCTTATTCATCAATAAACGGTTATACTGTTAGAATTAGACAATGATGAATTTCGGGGGTAAAAAATATTATAAAAAGGCAGAGGAAACCCTTATCTTCCCTGTTCTTATCGTGCTCTGTACTAAGTTATGCAAACGTCGTGATCGTCATTGTCGAAGTTCTTACGTGTTAATTTATGAATTAAATTGATTTGTCTTATTTTATTTTTCAATTAATGATTAATATTATTATTTTAGATATTATAAAAACCAGGAAAAGTATCAAGTAAGATTTTAAAAATCAATAGAGTCTAGATTTATGTTATTTCATAACCTTCGACTCACACCTCGCATCAAAAAGTAACTCCAACTATCACTTTAATTCACTCAAAAATCTAACTCTTTATTTTTACTCTTTAATTTTATTATAATTAATTTTTGAGTTACGATACTAATATTAAAAGAATCATCTGTATAGTTAACTTGACAACCTATATTAGTAAACAAAAATACTAATATTAGTACACCAATATTAATACAAAACATAACTTTGCATTTATTTTATAAGTAACACATAACTACGGTTTTTGTGAAGTAACCAAAAGGATCAATGGCGTATTTAGAAATTTATAATTGGGGGGTGCACAAAACATGTTCATGAATAAGTTACCACAACTTTTGTTAACACGTATTAAACACATACTTTAGATTTTTTTTCAAAAAAATCTGTTGTATGTTTTGATTCCATTTTTGTTTATAAAAGTATTTCTTTTTTAATTAGTGTGTATTTCTATGCAATAAACACTTCAAATATATGTTATAACTAGAGCTCGGATGTTTATGACTTTGCATATTTTTTTCGCGCAATATGAATTAAACCCAAGTATGATATAAATTTGATTCATGAAGTCTAGATTACAAGTACGTAAACTTATTTTGCATATTTTTGCATATTTTACGTTTTTGAGCATATAAATGCATATATTTTATAATTTGCATTAAAAATATTAAAAATTTGTTTTTGATGAAGATCCGTAGAATACTATGTACAAAAGTAAAATTACTTTTGGGATTTAGATATTTATAAATTCGATAATCGATATTAATATATATATACAGTAAAACGCCGGATTAACCGGACGCCGTCTAGACACGTGCGAGCTTCATTTTTCTAAGAATTAGGTTATTTTTATTAAATTTCTTTATTGTTATTAAATCCTTCATTTTATATCATCTGTACGTGTTTTCCTCTATAAAAAATGTAAGCACATGATTGGTTAACCGGAATACCGCTGGTCCCAATTAGTCCAGTTAATCGGCATTTTACTGTATTTATATATTCATACGAGTAGTAAATACGGCGGGTGACATGGGTTTTACCTATATATCGTAAATTTATGAGATAGGACGCGTTTTATTTGATATATATAAAATATTTTGTTGACATTTTAATATTCATTGTGTAGTGTTACAAGTTTAGTTTATTTGGTACTTTTCGTATGTAGGTGTTACGCTGTGTTTAAACAATTTGTCTAAAAATTCACGTTTNTATTACGCTGCGTTTAAACAATTTGTCTAAAAATTCACGTTTTTTTAAAATGTATATTATCAATATGCCGAAAAATTCGCTCAGTGGTTTTGTAAAAGAGTTTGATTGGGTATAATTTATAATTTTTTTTTTTATATTAAATATGTGTGTTATGTAATAAAATAATTTTAATTAATTTACATTAAAAAGGTATATAACATTTTTTCGAATTAATATTAACTTCTTTTTTTTGCATATAGTTATTGAAAAATTGGTATTTTTAATATATTTCAAGGCATATAATTGCATATTTTTACATTTTTAAATGCATATTTTCATTAAATTTTGGTCATAAACATCCGAGCTCTAGTGATAACATTAACAGGACAACTGTGCGGCGTCAAATTTTGCTCCACAAGACAACTATATCGACTAACATTTTGTAAGCTCATGTTATTATCGATAAGTAAAAAATAACTTTTTCTAATGATATACATTATTAAATTGCTTGATAAAATATTTACATGACTCAGTCAATGGAGGGTACGTGCCCCTGTGCTCCCTCTAAATGCGCCACTGAAAACGATTAACACGAAGTGCATAAATTACACATAAGTTTTTTGAGGTAAAAATTAGACCAAAATTTCATTTTATGCAACGATTATCTAAGTAAATTATCTGCAAACTCACATTTCTTAATTAATCATTTTTTAAATACATAAATGGCTTAATAACAAAGTCCATTAAAGTTTAGTTAAATACTACAGTGGCGTATGTAAGAGAGATTAAAACTCTTTATCGAGAATAGCAATGTGTCAATAAAAAGCTATTGTTTTATTAATTATCAAAAAAAAAGTTTGCTATAGAAAACCGAAAAAGAATAGTTCTATAGTACAATTTTCCGAAATTGTGTCAGCTATGGAAACGTTCTAGTACCTAACCCAACACCCTTTTTTTTTATTAAATAATGATTTATTCATAAATATGTAAATTAATAATTTCATTTTCTTTTATATATCATTGTAAATATATAGATTATTGCAAGAAAAAATTATTTATAATGGTAGATTTTAGGGGTAATTTTCAGAAGTTTAATGTAAACCTATTATCTTTTTACTGTTAAATACAGAATGGTCTAAATAACGTTTTAATTAGTTGATAATCAGTTTATCCATATTAGTTTTTGAGATATTAGCATTCAAAGCTTTAGAAAAAATAAGAAGTGGAGAAGTGTAAAGTCACTAAATTTTTACATGACTTAAAGAATTCTTATTTATGATTATTTAATGTTACGCACCTCTTTCAACTATAACTAAAAATTACATTAACTCAAAAATTAATAATGGAAAACTGGTTGTCGATCAGTCAAAATTTTTATTTAGATTATTCTTCATTTAACAGTAAAAACAATTATAATATTTGTCATTTAACTTTGGAAAAGTTACCCATAAAATCTATTTTTAAAAATAATTTTTTCTTACAATAAACTTAATATTTATAATGATTTATATTTTAGGAATAATATCATAGCAAAACTAGCATGAATAAACTGGGGAAGTAACGCAACAGTTTTCAATGATAGTTTTTTTTTTCAATAAACTGAAGACAGATTTTCTTCTTGAAGTTTAATACAGAAAAATGTTCCAACGAGTTCTTCTTTAAGTAATTTGTAACTTTTTTATTTAAGTCTTTTTGTGCACAATTGTATGGAAACTTTTCAAAATACTAAAGTTCCTTAAATACGTGTCTTATTAATAAAACTGGCATTTTCCTCCTGTAATTAATATTGTTATTGTTACACTTCGGATATGCACAGATGAGTTTTTATTTAAATTTTTAATTATTATCAAAAGTAGTACGACCCTTCAATGACAACCCTTCACAAAAACTTAGATATTATTTACAATAATATACGTAAGTTATGAACTAATTGAACCTGTTTTTTTATAATAAAATATAAAATATTTTATCAAATTTTATCCTTAGTCACTCAATAACATAAAAATTTTAAGTAGTGTATTATTTAAAAGTACTTAAAATTATTGATAAATGGTTTTGTTATTCTCAATGTATGACATATTTCCGTAGATTTTTTTGAAAGGAACTTTAATACTATTAATATTAATATCAATTATATTTATTTGAGTCTTTACGAAGTCATGCATATTTTTAAAAAACACAATAATGATGTATTTGAATTAAAATACAAAAATATGTTAATGTAAAAAAACAAATTCAATACAAACGATTTTAAATATACTATACATAGAAGCTTACCTAATAATAGAAAAAATAATTGAACATAAAAATGTCTATGGCAAGACGGTAAAAATTAAGTTCAAATATTAAGTTAGGTAATTCGTTAATTTTCAGAGATATAATTNCAAGACGGTAAAAATTAAGTTCAAATATTAAGTTAGGTAATTCGTTAATTTTCAGAGATATAATTTTTAAGCTACTTAAATACCTATAATAACATGTTAACGTCAAATTCATTACAACATTATAAATAACAAAGTTAAAATATTTATGTTTTTTTAATATAATTAATTTAAAAGTTAAATACAAAACGGAGTATTTCCAAAATTAACTTAACTAGTAAAAAAAATATACCAAAAACCTATAACATCCTTTTCGGTTGTTCCGTTATAATTGTTAATATAGCGACTATATTTAACTTCAGTTCTATCATACAGTTTCCATACGTAATCTGGTCCTAAATTAACCATAACTTAAAAAAATGTTCTTTTTGTATAAAATATAGTAAAATTTAGATTAAAGATTTTAAACACGCATTATAAAGGGTTTTTCAATAGGGACGCTACAAAAGTAAACCGATAGGGACAGCAAACGACGCTATATTTTTTCCCGCTCTCTTGACATTTCTCTTCAGTAAGGTTTGCCATTTCATCATGGAAAGATATACGATCCAACAACGAGTCAAAATTATTAAAATTTACTACCGAAATTCGGAGTCAGTGGCCTCAACTTTAAGAGCGCTACGTGCAATTTATGGTCGTCATAATCGTCCTGCCAGATCAACAATTGAGCGTCTAGTGGAAAAATTTGAATCCACAGGCACAGTACAAAATGTTCCCGTGCCAGTGAGACAAAGAAGTGCCCGTAGTGTCGAGAATATTGCTGCCGCTAGCGCATCAATTGAGGAAGACCCAAATCAGTCTCTCACACGTCGTTCTCAAGAGTTGGGCGTATCTGTGACGTCGTTGTGGCGAATTTTGCGAAAAGATCTTGGCCTACATCCTTACAAGATCAAATTGACGCAAGAACTGAAGCCGCTTGACCACCAGAAGCGTCGTATGTTCGTGAATTGGGCTGAGCAACAACTTGAAAATGATCCGGATTTTCATCGAAAAATCATCTTCAGCGATGAGGCTCATTTCTGGCTGAATGGCTTCGTCAATAAGCAAAATATGCGTTATTGGTCAGGCAGTAATCCACACGTACTCCATGAGTCACCATTGCATCCCGAAAAAATTACGGTTTAGTGTGGTTTATGAGCCGGCGGCGTCATTGGGCCGTACTTCTTCCGTGATGATCAAGACCGGCACGTTACTGTGAATGGGAATCGCTACCGCTCAATGATAACCGAATATTTTTGGCCCGAATTGGATGATATGGACTTGGACAATATGTGGTTTCAACAGGACGGCGCCACAAGCCACACAGCGAATGTCACAATCGATATATTGAAAACCAAGTTTGGTGAACGTGTTATCTCACGAAATGGCCCAGTCAATTGGCCGCCTAGGTCGTGCGATTTGACGCCGTTAGACTATTTCCTGTGGGGCTACGTCAAGTCTATGGTCTATGTCAACAAGCCAGCGACGATTGATGAACTTCGTACGAATATCGAATGTGAGATTGCAGCAGTATCGGCCGATTTATGCTTGAAAACCGTCGGAAATTGGGTTCAGCGTCTGGACTTCTGCAAGCGTGCCCGTGGTGGCCATGCAAAAGAAATCGAGTTCCATACATAATGGCATCAAATGTACTTTCACATGAATAAAGAATTTCATTGATATCCAAAACCGTTTTTGATTTATTTAAAAAAACTTTTGTAGCGTCCCTGTTGAAAAACCCTTTATAATAAATAACAATTATAATTTATGATATTTATAATAGAAGTTTCTTTTATCTTAATATTAATAAAAAATTGTGTTAACTTGTTTAGACATTAAAATGTTAACAATTATTAATTGATTTTGGAATGCTAAATCTAAATAAGGAACATAATTTGTTAATNTTGGAATGCTAAATCTAAATAAGGAACATAATTTGTTAATTATCAATAGCTATAGCTCATTTTAAGTATCTTAAATGTAACAATGCTAATAACTTTTAATACAATTATAATTTCAAAGAAAATTTTTTTAAAATAAATATTGCATTTTTAGACTCTATTTAAAACACTTTTAGTTTCGATGCGAAGCTGAGAAGGTATTAATTTTATTATGTGTTTTATTTTTTTGTCTGTTACCACTTTTTGTCAGCTCACTGAACCAATTTCTTTCAACGATACGTCAAAAGATCACAAATCGTACTAGACGAAGAAATTACCCAAAAAAATTGAAAAAAAATCCCTTGTTCCCCGTAAATGGGGGAAATGTCTAAAAAAATTAAAAATCGCTAATTTTTTCAATTTTTTTTTTTTCTTAAAACTACCATATATTTTTCAAAAAATGATCAAATCAATATAATTTATATTTTTATAGATGCACCATGTTTTTATCTATCATTTGATATATTTTTTTTATAAATTTGACTTTTTACCTGCCCACAGAAGAATATTCAAAATGACAACTTTTTCTACTTAATTTTTGAAAGTGTTCCGAAAATACTGACACTTTTATATATACTTTAAATTAAAGCTTATATAATATACTGTATTATGAAAAAAAAAATTTCGGACTTTATTTTGTCTTCACGATGAAAATGGCTACCGTATGCTATTTTTGTTTTAAAATTCTCGATTTTATATTTTACATTTTTAACTTAAAAATGCTATAACTTTTTTAAAAATATATAGATCAATACAATATTTTTATAATAAATACTAATTATTACCTCTTTCATTTGACATTTTTTTTTAATAATATCATTTCCCTTTATATATTATTCACAGTGATTTTAATCACTGTCAGATATCATTATACTTGACCCAACTATGCCACGTCCCCACTGAGCTGGGGTTTTTTTTTTGTATTGTCACTATCATAATCTTGATTTACAATTTGATCATCTTGACTCATTTATAAATTCTTTTATAAATCATCTAGTATGAAAATATAAATTTATATTAGCATGAGTAGTTGTATAAAGTATGATTGCTATACCCCCAAAACGGCCCCTCTGCCTAGGTGGACAGGTGGTGTAAACGGCCGGAGGGATATGGTGAACGGCATAGGACCCCCTTCCAATGAAAGGTATAAAGTATAATGGAAGGGGCTCTCCTCTCTCTCTTAACAGTGGATATTACAAGTATTGGTGGTTAAGAGTAATGTGTTACCAAGAGTTACCATGTGGAGGTACACCATCACATAGAAAGGGGGGCATATACTATAAAAATGAAAACTTTTTAAAAATTACTTATTAAATTGTAATTAATAAGTAATTTAGAGTTAAAAATGTTTAAGTAATGAAGGAATGGGTTAGTCTACGGGATATGTGATCTGTGAATTTTTGAACTATGAAAAAAACCCCTTATGAAAATTTGTGATTTTTCAGCATAAATGAGTATTTTCGCATAAAAGACGGATTATCGCTTGAGTAAAATTAATAGTGCTGTGTCAGTTAAACGCCTTAAAAATATTTTCTTGTAACAAGTGTGAAAAAGTGTATGTCGCCAAAAACTATTTGATGAGACATAGAAAAATCCTTTATCTAAATAACAAATGTAAGGATCGTATAATCGCAAGTATAATAAATTCATTCATAAACTTCCCACATAAGGTGCGGCGAGTGCGTTAAAATGCCATTTGCACGGAACGCGCATTTGGTTTCATATTCGAATACATGCTGTTGTATAACGTTTTTTGATTGGCTGGGTACAGCAACGACGGGTCGCGGTGTGTTCACGTTTTGAATTAGTGGCGCAGCAGCACCAATATCATAATAAAAGTTTTCCATTTCGTCGGTCACCGGCAAGTCGATCCTATTCGACGCGATCGAGTTCTGCTAACGCGCTCACAACAGCGTCTTGATGTACGCGAAACTGTTTTTCGAGAACACTCGATTGATGTTATTCAAACTGTTCCTTAAGGCTAATGTTCGCGCGAAGCACTTTCAAATTGGTCACCTTGATAATTTATCTCTATCAGTAGTTGATAATGCCCTCAGCCAGACCGATAGTCGTTAACTGTTCGAACGTGGGTTTTTGTTGTATTCATTCGTCTTTCGTTAACTCTAGTGGTTAACTTTAATTGGTTTTTTTGCATGTACTGTACACGTTCGCTGTATCATTTCCTCTACTGTGTTGATTGCGTTTAACTGCATTTATTGTAATATTTTTTGCACATGATAACAGCTAGTGCCACCATCACTCTCGAAAATTCATTTATTTATTGTAACTGGAACACTTTGGTTAAAGGAAGTAAAAGCTGTAGACTTGTCGCTCATGTTGGGTTGATCACGTAACATTCAATTTTTCTCCCAACAGCTTATATATAACTTAACCTTAATGGCGAATTTATTAATGTGGGTAATCGACTTAAGGGACCTAAACCGTAANAAAAAAAAAAAAAAAACACATCATAGTAAAACCAATACCTTCTCAGCTTCGCATCGAAGCTAATATAATACGATTGTAAAATTAGACAACAATTGAACACAACAAGTTTTTCTTTTAACTAACATTTCTCGTACACATGTTCTTCTACATCGTTAGTAGCTGTTATTTTCTTACTCGTCCAAATTTATTACCATTATTGCTAATGTTTTCTTATTAAATNAAGTCAGACTGTGTCGAGGAAAAGGAATAAGACGAGTGGACTGTAAAAATGAATGTTGAATGAATTTTCAAATCGTATAACATTCAAATGTCGACAGGGCAGCACAGCATGTTAAAAGTGTGGCGTTAAGTTGTTGCCAATTGATCATCATAAAAGTAATTAATATTGAAAAACGATGTTATAAAACAATAACGATATAATATAATACATCAGCCAGATCGAGTCATTAACATGCCAGTAAACGTTTGTTTTAATAACGTCGCGATTTTACTCCAATTCCAATGAAAATTAATTTCTTATCTACATTTCTTGCCCGGCAAGGATAACAAAATAACATTTGATATCAAATTATTAGGTAAACAATACTCTGTGTTATCACTGCCGAGTGTTATCAACTGTTGTTTGGTCTTGAGCTTTGGTAAACGTTTACTAGTATTTTTTATTAATTATTAATAGATATACAATTTGTGTACTAATTAATTAAGCTATCTAAATAATCATGAAATATAAAGTATATTACATCAGATTTAACTTAGGATATATTTAAAGGTGTCAAGATTTTTGAAACATATGTAATGTCAATGAATCCACGTTAGCTAGTTTCAAATTTTCATTGTGTAATTGAGAAAAATCTTTACATTATACCACCGTTTTATTTGCATTAAAATAAATATCTTTTTAAACAACTTATATTTCAACATTAATTTAATGTTTTATGAGTGCTTAATTAATAATTTTATGATTGATTTCAGTTTTCGGATAATGCAGCAATTTATTTAATAACTACATATACAGGAAATATTAAAAAAATTTTACTACTGGTTTTTATTTTAATTTTTGTAGTTTATATTTGTAGTATATTTTTAAAATAATGACTAATTATTTAATTAAAAAAAAATTGTTTTCCGTTACTAAAATCAAATTTATTTTTATAAAAAACATCAAGTGTTGTTTCAAATTTAATGTAACACATAAACAACACAATAAATCTTGTTTAATTATATTAAAAATATGATAATTCCTTTAAAAAATAAAATTCTTAGATGTATCAGTGACTAACTAATGAAAAAATACAAGTAAATGTTTACCAAATCAAAGCAATTGATAAACTCAGCCATTCTAACACAAAGTATTGTTTACCTAATAATATATAAATTTTGGATTCATAAAATAACCATTTTAAATTTCATTTTGTCTAATTTTAGGAAAATATTGTTATTTAAATGTTTAAATAACAATTATAAATTTTAAAAAATTATAAATGATGTTTAAATGTTTAAAACATTTTAATTATTAGATTATGTATTAGCTGTGATATATAAAATGATCTAATTAAGAAAATGTCTGGTTGATAACTATTCTTCAACATGTCATTCGGAAGTTATTTTCATTTTTTATTGAGCTAATCCAGTAACATATTTCCGTTAAAAAGTTCAATTAAAAAAATCAAAATTCTTTACAAAATATGTAAGACAACATCACAATAGTGNTAATCCAGTAACATATTTCCGTTAAAAAGTTCAATTAAAAAAATCAAAAACATCACAATAAACCGAATAATATTACATTTTCCGACAATTATTTCATACTATCTTTTGTTCTAATATTTAAACAGTATGATATAGTATTTTTATTAGGCAACTGCTACCCATGCTAAATTGAATCTTTTAGTTCTTAAAAAATTCTCTTAGACAAGAATTTTATCTAAAAGGTGTCTATTTAAAATAATTGATCTTTATTAAACACTTATATAGACCTTTTGAGGAATCTCATTAAATAATTATCGAAATTCATTAATTTATTATTGAAAATTATAAAGATTTAAATAATTGAAAAGAGTAGCGTGATGAACATAACTCTAAATAGGCACTTGGCCTAAGCTAGAAAAAAATTAAGTAAGTAGATGGGTTAATGAAGAGATGGATGCTTAGGAGTAATGCTTTTTATTAAATGTTCGTATTAGGTACATTATTTTATACAAAATAATTCTAATCGCTTAATATCTACCGGTACCTGGCAATAAGAATATAATGTAAATGGTAAATGATATAAAATATTTCATTAAACTAGTAATTTATTATCGATACAGTGGTCGCTCCTATTATTTATTAGGAAAACTATTTTTAACCAATTTATTAGATATGCTTTTCTTAGTATTTAATAATTTTTAGCTAAATATTGGCTTATGATATAAACTAAATTAGTCTTATATATTGTCTAATATAAAAGTAAAATATTAATTACATTTTAAAAATCTCAAGTTATAAATTTTAATACAGTAATAAAATCAAGTGTAAATAAATGTTGAGATTTATTCCACATAAACATAAAATTAAAAATAAAGTTTTGATGTTAATGAAAATCTAATGACATGGACTAAATCGTCATCATCATTAGAATTCTAAAATTAAAAACCTAGCATATTAAAAAAAATGTCTATATATTAATTTATGTCTATGTTGCTATTGACCTTTACATTGGGTTATTTGCAATATTCATATAAAAATTTTATTAAAAGCTATTTAATCATATTTCGTTTACAACTAATATATTATTTTTTAAATTTATGTCTAGTATCAAGTAGACATTATTGTATGGTGGGAAATTATGAACTTTTATGTTTCTAAATTATTAATTCTAATTATTTATATGACTCTTCACTAAGAGGATCTGGTACATGATTTTTTAGCATCTAAATAATAATATAAAATTACACGTCACTAAAAAAATTAATAACTTTCAACAGAATTTACCTTTTATAGTGTTTTGCTTTTTCAACTAATAAAATAAATATAATGCTGATATTGTACTAAAACTAAAAATGTTGCACCCATATAAGCTTAAAACATTTTGTAAAATTAACAATTAAACATAATTAAATGATGTTTGTGTTCTTTATAAATTGATAACTTCTTCAGTTTTGGTGATACTGGTTAACGCATGATAGTATTTCCAATGAAGTAATATTTTGGAAAGTTAAATTTATTTATAACCAATTACTAATAAAGAAACATATATGAGGGCTTAGAAAATGTTTCAATCATTACACAATTTTTACCCTCATGAAATCAAAGTGTAGTCCGAAATTCAATATTTTAATTTTTTATATAGCACTAAAATATAGTATTTGACAGATAAATAAAACAAAATTCTCTTGAGATGTTATAATAAGAAAGATAAATTTCATAGTTGATTATAACGTTTTAAATTTTATAGGTAGCTGTCTTATTTAAATCTCAATGAACACAATACTACAACTCAGATAATATCATCACAATGCTTTTATAGTATAGGTATGCATAAAAAATAATAACAAAATCTTTTTCAGTTGCCGAAAAAAATGTTTTATTTAAAAAACCTTATATATTTCTCATATAAAACGAATACTATACGACATTATTTATCTTAATTTGATAATTATCTGTTTTCCGAAATAAATATTCATAACTCTATATTTATATAATATATGATTCTTTAGGATTTGAACATATATGAGTATAGAATAGAGGACAGTGTGGAATGATGATAACCTTAAGCATTAATTGAAGCTTTTAAAAAATGTATTCATCATAAAAAGTTTTGAGGAAATATTACTCGATTTAGTGCCCAACTGGAAAAAGTTTATTGATTAATATTAATTATTTTAAGTATTATAAAAAATTATAAAATAAAATAAAGTGGAAATTTTGCCCCACGGTTATGGGCAAAATAATATACCTTAGGTTAATTTAAATAATTTTTATATTTTATATTTTCCAATTAAGCGTAGTCTACTTTTGTGTCCTTATGTGAGAAATGTTATACAATTTTTAATTAGTTTACCAAATAATTAAAAAAATAAAATCCCCTTATTCTTTTCAAATTTGAATAAGACTTAAAATTTCAAATAATTTTTATTGGTGATGTTTTTCTTTATCTATTGCAATAAAAAAAATTATATTGATTTATTCAAACTCAAGTGAAAACCTTAAACCGTGTAAAATCTACATTTATTATACGTTCATGCAAAAAATTAATAAATGGATTTAAAGCAAACATATATTGTTTTCTGTCAGAATCAAAATTAAATAATGATGACAACTAAAATGAGGTGGTATAAAGAGTAAGTTGTAATATCTGATTCTAAATTCTAAGAATCAAAAAATGTAGTCTATATTTTGGCAGTGTATAATATAACTATTGACCATACACTTAAAATACCTACTATTTTCGTTAATATTGAACAATTTTTCTAGTTCTTTAACTTAGTTATAAATATATTTTGATATATTTTTATGCAAATAAGTCTAAAACAGAAGTAATTTAAACAATATTTTCATGATTTATTAAAAAAAAAATTAAATATACATCTTATTAAAGACAAATAATAAAAATATGCTTTTAGAATAGTAAATAAATCACGTTGTAAAATAAAAAAAAATTAAAAAAGAGAATCGCAAAATAAAAAAAAAATTTCAATTTATAAAATAAATTTTTTATCATCCTCCTANTTTTTCAAAAAGTTATAGCATTTTTAAGTTGAAAATTTAAAATCGAAAATCGAAAATTTTAACACAAAAATAGTGTTTTTAACACGCTTATATTAGTTTCACATGTATGTTGTATGTTGTTAGTATGTTGTAAGTTTGTAACTCCACGCGGCACGTGTTATTATGTCGCGTATCCCGTCGTCTATGACCTTGAGACTAGACCGTCGTAACGCATTCACCCCACCTCGCTCACCAGTCGGCTCCAACACTAATTTTTTCTGTATAATTTTGAGTATTTGACTGACCAACACCGCCCGTTAAACGCCGCGGTGCAAAGTCCAGCAGCAAGTGCTGCACGGCCGACGACGTATCGCCGCTAATGATACTGTAGTATTCTTCCTGTTGTCAAAGTGGCAACGTCAATAAACCGATCTCCACTCGCGCAACGTCGCCATCAACGCTGCTAACCTTTTGACGCCCGAGGATCACGCCGGACATCGCGTCGTCGACGCCAACGAAAGTGCCACGATATTATGCGAAGATTATATATTCTTACCATCGCCGCTAATATTAATATATATATACATATATATATTATTATTTATATATACGTATATGTTAATATTCATTTATATATCCCTACAGCCGACGCCGCTGCCGCCATATATGCCTCGCGCCCCGCCCGCCAACAAAACACAGCTATACCTCGTGCATGATACGTTTACGTACTTAAGTCGCTTTACATGTATATATATATATATTTTAATTACTATTAAAACTTATATATTAATACGCTTTATTCTCATTAAGAGATATATAGGGTATTTATTCCGATTACAAAGGATGATTCCCGTATCGTCATTTTACGTCACTACCTCCACGTTGCGCGCCTGCTGCTTTCCTTGGATGTGGTAGCCGTTTCTCAGACTCCCTCTCCGGAATCGAACCCTGATTCCCCTTTACCCGTTACAACCATGATATTGATAGTAACTACTATCATAACATGTAACTAAAAAGTGAAAAATAAATATAGTTTAAAAAAACTAAAAAACACGCTTTTAAAGAACATCGAACTAAAAAGTTAAAAATAATTTTTAAAATAAGCGTAAAACAATAATGAACGAAAAGTACTAGTATTATTGTGATAAAAGCGTGGGTGCTTTGTGCTATATTTTTCGTATATTGAGCGCCCGACGCTTTTATCACAATAATACTAGTACTTTTCGTTCATTATTGTTTTACGCTTATTTTAAAAATTATTTTTAACTTTTTAGTTCGATGTTCTTTAAAAGCGTGTTTTTTAGTTTTTTTAAACTATATTTTAATTAGTAGCCAATAGTAATTCACTATAATTACATGCTATGGACAATAAATCTTTGAGTTGGAAAAGTTTTGATTCCTCCTAATCCGTTGATTTGATAAAATTTTTTTTAGAAATTGTTAAGTATAATCACTTATATGTATTATTATTAAAAAAATTATGCGTAATAATTTTATTTTATTAAATTATTTATTCCTTCCGTCATATGTCTAAACTTTCATCATCTTCCCCAGTTCTAAATGAAGACAAATCATTTACTCTTTTATTCATTAGTTAGATATTACAAAGCTGAGAAATTATCTTTTTAACTACCTCGGTTATCTCGTATACTCAACTATTTGCATACTTTTGTCGAGGACAGTCATTATNATTTGCATACTTTTGTCGAGGACAGTCATTATAATACTTATCAAATTACTTGTGTCGTGATATGCTTAATACTTTGCATTACGCATCTCACAATTATCAATGAAGAAAGTATAATCTATATTTTAAATAACTTGTAAACAAACAAATAATTTATCTGTCATAACAAATACAATGTTCAACACAATTTCTTATTATATACATATATGTCAACTCATCTATTGTTAACTATGCTATCAATATAATTATCATGTAATGTATACTTTAAAACAATAAAATATAATCATGAATAACACAAACGGCAATATCCCTGGATATGGGGGTACCTCTTCAGTACTATAAAAAGCACTGATATCCATTGAAAAGACAGAGCCACGGCTACGGCTAAGGCCAGAGCCACAGCTCCAGTAAGCTAGTTCTTTCCTACAAACTACTCTTGCTATTACATTTTGATCACGGCCCCGTGCTGTCGTTTGAGTTATTTTATTTTATTTACTTTATTTATGTTTAAAACTTATTTTGATCTATAAAGACATTATTACCATAAACAAATAACATTGAGTAAAAATTGGCATTTCTGGTAAATACTTCATTTATCTTCTTGGACATTACAAAATACGAAGGTAAGTCAATTTATATTATTCCATTTATTTAAAGTTAATAATCTGAGTAAAGAACGATAAAGCAATAGATCTATAATCTCCTTTTAATATCAAGAGCTATTTTGCTAGTTTGTTCACACCTGCTACATATACACATTACAGGGTCTCGAGGGTCGGATTACCGCCCCGTTACCTCAGTGTCCTATTAAAGGTGTTTACAAGTTTATTAGCTCATATTCCTCAAGAAAGAGGACATGATTTTATTTCTTCATATCTACTTGTCTTTATTGTTCTAAACCCTCGAACCATACGACCCCGATAGAACCACAACATCAGGTTTTCACTAAGCTCAAATATTTATCATTCATTATTTATATTTTACCAACTCTGCCTGCTTTATATATTTTTGAATTATAACATTTGATACTATAAAAATTCATTTTTAACTAACAGACTATAATTAAAATATGTTTACTGTTATTTTTAGCAATTAAAAAAAATAATGTTTTTATTGACATTTTTTTTTTTAAGATTTGAAGATATAAATATATATATTTATAAGATTTAAAGAAAAATCTTAGTACCAAAAACTATTATTTTGATTCAGACGTTAGTTTCTATAGTATTTTGAAATTGTTAAACTTTGAATTTTTCTATGATATCAAATGTTAGTCCATATTATGTAAATGACGGAAGTAAACTCTATACTATTACGTTATTTACTGGCGACAGTATGCGATTTCTTTTCAACGATAATAATACTTTATTTATNATTTCTTTTCAACGATAATAATACTTTATTTATAAGTAAACCTCTAATTACGAGTTGGAATTAGAAGTTAGAAAAAGTTTTATTATTGAGTCTAAACTGATGTGTGTGTTTGTTTAGTCGTTCGGTGGAGCATACGATAATAATTCTTTTATAAATAAATTTCTGAAATAGAGTTGGGGTAAGAAGTTAGAAAAAATTTTACTCGACAAGTATAATTTTATTATTGTGTATATTTGCAATGTTTAATTTTTGTCATGATGATAATTTTGCCGCATCCTTTCAAGGCGCTTTCCACAATTCCGCCTTGATAAATTTTTTACATAGATATAAATATTTCTGAATCTTGTTTTGACCAGTCCAGAGGAAAATTTAAGAAATATTGGTGTCGATCTCTCAATAAAATATACTCGCTCAAAAAAAAAAACCCAGCACAGTGGTGACGTGGCATAGTTGGATCAAGTATAATGATATCTGACAGTGATTAAAATCACTATCAAAAAAAAAAAACGCTTCGATGCAAATCTTTAGATAGTGTTTAATTTTAAAAAATTGGTGTATTATTCCAAAAGCTACATGATCTGCTAGTTCCTTATTAATATCCTGATTAAGATAAAGTATGTCTAATGAAAAAGAGATTATTAAAAAATATTATTTCTCATAAAAAATTGTATTGATCTATACNCCCTACTATGCAATGTCTCCACTATGCCGCGACCCCACTGTGCTACCGTTTTTTTAAAAAGTTATAGCCTTTTTAAGTAAAAAATGTAAAATATAAAATAGAGAAATTTCACACAAAAATAGCATTCGGTAGACGTTTTCACCATACAGACAAGTCTAGAGGTCAAATTTTTTTTTTCAAATTAAAGTATATTACATTAGCTATAATTTAAGATATATATAAAAGTGTCAGACCTTCCGGAACATTTTTAAAAGTTAAGTTGAAAAAGTAAATTTTTTGTGAAAAAGTTGTTATTTTAAATCCCCCCCTGTGAGCTGGTTAAGTGTTAGATTTACAAAAAATATATACCAAATGATAGATAAAGATATCAAGATTAAATTAAGAGAACGTGTTAGAAAAAAGCGACCAGATCTGTGAAAGAATGGCTGGGTTCTTCACCAAGACAATGTTCCAGCTCAAAGTGCATTTTCAATTCAACGTTTTTAAACTGAAAAACAATTTCTATACTTCAACATCCCCCGTACTCGCCAAACTTTCCTCCTTGTGGCGTCTTCTTATTCCCAAAAATTAAAAGTTTATTAAAAGGAACCCATTTTCAAACGGTTGATGACNAAAAAAAAAACACATTATAGTAAAACCAATACCTTCTCAGCTTCGCATCGAAGCTAAAATACTTATTCGACAGACGTAAAAAACTAATAAGTATAGATTATAAATTATATTTATAATAAAATATAGAGTGTTTAGAATCTTTTTCAAGTAAGATCAGTCATAGACTTTGTGTAATTAAATCGTACTATTTAAAATCTTGAATTGTTCTTGTAAGTAATTATATGGACTATATGACGTATAGTGTAAATCGTATACGTAGTGCGTTTAATACTCAAATTACTGGAAATATTATTGTATTACACAGGACGTAAGGTAAGTACAATTTAACCTATGCTTTCGAACCTCCAACAATCTATTGTGTAATAAATCATTAATAATTAATAAGAGAAACAATTAATGAGAAAATTAATTAATAAAAACTAAAGATAATAAATTAATAAAAAAAATCATGTACTACTATTATATAATAATAATATAATAATAATATTTTTAATATTTTTTTTTATTCTTTTCATTTTGGTTTGTTACAACTAATTGAAAAAAAAAATAGTAATTTACTAGTGTTAATCTTATACTGTTATTTATTTGAATTTATATGTTTAGTCCGTTTATATACATTAATAAAAATATGAAAAATTATTATTTATGTATATTTTATTATCATTTATTATCAATTATTTAGGTCATGAAAGTTAATTCGTGTTAGAAGAATTTTATTTGTTGTACAGCACAATAATAAAACTATACTTGTCGAATACAAGTTTTTCTAACTTCTTACCCCAACTCTATTTCATAAATTTATTTATAAATGAAGTATGTTCCACTATGTACACTACTAATTCTATATTAACATTTTAAACAATACTATATACTACTATATATGTAATATTTAGTATGTCGTATAAAACAAAGTTATTGTTCATAAATTATAATTTATGAATTAATAATTATAAATTATAATTATAATTATTAAAAATAAATATTAATAATAATTAATGTAGGTTAATTTTCTATTGTGATTGGGTTGTGTTGCCCATGGACTATAACTATTTTCTCGGGTAAACACTGTTGTATTGAAAAATACAGGGCCGTCATTTTCGTAGTACATATCTTCTTCTTTTTCCTAAAATATAATTATAAATAACAATAAAGGTTATGACAATCTATGTTTATTATATTCACATTAATTTGAAGTGTACCCTCGGACCATGACTTAACCCAACGACCGACTATTATTTCATTGTATGCTAAATTCTTCAGTTCGCTCATGTAATTCATATAGCCTTTAGGAATAGTATCGCATATTTTTTTGTCATTCAAACTTCTTATGAAATTAACTGTTTCATCGGTGTTTTATTTTTTTAATTTTAGGACCTGACCATTTACCGTCGGCGTATTGTATGATGCGGTCATTTGATGGCATAATAGTAAATGTGTTTTTATTTTCCTTGCTATTACACTGTTAATAGAACACTAAGTTCATAAGTCTATTAATGTTTTCGTTATTCAATAACACTCGACACCCATCCACCATACTGGATTCTAATACTAATAAATCTAATTCCAATAAAATAAAAAATGTATTATACATGTATAGTCCAACTAAGAGGGAGTCACCTCTAGTACCCTTAAGAAATGTTGGATACATTATACAATTTTTAACTATAAAAAAATTAAATAGTAAAAATATTTAAAAATAAATCGTCGTCTTTATAACCCCCTGTGATAATGCTTCTAATTAATTATTAGGTCTACCTTTTTCAGAATAATTATTTTAAATCCAAAAAAGATAATTTTTTCTCAATCGTCAACCTGCTCAATACTTAGACATATTATGTTTAATAAACATAGTTTATAAAATGATTAATTTTTTTCCAATACGCAAAAAAATAACACTAATTGAGAACAATCTTGTTTTTTTTTTACATTTTATCGTGATAAAGAGTGTAGTAAGTGTGTAGTTACACAATAACGGTAGACGACACAAGTCTGGTTTCCTTTAAATCATGTGTTGAGCCATTTGTTCATTTGCGGCGGGACGTCGTCGTCCGCACCACACTCGCTGGAACTCGCCGGCCTATTGGACGCGGTGTTGCCAGTCAAACTATCATTTTTATGTAGTTGGACGACAACTGATAAAAGTGGCGCAGGGCTTTGTTTGACCTTATCAATCGTAATTATAAGGTGAATTTAAACTTTTGAACGTTTCTGTATTAAATAATATTGTGTTAAATGTTTCAATCTTGGCAAGTTGACACAAAATTTATTTTTAATGTTTTCATATGTACACTAAATAAGGTAAATTAATTAGAAAAATATATTTTTTCATTTTAAAGCTTGCGCGTTTTTGAGTTATTTGTGAAGTTTTATAACACTAACTAAAATATTATTGATATGACAACAAAAAAGTGTGTCCAGTCTGCTTTTTGGGAAAAGTTAAAGATGGTTTTTCACAGCAACCCATTTGATTATAATCAATAATTTTTTTAATTTATTAAATATTTTGCTTGATTTTAAATTGGTTTTTCTACAATATCTTTTTTCTAAACAGAGCACATCAGGTACTGCTGTGTGACCGACTTGACCACACCATCCGACTTTTTACTACAATATAATCAAATATCAAGTTATCTTCGTCAAAATTGAAAAATATTATTTTTCTCATAAGCGTTATGAAAATTGTTATAATAATTTAGTTTTAAGTTGCATGTTATAAATTTGAAATGATCTAAAAAAAATTATTTTTCACAGCTTTGCAAACACGCAAGAGTGTAAGTGGACATAAATTATCTTCAGCTGAGTCATGCAGTTATTATTGGATTTCATACTTTGGTAGAATATAATTTCGAATATTTTTAGAAATACTTTTATGGATCATTATAAAAAATTAAAAAATTGTTATAATTTATATTTATTAAATAAAATACATTACTCAGCCGCAAAGAACCAAAGTTGCTGCCAATAAATTTTAAATACTCATATGTTGTGCTCTAAAAATTTTTTTTTCTCAAAAAGCATTCCTAATAATTAGAAATAATTTATAACATAATTATAATGTTATAAATTACAAAAACACCAAGTACTTATTATGTTAAAAATTCATTAAATGTATTTATTCTAAATTTAGAATAAATATCTTTTTACTTTTAAAACATGGGGAGTTTTTTTTTAATTCCTTTGATTGCTTTAAATATATTATTAATATTGTTACGAGCACGACAAAAGGAAAAACAAAATCCGTTTATTCATATTGAGTACCCCACAAAGAATCGCTTGAACGCCTTCGACAGAAGCAGCCACGCCGGCCGGTTCAAGAGGACCTGAGGCGCTAGTTCAGGGCAGTGACTTAGGACGTCGCATACGGGTTTTCTATGTTTTTATGAGTAATTGAGCCCCAACATTCGCAAAGTCCACATGGTGCACCCCGGGGAAGGCCACACTGTGTTTTAGATTAATTTAGGGCTGAGATCACGGCGATGAGAGTTACAGAGTCACCGTACAGTGGACCATAAGTAGAAAATTGAACAATCCTTAAAATTTTAAATTAATACAATTATATATAAATTGGTTTTAGGTAATAATAAATGTAGCATTATTATTGTCAATTTTTAAGTTTATCGCCATGACGCGACGATAAGTTTAATAATATCATTAAATGTTGAATTCTGTAAAGTATTTCAGTTATATATGTAACTTTTAACATGATGTGTATAGTATTTGCTGCTTAATTGGCATTTCTTTTGAAGAATTTATTAAAATAGACATGATTATGTTTGGTTCAGAAGATAAAAATATAATTTTAGTCTATTATTTATATTAAAATACATACATCATTTTAGTCTTTAATTATGAAGTCAATAAAATATTTTTAATCTAAATAAATTAGCAAATATATTCAGAGTCATTTTATTTATTTATTTATTTATTTATTTATGTGGTCGCGGCACAGCGTGGACGTGGCGTAGTAGGGTCAAGTATAGATGATATGTGACAGTGATTAAAATCACTATAATAAGAAACGCTTCGATGCAAATCTGTAGTTAATGTTTAATTTTAATAGATTCTGATCCCATATCAATTTAAAAGTTTAAAGAATTTTTTACATTATTTCGGGATTATAAGTTCAACAAGATTAAAATCGTGTTCTTTTGACTAATTGGTCAAGTGAGAGCTGATAAAAAATAACGACAGACACAAAAATAAACCATATAGTAATATATTTTAATATGAATATGAAAGTCCTTCTCACTAGGGGAGACTGAAGTGATAGAATCCTCGATATTCGTTGAATATCTTGATTGAATATTATTTATTATTATTCATTTTGAATTTATTTTCCACCTCAAAAAAGAATTAAGAAAAAATGCAAAAAAAGTTATTTCGACTGGCGGAGTTCGAACTTTGTTTTCCGAGCGTGTAAAACTATAAAATTTACATCGCAGCCCCTGCACACTATGCGTTCACATAAATAAAAAGAACTATTTAATCTAAATCGAAAATTCAAAGTATCTTTTCTTATCTTTGAGGTGAATAAATAATCAAAATAAGTTTCAATAAATATTTAATGTAAGTTAGATTCATGTAACTTTAAACAGCGGTAATAACAGTTCATAGCGTATAAACACACCAACCCGGCCACAGTGATTTGCGATTTTGACAATGTTCCGAGACGAGACCAGCGCGCAAATTACCACTCTCAGAACGTGGAGGTACTGACGAAAAATGATAGGAAATCATCCCCTAATTTTTAAAATTTTTTTTTACTTAAAATTGCCATAACTTTTTTTAAAATAACCGAATGATTATATAGATTTTTTTTTTAGATACCTTAGGTATTTATCTATCATTTTATATATTTTTGTGATCATTTGACCCTTTATCAGCCCACAAGAAGCGTTTCAATATGGTAACTTTTTTACAAAATAGTAACTATTTCAACTTAACTTTTGAAAATGTTCCGGAAATACTGACACTTTTATATATAACTTAAATTAAAGCTAATGTAATATACTTCAATTTGAAAAAAAAAAGTATGACCTCTGGTTTTGTATTCATGGTGAAAAACTACCATATTCAAAAATATGCTATTTTTGTGTTAAAATTCTGGGTTTTGTATTTTATTTTAAAATACATGACAAGGGGAGTACACTGATTTGCATAAATATTATATAAATAAAATTGATATAGCATAGAAAGTTAAACTTATTTAAATATTTTTGTTTTTTTTGAATTCGAGAAATTTGAACTAGCTTCAATAGCAATTTTTTCAGCCGACCGGCAGCGATGTACGGTACTGAGTCGGAAAGACATGTGTTTTACTCGCTTGGGGTACAAGGTTCCAACCCGCCTATTGCAAGGAATTTTTTTCTTAATTCCTTAAGTTCGAATAAATTTTCAACTCTTTGATTTTTATACTATAGTCGCCCTTCGCGAGAAGAAATCTCTTTACAGTTTGCTCATAACATTACAGCGTTATGACATCACGCTTTTATTCTATGCTATGATAAGGTGAGCCCTATGACTTACTCTATCACGTCGTGATTGTGTTGTCGGCAATGACGCTGTCACGTACGACCCTATATAGTACTACAATCACAGTCTAAATCGATTAAAAATAAAAAAAATACAGTATGACATTAGGGTCCCGGCATTGTATGGACGTAGGATAGCTGAGACAAGTATAGATGATATCTGACAGTGATTAAAATCACTATCATAAGAAACACTTCGATGCAAATCTATTATAGTGTTTAATTCTAAGAAATTGGCGCATAATTACAAATGCATCATCAAATCCAATTTCCTTAGTTATATCTTGATTAGTAGTTCTTATTAAAAAGTGTTACCGACTCGGCAACCGTACGTCACATTTCTTCGGTGGATTAAAAGGGCAATTTAAGCTAGTTCAAATTTCAAATTTATTTTCCTTGACTTAAAAGAAGCAAACAAATTTAAATAAGTTTAACTTTCTATGTTATATCAATTAGATTTATACAATATTTATGAAAATTAGTGTACTCCTTTTATAAGGATTTTTAAAATAAAATAAAATTCAAAACCGAGAATTTTAAAACAAAAATAGCATATTTTTGAATACGATAGCAATTTTTACCATGAAGACAACGTAAAGTTCGAAATTTCTTTTTTTCATATTAGAGTATTTTACATAAGCTTTAATTTAAGATATGTATTTAAGTGTGTACGTCACAAATTCAAAGGTGGACCGTTTATAGTTTTTTGTTATGTCGACTTATTTATTTAATTGAGCGAAAGAACCTTTCTTTGACAGCAGTGTCAACAACTCACTGTTTTGCCGCTGACCGCTAGATAAGGCGACAAAAGAGAATAAATATAATTAAAATCGAATTGTTTATGAGTATTGATTCCTCCCAAAAAGACTGGCCGTTATCGATTTGAAATTGTCGATAGATCGGTGTTGGCTCTTCATCCTTCTTCTGTCATTGACTGTGCTAGAGTGTACATGTTTGCTGTCTTATTGTCACTTTTTTCAATGATGGAGTAGAGATCTTTTCGGCGAAGCATCCAGACCATTGGATGGGTCTCTTCGGAAGCAGGGTATCGTTTTCTATTTTATAATTATATTTATGTGATGAGCTATATTTTATAAATTATTTTATTTCATTTTTTTATTTTAAATTAACTTATATTTGTTTATGTGTGGAGAGCACGTGTTTCCCTTTTCTTTTAGTCAACGCTAAGGAGCGAGTGTCCTGACTATTCCTGTTTTTTTTCAATAATTTTCGATAAACATTAACGAATGTGTTCTTTAGTGCTTCATTTATTGATTTAAAATAAATTAAAACACTAATTTATAAAACAGAAAAAATGTAGACGGTTTATTGTTTAAGCACTAAGAAAATTTATATAAAAATTATATTAATGCACTACGTGTACTTAACTACTTAACTGATTAACTGACGACTGGCTAACTAACTAAAGATTCTCTTGCGGAGCGATCAAGAAAATTCGCGCTATATGCATTTTGTGTTGCCTATCCGTCGCTAAGATTCTCAATCATTCCATAGTCACTACATTACTCCCCCCTCAGTACATGGAGTGTTTACAATAAGTTGTTAATAACATGGTTTTATAAGATATAATTTGTAGTTAAATGTTTTGGGAAATGTACTTTTCGTCCTGACCGCGTTTGCCTTGGTTGTGCTGAAACTGCTGTACTTGTTGTGTCCGTATTATGTTCAGGTAATTTGTCTTCTATGTAAGCGGATTTGAGTCGATCGATTGATATTGTTTTGGATGTACTGTTGATTAGAAAGTCGAACGTCTTGGGTGTTTTTTTTAACACTTAAAATGGTCCTTCGTATGTATAAGTTAATTTGGGCTTCAGAGCGTCGATTCTTTGGTATACGTGAGTACATATTTCTAGGTCTTTTGGTATGTAAGTGCGTTTTAATGATAATGTGTGGTGATATACTATTGGGGCTACTTTCGAAAATTGTTGTTGAAGTTGTTTTATGAAATCAGATGGTTCTGTGGTAGTTTTTCTGTTTCTTTAAAAAATTGTCCTGGTAGTCTTGGCGTTTGACCATAGACTAGTTTGGCTGGGGATGCTTTCAAGTCTTCTTTTAGTGTTGTGCGTAGGCCTAATAAGATCATAGGTAGTTCTTCGGACCAATGGATGTTGTCTTTACATGTTATAGCGGCTTCTAGTGTTCTATGTACTCTTTCTATCATTCCATTTGCTTGTGCATAATATGGTGATGAACGTATTGTTTGAAAACCTAATGTTTTTAATAACTGTTTGTATAATGTTGATTCGAATTGTCTACCCTAATCTGTCGTTATTCTATGGGTACTCCAAATCTTGCAATACAATGTTGAATTAGGGTGGTGGCATATGTTTCTGCAGTTATGTCTTTTATAAGCACTGCCTCTGTCCATATTGTGAACCTATCGATCATAGTCAATATGTATTTATAAGTTTTAGATGGTGGTAATGGTCCAACAATGTCAATGTGTATGTGTTCGAAACGACCACTTGGTGTATTAAAATTGCCGATTGGGGTAATTGTGTGTTTGCATGTTTTTGTTTTTTGACATTTTTCACATGCTTTTACCCATGATGTTATATCTTTTTTCTTTGATTTCCATTCGAATTGTGGTTTAATTTGGCTAAGAGTTCCTTTTATTCCAAGATGAGATAAGTTATGAATAGTTGAAAATACTTTTCTTTGTTGTGATGGTTTTACGATTGGTCGTATTTTACCAGTGCTTGTGTCGCATTTAAATTTTCGGCCACCTTCTATTTCCATGTCTTGTACTTTTAGACTAGTATCGGTTAATATGTAATCTTTATCTTGTACGTTGGCGATTTCTTCTATTAAGTTTATTAGGTCAGATGTATTTGATACGCTTTCGACTCTTGAAAGGTAGTCTGCTGTGATGTTGCTTGATCCGGCAATGTGCTGTATGTTTGTAGTTAATTATGATATAAATGAAAGTTGTCGTTGCTATCGTTCAGATGCTTTTTCTAGTTTTTGTTTAAAAGCATGAATTAATAGTTTGTGGTCTGTATAAATTGTAATGTTCTTGCCTTCTAATAAGTGAGTGAAATGTCTACAACAATCGTATATGGCTAGAAGTTCTCTATCATAGGTCGAGTATCGCTGCTCAGTAGTTGTTAGTTTGCGATTGTGAAAGCCTAGTAGAAGCGATTTATTATTAATTATTTGGTGTACAACTCCACCGATTGCCTTATTATTGGCATCTGCAGTAAATGTTAATTTGGCTGATACATGTGGGTGTGTAAGTGTGTTGACTTTTCCTATAATTCTATACATGTGTAAAATGCTTCTTTTACTTCAGATGTCCAATTTATGACTCGCGTATCATTTTTCTTATTATCTGGAATCAGGTCATTCAGATGTAGTTGGTGATGTGCGAGCTGTGGTATAAAACGTCTATAGAAGTTAATCATACCGAGAAATCGCCGTAGATTTTTTATTTGATTGGGTATAGGCAATGCTCTTATACTTTTGACTTTTTCTAGATCAGGTATGGTTCCTTCTTTTGAAATTTGATATCCTAAAAAGATTATTGATTCTTGTCCAAAACTGCATTTTTCTAGGTTGATTTTAATACCAAGTTGGGCAAGTGTTTTTAGTGCTGTATTTAGATGTTACTTATGTTCCTTTTTGGATTCTGACAAAATCAAAATGTCATCTATGTACGCTACTGTAAACGGTAAATCTTGGATTATTTGGTTAATAAACCTTTGGAACGTTTGTGCGCTGTTTCTTAGTCCATAAGGCATTTTTAAAAATTCAAAGCTGCCAAATGGTGTTATTATTGCGGTCTTAGAAATGTCTTCTTCAGCCATTTTTATTTGATTGAAAGCTTTTTCCAAGTCCAGTCTTGCGAAAATTGTTTTGTTATGAAGTTGGATTTTTACATCATGTATGTGCGGTAACCCGTTCCGCTGCGCAATTGTCGGTGTGATCGGGCTACGAAACGTCGGCACGGGCGCAGTGTCCCTAGCTCGGGGAATCGGGCGTGTCCTCAGGTTGCGGATAGAGTAACGGCCTGCAGATATGCAGGTTAGCCGTGATATAAGCCACTCCTAGAGTGGACGAATAAGCGGTAGCGATCGAGGGTAATTTCATAACGGGCGGGTGGACCCGATGCCTGGTAAGGCAACCACCTAGGTGAAGGTAACACCGAAAACAAATCCCCTGGCGGTAGGTAAAACGCAGGGAAGGACACCCGTAAAACCAAACATGGAAGCAAACCATTTAAAAAAAACGGTTACCGCGCTAGGAGAATCGGAGTCTCCAGGGCCGGCTGGGAATGATGTCGCTACAGGCTAACCCGGTCGTCATCCAGCGACTGTACCAGAACCGTGAGACTGGTGAGGCAGGGTCCAGGGGGCGTTCGCGCCCAAGTAACTGTCGAAGGGTGTGCCAAGCAGGCACCCTCCAGTGACCTTCGGGTCACTGAGGTAACTGCTGGTGGCCTTGCTACCATCGAGGAGATGGTGGAAGATTGGGAAGGCGTGCGTGATCGTTTTCGGAACGACATGCCGCTGACCCAATCGGAATATACCAAATGGAACGGTTAGCTCCACTGCGTGGAGACTGGAGTATTGTCGTTGGACTCGTTCCCGTGTGGCCATTCCGGACGGCTGAAACCTTCCGGAGTTCAATGTCAACGGTGTTGAGGCTAATGAAGAAGGACCTGGACGATGGCCGTCCATTTGCTCCAGAAAGGGTCAAGGAGTATGACCCTCTGGAAGGTATCGATGAGCCCGAACAGAGGGCGGAGCTCATCGATAAATGTATAGCCAGCCGCCGAGGAGAAGCCGCGGAGGAACGGCTAATGGGCGTCGCCCGTCTTGTAGCATCGGAGCTCTTATCCCGCTACAACGACAGTGGGATAATGAGGAGCATGGGGCGTGGGCTTCATCAGGCCGTAGAGTACATGGCGTACACGGATTCGGTGAAGCAGGAAGTGTCGTCGTCTCCGGTGGCTATGGCAGTGGAGGATGACGACGAGGTGATGCGTACGGACGACCGCCGTGGAAGTGCAGAACCCTCCTTGGGGGAAGGTTCATCCACTCACCATAGAGAGGTCTCGCCTGCGCTGAGTCCGTTGCCGGAGAGTACTCCCCCATTACGGCATCCTGGGAAGAGGAGAGCGCCATTGGACGAGGAAGGTGACAGTGATGATGAGGCCACGTTCGACGTTGGCCTCAATCACGTTGTTGCTCTCGCTAGAACGGCGGAAGTCGAGGGGAGTCTGATGAACGAGGTCCTGGGCACCCACCTGAAGTATCTCGTTCAGCAGATCTCCCTTTCGTGCCCGGCCCTCAGTGAACTGAGAGATTCGGTGCGGCCATCCCGCAAGAGGAGGCACGGCCCGTTGGAGGAGGCGACTACCACGTCGTCGTTTATGATCGAGAGGATAGGCGCGCAAGTGGCCATGCTACGAGGGGTCATTGACAAACGACGTGGTATGGGTGTGCACAGGGAGGTGCAAACCGCGACAAAGTGCTTGGAGGATATCCTGGAGAGGGAGAAACGCGGAAGAGCGTCTTCGCCGTCCAGGAACCCCCTTGAAGCAGAGGCAGTAGACAAACCTCGGGCGCCGGAAATTGCGCCTGTGAATTTGACTAAGGAAGTCGGGACGCAAACCGCCGTCGTCGTGGACCCGCCGGCCTCTACGCCGAAGGGAGCCGACGAGGCGGTAAAGGGAAAAAGGAAGAGGAAGAAGAAGCGGCCTACTGTCCCATGCCCTGCCTCCGATCCAGTCATCTCGCCTACCCAGAGGCAGACTAATAGGATGGAGGCGAATCGGGCAAACTACGAAGGGTCTGTAGAAGGGGATGCGGGAGCTGCTCCCGCTGAACCGCTATGGACCCAAGTAGTAGGCCGGAAGGCTGTGGTAGAGAAGAGGGAGGTTGCGGCAGCCAAGCCCAAACCCTCACCCACGGCGAGCAACTAAAAGGCAGCGAAACTGCGGTCGAAAGTGCCGCGCACAGAAGCCGTGGTGATCGGCCCTTTAAGGGAAGGTCAGAAGTACGCCACGTTGATGGGCGCAGCCATGGCTGCGGTTGACCTCCAGGCCCTGGGCATCCATGTGTCCGGTACCCGGAGAACCAAGACGGGGGCTGTCCTCTTGGAGGTCCGAGAGTCAGCTGAGCAAGCGGACCTTCTGGCGACCAGATTGAGGACAGCCCTGCAGGAGATGGACGTGCGAGTGCACCTTCCCTCGATGACCTGCACCGTTCTCCTCCTAGATGTGGAGGAGTGACAAGACGAGCAGGACGTGCACAAAGCACTAAGCGCCGCCCTGAATTCTCCGAATGGAGAATTGCCGCCGAATACAGGACCTATCACGGTCCGCACGAACGTCGGCGGTAAAGGGCGATATGCGAGGTGCAAGGTGCCCCTCAAGATGGCTCATTGCCTGGCAGCCATAGGCCGAGTCCCGGTTGGGTGGACTTCCTGTAGGCTGAGGATACTTGATAAGGGTCCTCAGTGCTACAGGTGTCTAGAACGTGGGCATATTGCCCACGTATGGAAGGGGCCGGACCGGTCAAAGGCTTGCTTCAGGTGCAAGAAGGAGGGGCACCTTTCTAAAGACTGCCCAAATAATACAAAAAAAGAAGAAGAAGGTCAGGTTCCAAATCTGACTAACAAGAATAAGAAAGACGGCCTACCCCCACCTCCACGTGGTCCAACCCGGGCAACGGACCCTCTAATAGGGTCTGGCTAACGGGGGAGGCTACGCCGTGCTGGGATTCGGCTCTGGTGTAAACCTGGGCCGTATCTCAGCGCGGTGGTAAGAAGACGAAGGCGACGTGGGTCGCCCCGAAGCAATGCCTCACGGCAGTTCCAGGGCGGTCCACATCATGTCGACAGGGAGGAAAAAAAAATGTGCAGTAAAGGATATCGATCTGGGACAGTTCTCTGTTAAGTGTCCTATAGTCTCCACAGGGTCTCCATTGACTATTTCGTTTTTTTACCATGACAAGTGGGCTGCTCAAAGGGGAATTTGATGGGTGGCAAATGCCTTCTTCACACATTCTTTTTAATTCTTGTTTAGCTATTTGTAATTTTTCTGTTGATAACCTTCGTGCTTTGGCTGATATTGGCAGTCCGTTTGTTTGAATGAAATGGACAGTTGGGTGTTTTGATTCTTTTTGATAAGCTGGATTGATGACTTCAGAGTATTTTTTAATATGTCTGAATAGATTGAGTTGTGCTCGATTAATGAAATACCCAGTATATTGTCTACCTTAAGCGGGGTAACTAGTGGTGTTGTTAAATGTGTAACGCCATATTCAAGAAGTTGTTTGCGTATAAGGTTGATTTGCAAGTAGAATTTTGCTAAGAAATCCGCTCCTAGAATACAACGAGTTACATCTGCAATTATAAATGTATAGCAAAATTGTCTACGAAGTCCTAGATCTAAAACCATTGTTCTCCGTAGGTCCTTAAAATTTGATTGTTTGCAGTGTAAAGTACTCGAGTTGAAATGTTGAATTTGTCTAAGTTGTTACGTTTTATTATTGAAACTTCGTCTCCTCTGTCAATTAAAACTTTTTTAAAAAAATGTTGAATATTACCGATTTTTAGCTTCGATACGAAGCTGAGAAGGTATAAATTGTAATACCTAATTCAATGGTCCAGGCGCACAACTTGATATATATTGAAATATCACAAATTTACAATAAAGTGAACTAATTGTGGTGATATAAAAAGTATTAGCGCTATCGTAAACAAACATTATATTAGACACCCTTATTTAATTGCGCTGTCGTTTACTTATACTAACGATATAACGTTAGATACTTCTAAAGATCATAGGTAAAAGTTCAAAAGGTCAAAGGTCAAATGTCAAAGTTCAAATGTCAAAAGGTTAAAGGTCAAATGTCAAAGTTCAAAGGTCAAAAGGTTAAAGGTCAAAGTTCAAAGGTCAAAGTTCAAAGGTCTTATGTTAAAGGTCATAAGTCAAAGTTCAATAGGTCAAAGGTCAAAGGTCATAGTTCAAAAGGTCAAAGGTCAACTTTAAAAAGATCAAATGTCAATGGTCAAAAGGTCAAAGGTCAAATATCAAAGTTCAAAGGTCAAAAGGTTAAAGGTCAAAGTTCAAAGGTCAAAGTTCAAAGGTCATATGTTAAAGATCATAGGTCAAAGTTCAATAGGTCAAAGGTCAACTTTAAAAGGTCAAAGGTCAAAGTTCAAAGGTTAAAGGTCAAAGGTCATAGTTCAAAAGGTCAAAGGTCAACTTTAAAAAGGTCAAAGGTCAAAGTTCAAAGGTCAAAGGTCATAGTTCAAAAGGTCAAAGGTCATAGTTCAAAAGGTCAACGGTCATAGGTCATAGGTCAAAAGGTCAAAGGTCAACTTTAAAAAGATCAAAGGCCAAAGTTCATAGGTTAAAGGTCAAAGGCCAAAGTTCAAAGGTCAAAGGTCATAGTTCAAAAGGTTAAAGTTCAAAGGTCATATGTTAAAGGTCATAGGTCAAAGTTCAATAGGTCAAAGGTCAACTTTAAAAAGGTCAAAGGTCAAAGTTCAAAGGTTAAAGGTCATAGTTCAAAAGGTCAAAGGTCATAGTTCAAAAGATCAAATGTCAAAGTTCAAAGGTTAAAGGTCAAAGGTCATAGTTCAAAAAGTTAAAGGTCAAAGTTCAAAGGTTAAAGGTCAAAGGTCATAGTTCAAAAAGTTAAAGGTTAAAGGTCAAAGTTCAAAGGTTAAAGGTCAAAGGTCATAGTTCAAAAGGTTAAAAGTCAAAGGTTAAAGGTCATAGGTCAAAGGTCATAGGTTAAAGGTCAAAAGTCATAGGTCAAAAGTCATAGGTCAAAAGGTTAAAGGTCAAAGGTCAAAAGTCATGGACCCGACTCGGGAAGTGCATTGTAGTTGGGACTCCAAAGAGTCCCGCTCCTGGGTCCATGCCTCGCACCGGAAGAGGCAATCGAACACTCAGCGTCTTTTGCCACTCTCTCCTTCTTCTTCTTCTTCCTCTTCCTTCTCTTTTTAGCAGCGGTGCAAACGGTAGTGCACCCGGTGCCACTTCTCTGCCTTGGAAGGGGGATGCTGAGTCCCCGACAGCCTTAGATGGTAAGTGTCACACCAGTTATCCGTCTGGGATGCACAATCCTGGAGGCACACCAGGCTCTCTGACGTAGGTGAAGGCGATCTTCCCCCAGGCGAACTTGTGGTTATTATCCCGCTGCTGTCGTTACAGCAGGATACGATGTAAGTACTCGTTAAAGCAGCCGTGGCCGGACATCACTTGGGTGAGACGATAAGTCATTTCAGCGTGAGTCCGGTCCACCCACCTGTCCAGCCGATCGGGTCCTATGAGGGACCTGGTCCACACACTGGTTTCCTCCGAGAGGCGAGTGCGCCACCGGAACATGGCCATCCGCCTGAGCGCTAGCCAGTCCTCAGGTTCTAGGGGGATAACGTCATAAGCTGCACTTGAATGCAGTCCCCAACAGGCGCCGGGGCCAAGGGGGCTATGGAAGTTTAGATGTGACGTCACCATGATGAACTGCATCTCACCTGTGTACCCATTGTAATTAGTCGGCACCTTTGAGGGATCTTAGCACACCTATTGTTTTCCGAGAACAATAGCCCATTGTTTTAAGAACAATAGATGACGTCATTGTCGGCACCTTTGAAGGCCCGTACCCGTCATACATATACTTCTGTTATGATAAAATAAATAAATTTTTTTTTTACTATAAACATTTACAAAAATCAACTTTAAACGATTATAGAAATAGGTTAAACATGTCATTTTCCTTATTTTTACCATATGAATAATCAAAATCAGTATTAATTTAAAACAATTTTTGTTTTGTCTAAATTATTTTTTAGCTTCGATGCGAAGCTGAGAAGGTATTAATTTTACTATGATGTGTTTTTTTATTTATTTTTTGTGTCTGTGAACGCAACAATTAACACTACGAGTTCACATAAATAAAAAGAACTATTTAAACTAAATCGAAAATTCAAAGTATCTTTTCTTAACTTTGAGGTGAAAAAATAGTTTCAATATATATTTAATATAAGTTAGATTCATGTAACTTTAAACAGCGGTAATAACAGTTCATAGCGTATAAACACACCAACCCGACCACAGTGATTTGCGATTTGGACAATGTTCCGAGACGAGTATAACGCGCAAATTAACCACTGCCGAAACGTGGAGGTAGTAGCGAAAAATGATGATATGGAATCATCCCCCGTAATCGGAAAGAATACCCTTTATATCTCTTAATGAGAATAAAGCGTCTTAATGTATACATTTTAAAGTAATTAGATTATATACAGGGTGACCCACCACTCACTGACAACTTAAATAACTTTTGATCCAGTAAATATTTTTAGCTGATTTTTTTTTTAAATATTAGTTAGACGTTAGGTCTATAGCTATATCTCAATAATTAATTTTTTTACATTTTATTAAAAATATTAATTATTTTAAAATTTTAAATAAAAAGTAAAAAAAAAATCTAAGATAGCTATTTTGTAGAGTAGAATTTAAGAAAAATTTTAGTAAAAAAATATCTTATTAATATTCAGTAGTAAATATTCTGTAGCGTTTTGAAGTTTGTGAAATTTTGAATTTTCATGTACTATTTTACGGTATTAAACATTGAAATACGTATTGAGAAAAGGACAGAAGAAAACGCTATCTTTTCATGATTACTGTGTATACATATGATGATAGTGTGTATACATTACAAACTTGGCATAAATACCATGATAAGAAATTAGATAAGGCAATTATTACTTATCACTCTCATTCAAAAGTATATTGAAAAGATAGCGTTTTCTTCTGTCCTTTTCTCAATACGTATTTCAATGTTTAATACCGTAAAATAGTACATGAAAATTCAAATTTTCACAAACTTCAAAACGCTACAGAATATTTACTACTGAATATTAATAAGATATTTTTTTACTAAAATTTTTCTTAAATTCTACTCTACAAAATAGCTATCTTAGATTTTTTTTTTACATTTTATTTAAAATTTAAAAATAATTAATATTTTTAATAAAATGTAAAAAAATTAATTATTGAGATATAGCTATAGACCTAACGTATAACTATTATTTAAAAAAAAAATCAACTAAAAATATTAACTGTATCAAAAGTTATTTAAGTTGTCAGTGAGTGGTGGGCCACTCTGTATATATATACATATAAAGCGATTTAAGTACGTAAACGTATCATGCAAGAAGAATAGCCTTGTGTTTGTAAGCGGGTGAGGTGGGGCAAAGCTATAAATTATATCAAATGAAAGAATAATACAAAAAAAATAATTTTAATTTGTTCATTTTTCAAAAAGTTTAACAAAATGTTAAACAGTGATTTTTACATAAAAATATCTAATGTAATGTACTTTATTATGGAAAAAAAAAAAAATTTCGTGCTTTCATGGTGAAAATGGCTACCAAATGTAATTTTTGTGTGAAAATTTTCGATTTTATATTTTACATATTTCAATTTATAATGCTATAACTTATTGAAAAGTGTAAGAATTTTTTTATGAGAAATAACATTTATATCCCTCTTTCATTCGACATACTTTATCTTAATCAGGATATAAATAAGGAAAAAGCAGATCATGTAATTTTTGGTATAATCCACCAATTTTTAGCTTCGATGCGAAGCTGAAGAGGTATTAATTTTACTATGATGTGTTTTTTTTTTGTCTGTGAACGCTCAATTTCAGCTCTCGCTGGACCGATTTTGATGAAAAATATGTCAATAGATCACAAATCCTATCTAGTCGAAGACATTACCCTCAAAATTTGGAAAAAATATCCTCGTTCACCGTAAACGGGGTAAATACCCCAAAAAATTACAAATTTAAAAATCGCTACTTATTTCAATTTTTTTACTTAAAATTGCCATAACTTTTTTAAAAATAACCAAATGACTACATTTTTTTTTTTTTAGATATCTTAGGTATTTACCTGTCATTTTATATACTTTTGTGAACATTTGATCCTTTACCAACCCACAAGAAGGGTTTCAAAATAGTAACTTTTTTACAAAAAAGTAACTATTTCAATTTAACTTTTGAAAATGTTCCGGAAAGACTGACACTTTTATATATACCTTAAATGAAAACTAATGTAATATACTTTAATTTGAAAAAAAAAATTGACCTCAAGACTTGTCTTCGTGATGTATACGGACACCAAATTTAAAGAAAAACATGCGATTTCCGTGAAAAAATTGTCGATTTTACATTATTAAATTTATATTGCTATAACTTTTGAAAAAATGTATGGATCAATATTATTATTGTTTTATAAATAATTTTTATATACCCTTTCATCTGACACACTTTTTTTGTAAATCGGATCATACCCTTTTATACAAGGGGGGTCAAAACTTTAAACATGCGTATTGAAACTAGGACATTTTCAATTTAATTTTTAAAGTGTTCCAGAAATACTGACACTTTTATATGTATCTTAAATTAAAGCTTATGTAATATACTTTAATTTGAAAAAAAAAATTTGACCTCTGGTTTTGTCTTCATGGGGAAAACGGATATAAAAATTAAAGAAAAACGATTTGCGTGAAAAAATTCTCGATTATATATTTTTAAATTTATATTGCTATAACTTTTGGAAAAATGTATAAATCAGTATTATTATTTTTTATAAATAATTTTTATATACCCCTTTTATCTGACACACTTTTTTTTTAATCGGATCATAACTCTTATACAAGGGGGTTAAAACTTATCTCTTATCTCCTATCCACAGGGATATGCTACTATTAGACTATAATATTACACATTTTTTGGTAACATTTTGCTATATAAATCATTTCTAAAAAAAATAATTGTTAGTTTCTCATGAATTAAAAATTAAAAATTCATTGATTTTTAGATCTTTTTTGAACTTTTTTTTGATTAGTTATTTTAGTTAAAGTAAATCATTAAAATTAACTGAGTTCATATTTCAATTGTAGAATCTTTTTAAACACCAAAAGTTACTAGGAAATCAATACTACAATTTCTATTTAAATTGTCTATTACGATAAAAATGCAAAAAAATATTGATCTTTTCTGATAAATTTACTTTAAATAGTTATTATGAAATTTCCTGACTGCATATTAATTTTCACGATAGAATATTTTTAATTCTCATAAAATTTCCTATTTAATAATGTCAATTTCAAACTTGCAAATTAAGCTAAAAGTATGGTAATAAATTAATTTTTTTTAATTATAAACTTTCACAAAAATCAACTTTAAAGGATTAAAAAAATAGATTATATATGTCATTATCTTTATATTTAACATATTAATAATCAAAATGAGTATTAATTTAAAACATTTTTTTTTTTGTTCTTAATTATTTTTTTATTTAAATACTGATTTTTTAATAGATTATTAATATTAAAACTTATAAGTGATTAAAAAAGTCTAATTGCACATTTGAAAACATCGTGAAAAGTTGATTTAGAAAAGTATATATTTGTTTCTGATGAAAGTTCCATGTAGTCAAGAGTATTATTCATAAGTAACAAACATTTTTTATTGAAAAGTATTGCATCAATTCCTTTAAATTTTTATACGCATTAAAAGTAAAGAAATATAGAACTACTTTATTATTTTTATAATATCTCCGTAAAAATTACAATATCAAATTATTAAATATCAATTTCATACTAAAATTAATTACTATAATTATTATTTATTTATGTATTATAATTATAAATCAAATAACTAATCGGGATAAAATTTAGGTATTAAGAGTTATTGTTGCTTTTGAAATAATCTACCAATTTCTTAAAAATAAACACTATTGTACTATTTGCATCGAAACGTTACTTATGATAGTGATTTTAATCATCGTCAGATATCATCTATACTTGTCCCAACTATGTCTCTTCCATACTGTGCCGCGACCCCACTGTGCTATCGTATTATTTAATCAAGGAAATCTACATGTCAATATCTTGAATCTGTTTAATGTTAGTAAATTTAACAAGAAAAATTGACTATTTTTGTATACTACATTTTTATGATTGTAATAGTGTGATATGACTAGAATAAATGAAAAACAATCGCCCAGTCTCTCATTTTATCAATGTTAAAGAGTATTACGAACAACCATAAGTGATCTTATAAAAATATTGTTGAATAATGTTTAGTAGTAATCAAAAATTTTTAATGCGCTCAAACTACGTTGGTTCGACTATTTTTAACAACAAATCTTAGAACAAACACTAAAAAGTTTTATGAAGTTTTATAGTATAATAGAACTTATTGGTTTTCGAATAGCAAGATAACTAAATAGATAAAATTTAGGAAGATTAATTAAATATATCATTTAATATCTTTGTCTAACTAGTATATAAGATTTCCTAGTTTCACTAGATCATAATAAATAATAAAAAAAACAAGTCATTGAAATCCCGATCCAATTTTTTTGGCATGGTCTAACATAAAGGTAAAATTTCACATATGGACTAAATAATAACAAAATATACGAAGTTACGCAAGATTAATCAATAAATATTTCTTAATTAAAAATATGTAACAAGCAGAATATATAATATATACTGCACATTATACATTCTGAATATATATATATATATCAATATAAATAATTATTTTTATATTTATTAAATTAAATTCTGAATATTTCAATGGTAGCGTCTATTTAAACACCAAGAGTTACAAAGAAATGATTACTAAGACTTGTATTAAAATGATTTATTACAATAGAAATACAAAAAAAAAAATAGTAATTTTAACGAAATTTTGAGTTTACCTTATTAATTATATAAGTTCCTGATTATATATAAATCTAAAAATACAATTTTTTATTCCTCATACAATTTTCTATTCAATAATATCAATTCTAAACTTGCAAAAAGAGTTAAAATAGTATATTTAATGTTAAACAGTAATTTTTACATAAAAATTACATTATTCGTTAAATTCGACGGCCATTTTCCCATAAAAAAAAAGATGCCAGGACAAATTTTTTATTTTTAGAACGTATAGGATTTATTATATAAGCTTTAATTTGATATAATATTTACAGTTCGGAGTTTTTTCGGAGCATTTTCAAAAGTTAAGTTGAAAAAGTTCTACTTTAGACTGAAATTCTTAAAAATTGAAACCCCCTTGTATAAATGAAAATGGTCTAATTAAAAAAAAAGTATGTTAAATGAAAGAAGTAAATATAAAGTTAATGAAAAAAATTGTATTGATCCATACATTTTTCTAAAAGTTATGGTAATTTAAAGTTGAAAATATAAAATCGAACATATTAATACAAAAATAGCAGGTTTTTAACTACGGCTGCTATTTGCACACAGAAGAGAAGTCGTCGGGACAACTTTTTTTTTATTTTATAGTACACGCCATAAGCTTTAAATTGATATATGTTTAAAGCTCGGAGTATTTCCGGAACATTTTCAAAAGATAAGTTGAAAAAATTAGTTTTTGTAAAAAATTTGTTATTTTAAATGATTTCAAAAAAGTGATATCAAATGAAAGGGACATATATAAGGTTACAATATAAAAAAAAACCCAGCACAGTGGAGACGCGGCATAGTGGGAACGTTGCATAGTTGGGTCCAGTATAGATTTAATCTGACAGTGATTAAAATCACTATCATAAGAAACGCTTCGATGCAAATCAGTAGATAGTGTTTAATTCTAAGAAATTGGTGGATAATTACAAAAGCTACATTATCTGCTAGTTTCTTATTAATACCCTGATTAAGATAAAGTATGTCGAATGAAAAAGGGATTATTAAAAAATATTATTTCTCATAAAAAAATTGTGTTGATTCGTACACTTTTCAATGAGTTATAGCATTATAAAGTTAAAAATGTAACCAACCCAACCCAACATCAACTCCTATTTCCTTAATTATATCCAGATTAGTAATTATTTTAATTATATATTATATAATTTTTATAATTAATTATTTTCAAATTATTATTGATTTTTAATATGTTAAAAGTAATCATTTTGAACCTACTTCTTTTTGTTCTTTAAAGTGAAAGTTTTAATAAAAAAAAAATGAATTTATTACCATAACTTTTAACTCAACTTGCAAGTTTGAAATAAATATTATTAAATAGAAAAAAAT
>NW_026099573.1:23887639-23932075 GCF_025091365.1 Daktulosphaira vitifoliae
AAAAAAAAAAAAAAAAATAATAAAAAAAAAAATAAACACATCATGGTAAAATTAATACCTTCTCAGCTTCGCATCGAAGCTAAAATTATGGAAATTTTTTTTATTTTTAAATTAATTTAATGTATAATATAGTTTTAATTTTAAATAAAATTAGCCACTAGTTATAAATTTTTATTATTCACTTTTTTTTTTACATAAAATATTGATATATTGAAAAATATTTTTGGATGACAATTATGAGGTGTAATTACAAATTTAAGTCTTAAATATAGTCTTAAAATTATATTAATTTCAAATATGTTTACCTAACAAATTTAACATGGATTTTTCATTTTAGATTTGTAGACAAAAAAAATTAGAATATTTCACTTAACTGACGAGTAAAAAATGTATTTATGTGAAGATGAGTCAAATTTTTGTAGTAGACCAACTTATACAGTAAGATAAAAATTATTATGTTTAAGGCTATTCATTTAACATTTAAACTCTTCAGCTATGTTTTTTATGATAATCTCTATAACTAACTTAAACTTGCCATTTAACACTGTCGGAGAATCATTGAACACTTTTTGAAGTTCACTACTTATTACGCTTTTGAAAAATGAAAGATTTTCAATTGCATCCTCTAATTCTTTTTTTTCTGAAAACTCTTTATTTATGATATTTGATAATTGTTCATCTTGCAAGATTTCATTTTTCAAATTATATTCTTCATTGTTACATGTTTTTCCAAAATCTTCTGTATTGTAAACAAAAAATGTTTTTATTTTAGGATATAAAAAAGAAAAATGTTCATTTAATCCAAAAATTGTGTGCTTCCTCGAATTTTCTGGCAAAAAAAAAAGTAATTCATCTTTTATTAGAGAATTATTTAATTTATATTTTTTCATAAAATTGTTGATACATGTCAAGGCATTAGTCATGTTTTCGCTTATTTCCCATCCGGGGACTGTCTGAATGACTTTATGTACATAATGTATTAATAAGTAATAATATTTATACGCCCTGGTTAGCATTGTCATTTGTAATTTCATTAGAGTTGCTTTCTTCAATGGTTTTTCATTGGACAAACTTTCAATAGTGTATGAAAATTGGCAGTAAATAGTAAAAATAACGATTGCACTCAATATTGATTTCATCGTTATAACTAAAATTTTTGACAAACTCAATATTTTTTAATAATAGTTTTAACTTTTATTATAATAAGGTTAAAATGTATGAATTATTAGACACAAAATAATTTTTCGTTAGAAAATTGTAGTATTTATAGGCAAAATTTTGTCATTATTGACAGGATGTTCAATAAAAATATATGAAAAATATATATTTATTATTTATACAAGCTGGGTTTGAAAAAACCAAATTGAGAAAAAAGCACACAATATTTGCACTAATCGGTATTTGTTACTTTACTATAAGTAAGCAATTTTTTTAGTGTAGATAAAATATTATATATCACACCAACTTATTGTTATTTTATTAAATTATTAATAGTCATACTCAATGTCAATATTTTTTTTTTCTAAAATGTATAATATTTCTTTTTATTTTAAGTTTCATTGTAAAGCTGTCAAAGAACTGATATTATTAAGAATTTTAAATGTTTGCATCATCATTTACTTAACTGAATCTTTCAACAATATGATCAAGTGTTACATGAATTTAATTCTATCACATTCATAATTTATTTAACTTAAGTCTTGTAATTAAATGGAATTAGAAACTAATTTTTTTCCTAGAATACAAGGTAGATCTTAAATATGCCTCACGAAATATATCATAGAGCTAATCATTATTTTTTTTTAACAATAATAACTTTTTGTTTAGCTACTTTATGTGAAAAATTCATTTTCTGCTACCATCTCTTATAACTTAAACTTCTATCATCTTTCAATTTTCGATTATTATTTTGTTAAATAAATCTAAAACTTTTTATGTTCTATTTATACACTAATAAATTAAGAAAAATTTAATTATTCAAAAGTTACACTAATTGATTAATACCATATCAACAATTAAAGCTTGCCAAGTTAGTCACTTTTCAAACTAGTTTAAATTGAGTAACTAGGTTAGAATAGAAGTTATTTCACTGAAATTTTCTAAATTTCTAACTTAGTTAGCTAAAATATAAAGTTCGAAAATAAAATTAGTTAATATTATTAGTAAAATATTATATTTATTTATTTATTGAAAAATTTAAACGGGCTAGGCCCAATATATACAAGGAAGACGACCATCAGTTTGCAGAGTAAAGTTTACATGTGCTGTCTTAACTTGCAATAATATACATTACAATACAATAAAGTAAAATATAAATTGGTAGAACAGAATAAAATTACAATACGTACAATAATTATTAACTAATAATTACTTTGTTTTTAAGATATACATTAAAAGTGAATACATTATTACAAATAAACAAATCGACGTTAAATTTGTTTACATGGCACATTAACCTAGGAATGGGGGAATTTTTAGCATAGTACGATGGAATGGCGCGTAGAATGTATATAAGTTCTTGGTACGAAAAGTGGGTACTAGAAAATTTAATCAGTAGCTCAGGACAATTTATGATGTCATTTAATAACTTAAAAGTGAAACAAAGATCGAGTCTGATTCTCCTTGATTGTAAAGTTTCTAAATTGGTTAGTGTTAGTAATGGTAAATAAGATGTGTGTCGTTGGCGATGGATACCGCATTTAAATGCAACAAACCTTAGGAAACGATTTTGAATCGCTTCAATATCATCATTGGGGCCGGAAATGTAGGGAGACCAAACGACAGAGTTATAGTCCAGTATATAACGAACAAATGAACAATAGAGAGATTTTATAGCAATAGAATTATTGAAATCAGAACAAGTTCTACCTACAAAACCTAACATAGAAGATGATTTGTTAATGATGTATGCATAATGATCATTGAACGATAGGGAAGGGTCAAAACAAACACCAAGATCTTTGATATTAAAAACTCTAGTTAATTCAGTATCATTTAAGTAATACTTATAAGTATGAGTTACACGTTTCCTTGATTATGTCATAACTTTACATTTATCGGTAATAAAGTATAATTTATTAAGAACACACCAATTATTGAGTAGGTTAAGGTCATACTGGAGTACTTTTGTATCATTAGGAGTTTTAATTATTCGGAATATTTTTAAATCGTCTGCAAAAAGAAGCAAGCGGGAATTTGTAATTTTTATGTCATTATTAAATATATTAAATAAAAGAGGAACTAGGTGACAACCTTGTGGAATCCCAGAACTGGCATCGTTAGTGGTGATTCAAAATTTTTTACTTTTGTATATTGTTTTCTATCAGTAATAAAAGAGACAAACCAAGAATAAAAAGGATTACGAAAGCCTAGGTTGTGCAATTTGGCTGCGAGAATGTTGTGGTCTATTTTGTCAAATGCCTTAAAGAAATCAGTATAGATTACATCAACTTGGTAGTTCTTACTAAATGCATCTAGTACGTAATTTTTGATTAATAATAAATTGGTAGTAGTAGATCTACCGGAAAAAAAGCCATGTTGTTCATCAATAATTATATTTTTGAATAAGGGAGATAATTTTTTAACAATAATATTTTCTAACATTTTTGGAATGATGGACATAATGGATATCGGACGGTAATTTGTTATTAAACAATTATCACCTCCTTTAAAGACCGGGGTAACACAACTCAATTTCCAGCGAATGGGAAAAATTCCAGATTTAAGTGACAAATTAAATAAATATAATAGTGAAACTGCAAGAACGAATTTACATTCTTTAAAAAATATTTTAAAGTATTTTAAAATATTGGCTATTTTCAGCAAAACTATGCGTGTTCAAGACCGTAAAACGATACAAAAAAAATTATAAATCGATTTAAATATGATATAATAAGCTAAAAGAACAAAACTAAAAGTTTCTGAAAAGAAAAAAATAATACTACAATATTATAATATAATATAATATTATATAATATTACAATAATAAAAAACTACATAATTTAAATCAAAACTTTGATGTTATAATAAATTCAAAATTTATAAAGTGTAAAATTGAAGTACTATTTAATATAAGTAAAACAGTGCTAGTTCCACAGTGATAGTTTATTTGGATGTCAAGTTTTAGGCACTAGAACATTAGATATTTTTTCATGTTATTAACACATTTAAATTTGCTATCGCAAATAAAAATTTTAAAATCAAACTTAAGCTAATAAATTTTAAGATTTGAAAAATTTTTTTCAAAAAATATTATTTAGATGATAATTTTCTTTAGAATAATATAAAATATTTGTAAAAATTCGATAGGATCAAATGCATAACTAAGAAGGTTAAGCGATTTAACCTTCTACAATAATATTTCTTTATAATAAGTAAGTTCAGTAAGTACGAAAAAAGGTTTCTATTTTTCTTATTATTTATAACATTCGATATGTTTCCTTACTACTGAACACTTACTTGTTAGTAGAATTCCATCTGATTATATGAAAAAAATTTCATATTCTCTTTATGAGTTATTACATTATATTTTAAGTCAAACTTCTTTATAGATGATCCGAAAGAATTATTAGATATAAAATGTATTGTTCTATTGTACGTTCATGGAATAATAAAATTTTGACCGTATACTTAATAAATAATAGAATCTGTTCGTCGTAAAAGTGACAGTACATGACGGTATAAATATCATAATGACGTATGGACTTTTTTGCATTAGTTATTCCTCATCTATAATATACCAGATCCGACTGTTTTTTTGTGTGTGTTTAAATACTAATTGGACGTATCGTTAAAAGAAATCGGCTAAGCGAGAGTTGAAAAAAAGTGGCGACAGATATAAAAAAATACACGTCATAATAAAATAAATACTCTCCTAGCTTCGCATTGAAGTTAATATTCTTTAAACGTAGTCCATTACTAAAAAATTATTTAAAAAAAATAGTAACCTCAATATTTGCTGCATCAAAAGTTATTAGATTTTTCAAAACATTATGGAACACTCTGTATAGCAGATTGTACTTTATAATTAGCATTTCTCCTTTTATGAAAATAAATAGTATTTTTTTACATATAAACAAAGTATTTTCTCAGGACCGTATAAAAAATAATTTTGTTTATCGGTGATTTAGTCTTGATGCAAGACTTGTTACGTTTAAACACTTCGTCTTTAAAACATCATAATTTTCAAAATTTACATTTACGTTTTAACTTATGTTTTAAACAGGTTTTTTTTAACAAAAATGTTTGTATGTAGTTAATATATCAAGTTTTTCGAGGAAGTTTTTAATTCGTTGAATAATTACCATGAATATGTTTTTATAATTGATTTATTACGATTTCGTTGATATAAGTAAACAATTAAATGTTCCATAAAAAAATGTAAATTGTAAAATTATTCATTACTTTTTCGATTTATGTTAAATCATACTAGTCAATAAAAATGGTTACTGTAAAAAAAAAACGTACCTTTTTTATCAATAAAAAATTTAGAATAAATATTTTACACGTTTAATCAATTTAATAGGATTTTAAGCCGGTATATGTTTAATATGAATCACATAGATGTTACTAAGATAAATAGTAGGGCTTTTCCCCGCTAAACGAAAAATTAGCCCGGTTTGGAGTTGGAAATTCTTTATAAAATTGAACATTTTTTATATAAAAACATTTATGTAGAAAATAATTTGGCAAATTCAAAAATGTTTTCATTGTTGCGTCTAAGCTGTCTTGTTTTTTTGTAATGAATTAGTGTCATAATAACGCATTACTATTAAAGTACTTGTTACGAAAACGATTTATGCAATACATTAACGCTAAAATTATTAGAATACGATTAGTTCAAGGTTGTTAAAAACATGTTAAAAATTTTTTTTTTCAAAACATAAAATTTATGTTTATTTAATAAGTAATTTAAAACGTATCATAAAACCAATGCAAATTTTGACATTTTTGGAATTTAAACACGTTTAAAACGTAACAATCCTGCTATTATTATTATCGGGACATCAAAACTTTCTGTAAAAAATAGATATTTTAATATTAAAAAAAGAACGGTAGCACAGTGGGGTGGCGGCACAGTGGGGTCGTGGCATAGTTGGGTCCAGTATAGATGATATCTGACAGTGATTAAAATCACTATCATAAAAAACGCTTCGATGCAAATCTGTAGATAGTGTTTAATTAAAAAAAAAAATTTGTTAAAATAGCATATTTTTGAATATGGTAGCCATTTGCGCATAGAAGATAGGTCGTCGGGACAAATTTCTTTTTTTCATTTTGTAGTACATAAAATAAGCTTTAATTTGATATATGTTTAAAGAACGCAGTATTTCCGGAACATTTTCAAAAATTAAATTGAAAAAGTTATTTTTTGTAAAAAAGTTACTATTTTAAATCCCCCCAGTGATCAGAATAAGTGTTAGATTTTCAAAAAAAATTATATCAAATGAAAGGGAAATATCTAAGGTTTCAATACAAAAAAATATTATTTTTATTTGTTCATTTTTGAAAAAGTTATGGCAGTTTTAAGTACCAAAAAACATCCCGATAAATGGTCATTTTTATCGCAAACATTACATTTTTTTTAAATTTTCGACAGCTATTTGCACATAGAAGATAAGATGTCGGGACAAATTTTTTTTTTTCATTTGATAGTATATAACATAACCTTTGATTTGATATATGTTTAAAGGACGCAGTATTTCCGGAACATTTTCAAAAGTTCAGTTGAAAAAGATCTATGTTTTTTACAATATTTTAAGTTTTGAACGCCCCCTATATAAGGGGAAATTGTCCAATTTTAATAAAAAGTATGTCAAATGAAAGATGTACTTATAATGTATTTAGAAAAAAAAAATTTGTGCTGATATATACATTTTTCAAAAAGTTATAGCATTTTTAAGTTGAAAATTTAAAATCGAAAATCGAAAATTTTAACACAAAAATAGTGTTTTTTTAACTACGGCAGCCGTTTAAATGTAGAAAAAAAAGTGTCGGGACAAATTTTTTTTTTTCATTTTGTAGTACATAAAATAAGCTTTAATTTGATATATGTTTGAAGGACGCAGTATTTCCGGAACATTTTCAAAAATTAAGTTAAAAAAGTTAATTTTTTTAAAAAAGTTACTATTTATAATCCCCCCCAATAGCAGGTTAAGTGTTAGATTTTCAAAAAAATGATATCAAATGAAAGGTAAATATCTAAGGTTTTAGTATAAAAAAAAATTATGTTGATTTGTTGATTTTTCAAAAAGTTATGGAAGTTTTAAGAAAAAAAAGTGAAAAAATTTCGAAAATTAGCGATTTTTAAATTTGTAATTTTTTTGGATATTTCCCCCATTTGCGGGGAACGAGAGAATTTTTTTCAATTTTTAAGGGTAATGTCTTCAACTAGATACGATTTGTGATCTTTTGACGTATTTTTGAAAGAAATCGGTCCAGCGAGAGCTGAGAAAAAGTGGCAACAGACATAAAAAAAAAAAAAACACATCATAGTAAAAAAATACATTCTCCGCTTCGCATCGAAGCTAAAAAAATATACAGCGTGTTCAGTAAGTAAAGAAAAAGGTCAATTGTTACGAACAATGAAAACTATTAAATAACGACAAATTTTATTCTTTATTGTATAATTTTAAATATGTTTACGTGACAAAATTAACATAGATGTTTAAACGAAAAAAAATAGAATATTTCTAATATTTGTAACTGACGACTACAAAATGTATTTATCTAAGGATAAGTAAAATTCTTGTAGTAGATCAACTTACACATTAAGATAAAACTCTTTGTTTATGATATTTGCTAAGGGTATACATTTGCATGATGTTATTTTCTTAAATATATTCTTCATTCTTATGTTTAACAATTGTATATATAAGACGCAAAATCACAAAAAAGAAGACCAACAGTAACTCGATGTCGTACAACGATCCCGTACGTAATCATCCGACGTAATAATTCGGTCACACAACCGGTAGTGGTAGTGCGAGAGACGTCATCAGTCATAAAAATAAGATGTAGCAAAACGCCCTCTCGTAATACGTATCCAACAAGCATAATTCAATAAAAGTGTGATGCCAAGAGTTTTCTGGCCAAAAAAACTCTAATTCTTATTCTATTAGAGAATTATTTATTTCATATTTTTTCATAAAATTGTTGATATATGACAAGGCATTTTTCATGTCATTGACCACAATCTTATGCTGATGGTTCTATGTATATAATATGATAATAAGTAATGATACTTATACGCCCTATCTGCATCGTCATTTGTAATAGATCTAGATCAGCATCCTCCTATAGGTTTTCATTGGAAATGTTTGATGTAGAGAATGAAAATTGGCAGTAAATAGTAAGAATTTCACTTAATATTAATTTCATTATAGTTACCAAGTTTCTTGACAAACTTATATTTTTGCTTCGATGCGAATCTGAGAAGGTATTAATTTTACCATGATATGTTTTTTTTTTGTGTCTCTTACCCCCTTTTCTCAACCCTCACCGAACTGATTTCTTTCACAAATCGTATTTAGCCAAAGACATTACCCTCAAAAATTGAAAAAATTTCCAATGTTCCCCGTAAATGGGGTAAATCTTCAAAAATAAAGGGAAATAGGTGAGGGTTATAAAATAATATACTCAGGTAAGTCTAGTACAACGAATGGTGTAGGGATAATAATGGATGAGATTAAAGTTTAAAGCGAGTAAAAGATTGTAAAGCTATACCAGGCGAGATTGTAACTACATAAACATAGACTGATAGTAATGGAGTTTTGGTGTACCGGAAAGAGAATCAACAAAAATAGAAGAAACACAGGGGAAAAATCGAAGATTCAGTGGTGGAAATTGAGAGGAGAAAATGAAAAAGGAATGAGGGACTAGTAGATTTAATAAGTGAGAAAGAGATATGGGAGGCTGTGGCATCAATGAAAAAGAATAAAGCAGTAGGACCAGATGAAGTGCCACTAGAAGTATGGAAAATATTAGGCGCTGTTGGCATAAGGTAGTTGAAAGAACTTTTAAATAAAATCTTATTAGAAGGAAAAATACCAAATGAATGAAGGAATAGTATTATGGTGCCGATATTTAAAGGTAAAGGAGATATACAGGAGTGTGGAAATTATAGAAGCATAGAAGCTTATGAGTCATAGTATGAAAATTTGGGAAAAGGTAATAAATAAGAGAATAAAAAATGAGACATCGTTATCTAAAAACCAGTTTGGATTAATGCCTGGTAAGTTAACAATGGAGCCAGTATTTTGTGTGACTAATAGAAAAGTTTAGAAAAAAGAAGAAAAAGCTGTGTATGGATTTATAGATTTAGAGAAAGCGTATGACAGAGTACCGAGAGAGGTTTTAAAGTGGGCATTAATGAGAAAAGGAGTCCCGAAAAGGTACATTAGTATAATAGAGGATATGTATGATGGCACTTGTACTAGAGTAAAAAGTGTAGGAGGAGTAACAGAAGATTTTCAGGTAAGAGTAGGAGTGCACCTATGTTCTACTTTTAGCCCTTACTTATTCTCTATAGTGATGGATGAAATTACTAGAGAAATACAAGGAGAGGTGCCGTAGTGCATGTTGTTTGCTGATGATATAGTGTTAATAGGAGAAAATCAAAGGCTAGAGGTGTGAAGATCAACTTTTGATGAAAAGGATTTAAGAATAAGTAAAAATAAGACAGAGTATATAGAGTACGAGTTTGACAAAAGAGAACACGAGGTAGGTGAAATGAGGAGGTCAGTGACAATAGACGAGGACGTGATTGAATAGGTGGATTTTTTAAGTATTTAGGGTCAATTGTGCAAAAGAGTGGTGGTATTGACGAGGATGTAAGACACAAAATTAAGTGCGGGTGGTTGATGTGGAGATAAACGTCTGGCGCCTTATGCGATAAAAGAATTCCAATAAGGTTAAAAAGTAAATTCTACAAGACTGTAATAAGGCCAACTATGATGTATGGTTCAGAGTGTTGGGGGGTTGATGAGAAAGTAGAGCAGAGAATGAGTGTAGTAGAGATGAGAATGCTTAGATGGATGAGTGGAGCGACTAGAAAAGATAGGATAAGGAACAAGCATATAAGAGGGAGTATAGGTGTATCGTCAATCGTGGATAAGATGATAGAAAATAGACTTAGATGGTTTGGTCATGTTATGAGGAGAGAAGAATCGGAAGCTGTAAGAACAGTTATAGAAATGAATGTTGAAGGAAGAAGAGGTAGAGGAAGACCAAAAAAGAGATGGAAGGATGTTATTAAATGCGATTTGAAGACAGTTGATGTGAGCGTAGTTGATGTGGGAGATCGTGTCAAGTAGAAATATAAAGGTGGCCCATCCCAAGTAGTTGGGATAATGACGATGTAAAAGAAGAATATATTTATATACATTTAATTTTAATTTTAATTCCAGATTACATTATTGATAAAATTCGATCATTTTTTACCTACAAGAAGAATTTTTTTACTAAATTAAACTACTAAAATAATTAGTATTTATTTACGTGTTATACTTGTAATCATGATATAAATAAGGAAGTAAGAGTTCATGTTCTTTTGGAATAATCAGTTAATTATTTCTAAAAATGAATCACTATTAGATATCATCTATACAGGTCCCCACTGTGATGGTTTATTTATTCATTGACTTTTTAGAATGATCCTATATAATATTTGACATGTACAATTTTATGTAAATTACAAATATAAAATATTATACACAACTAACTAAATAAGTGAATATTTAGGCTTAATTTAATTTAGATATTAAAAAGCAAAAACCATTATTTAAAATAATAAACAATTTTTTTCTAAAATAATTATATGGAATATATGATTTATCACTTAATAAATTTGATTCATTAGAAAAAAACTAATTAGCCACACAATTAATTGTATTCGGTTAAAAATAATTAAAAGAGTAAATAACAACAGAGATAATCAGCAAAATTATGTTAATAATTATATGAACAAATACGATTTAATGATTGAAAAAACTACGTTAATTATGTTAATAATTGACGTACTTAAAAATGTTAAAAATAAACATAATTATTAATTTATGTTAAAAAGTATGTTATGTATTTTATAATTCTATAGGTTATTTAACATATTTTAATAAATTGTAACTTTAAGAATAAAAATAATAAGCTAATGTCTATTGCAAATGATGGTCAGATTACAATGTGAAATTTTTAATAATTTAAAATTTGTCAATTTATTAAATATCAGAATATAAACAACGATATATGTGTAATTTTATCTTTTAGAATAAAACAAAAGCTATATTTTTGCTCGTGATTAATAAATACATATAAATAACATGATAAATAAACTCCATAGTTATTTATTTTGAAAAGAAAATAATATTAAGTTATTTCAAGCAGACCTAGCAAAATATATGCAGACACATAAGAAAATATCTTTATTTTCAAAAATTTGATACTCGATTATATTTATGACAACTTTTGTTTAAACTTTTATTTTTGGAATCTAAAAAAATATATCTGTTAATTTACCAATTCATTCTATTTCTGCTACTTAAAAAAAACATTGAGTCAAAAAACAATAAGATCATATCCCCAAATTATTATAAAATTCAATTGGTATAGTAAATTTTTGTACACATTGTATATATAAATTGTTCTTTGTTTAATATATTATAATATATAATATTATTTATTAAAAAAAATTAAAGGTAATTTATATATTCTATAATAATTTTGTTTTAAAAAAACGCATCAACACTCAGCCTTGGACAAGTGATTAAAATGAACCTCTTTTGTAGCGTTTCATAACATTTACAATAATATGTTTTTGATCCATTATGTGTATGATCACATTTAGAATATAATCTTTATTCACAACATTTTGTCAAATACATAATCTTATGGGAAGGAAATTCTCCTCCACGATTATAACAAACTAAAGTACATTAAAAAACAAAAAATGAATTTTTCTAATGTATATTCTGTAATGTAAATTGTAATCTATATTTTTAAGAATTGCTTGGGCAATTAGTTTTGATTGCATTATTTGGGTGTGCAAAATTAAAAAATTATAAAGAATGAAACACCTTTTAAAAACACTTATACATATAAACGTGTAATAAAAGGTGAAAGATTATAAAAAAAATTATCGGAAGAAACTTTAATAATTGCAATATTTAAAAATTAAATTTTTTTTATAGCGTGTATATAAAATTAAACCTTAGAAAGTATTGTACATCAAAAAAACTGTGGAAAGAAGAGTGATCTATTGATGGATCGATGAAAAAAATTGGTTGAGTAAGAAATAAGTATTTATAGTAATAAAAAGTCGGAATACTATAGAAGAGGAATAACTAATGCTAAAAATTCCGTACGTCATTATGATATTTTTAATATACATGATGTTTTTACACGCAAGAAACACATAATGGAAGGAAAAAAGTACACAAATATAATAATTTTATCACAATTTAATAAAATTTCTCCTTAAATTGTATGTACAAAAAATTTCAAATGCATGTGTATGAAAATTCAGACATTTTTTGTTTTATAATGGATATAATATTGTTTTTTTGGTGTAAGATTTTAAGTGTGAATAAATAAATACGTATTTTGTTATAATAATAGCTATAGAAAAACTTCATAAATAAAATTTTTTTGAAATTATTGTCTTATTCAAATTAAAAAACTATAGCCCAGTGACACTTGTCCTTAATATACACGATGTAAATTTGTTGATAGTATTTAATTTTAAAAATTGGTGGATTACATCAAAAGCAAAATGAATTCCTATTTCTTTTATTATTCCTGATTAGTGATTTTTTGATTTAGAAGTATAATATATGAATACATTTCTATTAACTTAAATTAGTATGAGATTGATATCTAATAATTTAGTATGGTATTTTTTTTGGAGGATTTATTAAAAATTAAAAAGTAATTGTTACTTTTATGTGCAAACGTGTATAAAAATTGAAGGGCATGAAACAGAACTTTTTAGATAATAATTTGTTGTTAATTATGAATAAATGGTCAGCAAAAAATGTTCATCAGAGTAAATAAGATACTCTTATTATTAAATTTTTCGTGCTAACTTCTAAACAGCAATTTTATTTTTTCTATCATCAATAATTTTTTATACTATTACTAATTAATTAAAAACTATTGGATATAACTATAAGGAAAACAGTTCTGAATATTTCAATTGTATCATCTATTTAAATACCAAGAGTTACATAAAATGAATAATATTTCTTTTAAAATAATTTATTAAGATAAAAAAATAATTAAAAACACAAAAAAATTGTTTTTAAATTATTACAGATTTTGATTTTTAATATTTTAAAAATAATTAGTACAAAGTATCATTTTTAACCTATTTTTTTGGTATTTTCAAGTTGATTTTTTGAAAGTTTATAATAAAAAAATTTGAATTTGTTTCCATACCTTTTGGCTCAACTTCAAGATTGAAATTTACATTATTAAATAGAAAATTTTATGAAAAAAAAAAAAAGTACAGTTAAGATTAATATGCAGTCAAGAAATTGTATAATTAATCTTAAATGTAAATTTATCAGAAAAGCTCAATTTTTTTTTTTGTATTTCTATTGTAATAGACCATTTAAATAGAAATCATTTTTATGTAATTTTTGATGTTTAAAAATATTCTACAATTGAAATATTCAGAACATAATTAATTTTAATGATTTACTTTAACTAAAAAAACCAATCAAAATGTTGTTAAAAAAATCTACTCAATTGATTATATTATAAAATTTGATTATAATTGTAAACATTTTTTATTAAATTCAGATGAAAATAAAAATAATTTTTTTTAGATTTATGATTTATATAGCAACATGTTATCAACAAATTTGGAATATTATAGACTGTTAGTAACACACAAATAAAGTTAAAAAATGAATATATTACAAAGTAAAATTATTTAATTTTGTAGTTGAAACCTTTTATAATATCAAACCTAATTCGACAATAAATACTTTAAGAACCTTAAAAATGAATTATTTTAATTGTCTATATGGACAATGTGAGCTAAGTAAATTTTTCATTCGTAAAGTGAACATTTTTTTAATTTTTCAGGGTAATATCTTTAATTAGATACTAGTTGTGATCATTTGATGTATCGTTAAAAAAAGTTGATCAAGTGAAGGCCGAAAAAATAAATGAGAGCCATAAAAAATAATCACTTAGTAAAAAAACTTTAATATGGAAAAGAAATTTCTTCAAACAAGGGAAGACTACAGTAACGTGGTCCTTGATATTTAATAAAGTTATTGAATCTATATGAGATAAAAATAAAATGATTTAAAAAATTTTTTCTAACTCAAAAACTTTTGTAATGCATTTTGAAATAAAATAAAATACAAAATCGAAAATTTTAACGCAAAATTAGCATATGGTAGCCATTCACCATGAAGACAAAATGAAGTACGAAATTTTTTTTTTTTTACATATTAAAGTTTATTACTTAAGCTATAAAAGTGTCAGTATTTCTAAAACACTTTCAAAAATTAAGTTGAAAAAGTTGTTATTTTAAATTCCCCCCGTGGACAGGTAAAGGGTCAGATTTATAAAAAAAAATATACAAAAATACCTCACGTATCTATATAACAAAACATTATATTGATTTGGTCATTTTTAAAAAAGTTATGATGGCACTTTAGGTAAAAAAAATCGGTCGGTGAGAATTGAGAATAAGTGGTAACAAACACAAAAAAAAATAATAATAATAACACATCATCACAAAATAACACATTTAGCTTTGCATTGAAGCTAAAAAGTAGTGTTTATTAATATCACATCGGATGTCAACACAATTTACCATTTATAAAAATCATACTCGTTTAATTGTTTTTGATAATAATTTGTTGTAAATAACTGGTTTTATCAATCAAATTAAACATAAAATATTGATTAAAAAGAACTTCATTAAAAATATTAATTAATTCAGTTTATTAGTAGATGAGGCTAAACGTTCAACTAAATTGTTGTATAAATACGTATAAGCCGTGTACAACACGTCACACATTCACTTAATTCGATAATTAATCAATAGTAATAGTATATAACCAATAGTATATATATATATCGGTAGTAATTATTATTGACAATATACATGTAGTTCCAAATTGGAATTTAATGGAAGTCGGACTCCAAGACGAACACGGCGCTGCATATACGTCGGTAGTAATTATTATATACCTACCGTGTTATAATTAACCTACCCACACCATAATATATGGTAGGGTTATAATATATTCCCTTCGAATCATATTATGTGTACTATAATTTTCTGGAACTCTTTGAAATTTTTTGGTGGTCCGTGTCAGACGATCTGTCTTTTAGGCCGTCCCGAATATTATTTCGTTACATGACTATCTAAACATATTAGACACTCTAGGTCTTCCAGTTTTACTCGTCACAGAGGGCATTCTTTACATAATTTGAATTTGCAGTACCTTCAAGTAAAAGTGTTACTAATAGCTACAAAATAAAATTCTCGTTAATGCATTCTATTTAATATAAATGATATTTTAAAAGCAACCACCAAAACATGCTATTGAATATAGACAAAAGTTTTTCATTACATTTCTTTGATTAGCAGTAGTATCAATACTACAGTTATTCACTCCGTGTGGAATAGATAACTGTGTTTGGAACTTAACACTTAGAGGCGTCTAGCAAACTAAGGTACATCATACTACGTTTCATTTTAAAATGCGCATTATAGTATTGGGAAACGATAACGACGCATAAGGCGAGTAGTAAACGTACGTGATTTATAAAATATGCTATTAGAATAACATTTATTCTAATAAGTAGTTTATTATTTAAACTGTTATTATTTAATAATAACTGCTAATAATGGATATTGTAGTTTGATGATAACAAACATGGAAAATAGTTGGCTAATCGACCGGGGATTGAATTATTTGCACATGTGTCACGCTGGTGGTCGAGCCGTAGAAAATATATATCCCACAAAGAACTACGGCGGCGCGGCGACAAGCAGCTGACGGTGCGTTGAACCAAACAATGAAAAACGTGATAACGCGACAACTGACGGCTATGTTATTATTATACTTATTTGTGGCCCCCTATCAGCGTTGCTGGCTACAGGCATACAATTTCAATTAGTTACTTAAAATACTTAATTTAAGTAGTGAAGGCTTGATATTATGGTCGTTTTTGTTTTTAATTATACTTAAATTTGAACTAAGTTCGAATTATTTCTATGCACTGCCACAAGGAAATTTACTGATTATACTTATCTGGAACAAAGTTGGATAAAAATATCTAAAATGTCTTAAGCTTATTGTTGAAACTTAAACGGTTCAGATCTGGTATTATGACGGCTACTGATGAAAATGGAACACCACGCCGACGTAGACTTGTAGTTGATACACTTAGCGTAGATTGTACAGAGTTTAGTGGAGCTTTCCTTACCTGTCCCACTTGCTTATGTAAGTTATTATTAATTGTATTTAAAGTCATGTGGAATGTTGTATATTTTATGTTAAACGCGTTTTATCCACTATTTTTCAATTATTAATTATAAAAATTTAAAGGTGTATATGATGCTGATGAACATGCACCAAAACTGTTATCTTGCACTCACACAGTATGTACACATTGTGCTGGAAGAATGGCTGCTGCAAGCAAAGCTCGTATGCCTCCACCTCCTGTTGCTGAAGTTGTCGAAGGAATGGATGATTTTACAGTGGATAATGGAGCAGCTGATCATGAACGTACTCAAAATCAGGAACAAGCATCATTCAAGTAAGATTTACCACAATATAGTATTAATCACTTATCATAAACCACTTTATTAATCATAAAATTGATTACTTTTTTATTGGTTTCTTTTAGTTAAATGTTTTTCTCAATTTATCAATTATAATGTATTTTCCCTTATAGCTTATAAGAGGATCATTTTTAATTAACTAGCTTAGTTATTAAATAATGATCTAATCAAGAAAATTACTGCTCAATAACAACTTATGAATAACTATTTCAGAAGTTATTAAAAATTTAAAGAAATGACTGATAATGAAGGGTGGGTGCTGCCATTTTTATAATTAGACATTATGTGACCATACTCTTACTCCCGCTTAGAAATAAACTTATCAATAATTTCGGAAAAACTAGTCCAAAAGTTATTATTGACTAGTCATTTTCTTAATTAGATAATCTATTAAATAAGGCAGTTAATTATGTTTGTCATTCTTATAAGGTGTAAAGGATAAACATAAAAAAAATACTTCATAATTGATAAATTGAATAAAGTATGTCATTAATGAAACTAATAAAAATATTATCAATATCATTCTTTTTTTTTAAATAATTAAGTGGCTAATGATAAGTTAATCAATCTGTTTTTTTATTGCTTTTTAAGTCCATTAAGGGCCATAGCAGCAGCTTTTCTATAGAAGTAGGTTTCTTAACCATTGATACTCTGAGACCGGTGGTTAATCCGTTACTAGAGAGAGGAATGACGACACCCATTACCAAAATTGATCTATCGCTCAATAAATGAAGTCTCCTGTGATTGAGTTTAGAATCCAAGGCAGTGCGCATCATGCGCTGCCATGTTACCAACTTGACCACACCGTCCCTCTGTACATTAAATTTATTAATTTTAAATTAATCTCAGAGAAACTAGTTATTGAAAATTGTATTAGACATTTAAACATTAAATATTTTATTTATAAATTATATTTTAATTAGATTATAATCCCCTCTAAAAAAAAAATAAATGAATTCATAAACTCATTTAGATATTAGAATTTTTTTGATTAATGAATTTGAATCCAGCTCAATTTAAATATTTTTGTGTTTTATTAATTATAATATACTGATTTTTTAATTTTGTTATGAGTTTATTACTTTTTTATTTTAATGAAAAACATTATTTCTTCAAATAAAAATTAATTTTTTATACTTATTTTTAAGTAGATTTTATGACAATATTTTTTAATTTAATAATTACCTTTATTTAAATTTATTAAGTGTATATTTTTTTTTTAAGGTGTCCTATTTGCCGGCAACGTGTAATGGTACCAGCTGAAGCTGATGGTGGTGTACAAGCACTTCCACCAGCATTTCTAGTTAATCAACTTTTAGATCTCGTTTGTGCACCACCAACTGGTCAGGCTTCTAATGGTGGAGCCTTAACTAGTAAACGTACTACAGTAGTTGTACCAACATGTGCAGGAGGTGCTGGTTCAGATCCAGGACATACTGAAAGAGTTTGTCTATTTCATTTTTACTTAAATATATTAATTAATAGACTAGGAATGATAAATGTTTAGTAGGGTGGTCCTTATTTTTCAACATAATATATTTTAAGCATGTGCTTAAAATTTTATTTTATTTGACATTGTACAATGCTCTACTAGATGCAATGTACTTATTTATACTAAATTAGTATTATATTTTTGTAATATTTCTTTTTCTTAATTTAAAACTCATATAAAAACTATGATTACTTCTGATAAAAACTACTCTAATTATTATATTTAAATGATAATAATCTATTGAAATTGAGTAAAAATAATATAGTTATTCTACATTTTAATTTAAAAATCTCATTGTTAAAATATTAATAAGCTATTCTTATTTATAATTAATTTACAAAAGAGAGTCATTTACTTAGTAAATTTATATTTAATGTTCTCTTAATAATAAAATTTGTTGTAGAAGGTATAAAAAGATTAAAACTAACATCAGTTGATTAAAAAAAAGTATTTATTTCTTAAATAACTTTTTAAATTTAAACTAAAGTTTTTATAGTTAATCTCTCCAGCATTCAGTAATCCAAACAGAATACTTTTTCAGTAGTATCTTTTCATAAATTATTATTTTTGGTCAAAAAAAAAAAGCTTGAAAGAAAATATCAAACATTTTTTTTCATTTGTGTCATTTTTGTTGTGATAATTTTTATTTAATACTTATTGCATTATGTTAGGAGTTGGCATATTGTAGTAACTGTGATCATACATATTGTCCTGTGTGTGTTGAGACTGAAGAAGATGAAGATGTGGATGATAAAGAAAAAGTAAAACTTATACCATCTAATGATTTAGAATTGGAACCTATTCCTCACCAACAGTGTCGTCATCCAACTGCTGCAGTTTTACCTGCTTCTGTAGCTGCTGCAAGATGGAGCGATGTTCTCCAATATAGAGCTGCAGAATTAGCTAATAAAGTATGAAAATAAATTATTTATTTAAGATTTATTTTTTATTTAAGATAAATAAATAAGATTTATTTAAGATATTTTTTATTTAAATAATATTAACAATTGTTTATAGCTTGCATAAAACTTTTTATCAGATAATTAGAATTAAGGCCATTATTTCTTTTTCCTTTTGTCATACTAAACTCCCTATTGAATTCATTGATTACTGATATTTCTTTTATATTTAATACTGGTTGTATTATTTAACTATTTTACTATATTTCATTGTTATTAGTGTACAGATTTTGATATTATTCTATTTTGTAGTACTTATCATCTTATTTCTGTAATATATATTACTAATATTATTCTAATAATATACTATTATATATTTTTTAATCGTTGAGCTATTATATTAATTATATAAAATCTATTTAAAATTATAATAAAGATAAATTAGGCAATTTTTTTTTCTTTTGTAAAAATCGCAAAATATTTAAATTTGTAAAGCAATACAAATATAAAAAAAATTGTGTAATTTTTTATTTTATATTTTCAATTAATATTGTTATATTTTTCCAGTTAGAAAGATGTGTGAAAGCTATTCATGCAGAACTACAAACTGTTGATGATTCACAACGTCGGTGTTCAGAAGTAGTAGAAACAATATTTGGAACTAGAGGTGTTTTTGCAACGGCACTTGAAAACAGAAAAAATGAATTGTTATCTGATGCAAAACAAATCTGTCTAAATCGAAAGTCAATTTTAGAACGTCAGCTTAAAGAAATACAATCTGAAATAATGCGAGTATGTACAAATAAAATATTAATTGTTATATCCTTTAAAGATAGTTAATTAAATTAAATTAAAACGATACATCTTATTTTTATGTTTGATTCTTCCTTTTTTTTTTTCCATGTACATTCTATAATATCATGGGGGGAACTATCCGGATTGAAACTATGTTTTGTCTTCTTTAAACTATATTTTATAAATGTAAATTTATTCATTTTAATTATCAGATATCAGCAACTGGTCGTAGTAATATTATATTAGACCCTGATGTTACAACTGTTGAAGATTTATTAGAATATGGAAGTGAAGTCCAAACAGTTAGAAAGACTGCTACAGAAATGGGTCATAAATTAGCTGAAATTACAGGTACAGTTTTAGAACCTGCAGCTAATGGACATGTTAGAGTGTGCGGTCTAAATTCAGGAGAAATTGAAGAAGCAGAACGTGTAGTACGACATACCATACAAAAACTTGGAATTGTTCGAGCAACCAAAACTTGTCCATCGCAATGTACATTTGAATACTGTAATGTTGACTCAGGAATTTTACCTTCTTCACCTACAGGTTAAATTTTTGAACAATTATTATTTTAAAATGTATAAAAAATAAGCTAACATAATATCTAGTTTATAGTAGTTTATCTATTAGGAATATATTTTCAATTTTTTTCCTCCATCATTTCTTAAATTCTTGTTTGTTCTAAAATTCTTTAATAAAATTTTAATGGACATTCAGGTGGACCTTTGTTAGTTCCAAAATCAGTTGGCACTGTTCTTTGCCAGGTATTAACTAAGGATTCTGCAGGTCATAAGAGAAACCATGGTGGAGATCCTGTTGATATTGAATGGTGGCCTATTACTGATGATAGCAATAGTAAAGGAAATAGAATAAAAGGTGGTGGAAGATGTTCTGTCAATACAGATGATGGTGATTATGAAAATAATTCAGAAAATTTCAATGAAGATGGAGTGAGAGTAATTGATCATGGTAATGGCTATTATACAGTTCGAGCTTTAATGCAAAAAACTGGCAGGTATACTTTTAAATAAATCACATGTATCTAATTAACCTAAAATAATAACTAAGTGCTAAAAAGTATGAAGTGCTTTTTTACCTTTTTCAGAACAGTTTAAAAATAATTTTTTTTATCATCACTATTTTATTGTAATCTATTGATTATTTAGTTTTACTTTACAAATTTATACTCAATATATTTTACTCTAAAGGTTATTACAACTACATAGTTAACTAAATTTTTTCTTAAAAGCATTTAACTTTTTTTTGCACTAAGCAATTAATATATACAAGAAAAAATTTATGTTAATTTCAATTTAATTCTATTAATATATGGCACATATTGAATGTTATTATAAACTAATGGTTTTAAATAGAGTCACTCCGTGCTAAATCGCAGGATGATTTAGCACAACAATTTCAAAATTTTTGTGACTTTTTCTTAGTTCAGTTTTAGTTGTTAAAAAGGTGAACAATAACTGTCACTCAGACCTGTATGTTTATTGTGCCCATGAGGAATTATATTCATTTGATTTCTTTGGGAAACCTTTGATTACAGTGGAGAGAGGTCCCTGGTGTATTAACGTCATAAAAATTTTGAGATTTTTTTATGTAGTCATACAATTATGTCTGAATGACTTAGTATGGATTAACCTCATAGGATAATGCACATAGTTATTCATTTTTGTTATAGATTTCGTCTTCGAGTTAAAGTACTTGGTCGTCTTGTTCGTCCTACTACCATAAATGGACATCATGGCTGTATTGACTTCCGTGTTGTTGATACTGAATCTCCTGGCCAATCTGTTAAATCTACTTATGATGAAGTTAATTGTTCAAAATTACAACAACCAGCAGCTGTGACTGCTGTGTGTGGAGAAAAATTACATGTAAGTTTATGCCGTGTTATTTAGTTTAATTTAATAAATGAACAAATTTATTATGTATTTTGTATTTTATGTTGATTTTTTTTTCAATCATTAGTAATAAATTTAATATTTCTTGTTTTATTATTTAAAAAAAAAAACAGTAATATTTAAGTATATACATATAAGAGAGTCTTATTAATTAATCAATCAAAAATTTTAGGCCTATGTGCTAGATCCTGTAGCAGGTAGAGTTGATGAGTTAAATTTGTTAGGACAGTTATCGGAATTTAAAATCTCTAACTGTGATCCTCTTATATTCCGTGGAAAATCAGCAACAGGATTAGCAGCAGTATCTTGTTCACTTGGTACATTACTAGTAGTTTGTAATTGGAGAACAGGAGTTGTATGCAGGTTAGTAATAACAGCAAGTTAGTAAGAATAAGGATTTCAAAATAAAAACCAACAAAGTCCGACTTGGTTTTACTACCTTAAAACTACATAGAACCATAATTTAACTTGTACTTACTGCTGGTATTATCATCGCTAGACTTACAAGGCCATCAAAAAACTGTTATATAAGATAACAGAAGAGATGTCCTTCTCTTCCATGCTTTTACAAATCTATAATGAAGTATAAACTTATTTCTACTGACTCCTATTCACTGACAAAATTTTGAAAGTACATTTTAGATATTAAGTTTTAGGGTTACAGTATTGAGTAGCTGAAGAAAATGTGTTTTTTTGTCTCGCCCAAATAAATTTTTGGCTATCTGCTCACTAACTACAATAAAATTTTAACTATAATTTGAATCTATGAAAATATTAATTTATCAAGGTATTTTTTTATTGTGCTTGTCACATTAGTATTAAACATCTACTGGCCTAATATTGACAATAAAACGTCAAATAATGTGGAATTTTATCAAGTGGAAAAAATTCACATATATTTTTTTGTTAGAGAAAATATATCAAAAATTACTTTTTTTCATGTTTTAAAACCTCGGAATCAACCACTATTCAGTAATATTAATTTTAAATGAATAGATCAAAATTCCATAATTTTAAGTAATACTCTAAACCATATATTAAACATTTTTTTTTAAATCTGATTAATAAGTAAAATTGACGTTTGAACTATAGATACTATAGATAACTTAAGATCATGTCGAAAAAGTATTATTTATGATGACATTCTGAATATCCTGACCCCTTTTGAAAGATATTGAACTAAACCATATGAAACATGATTTAAGTTTAAAAAAAAAACAATATTATTATTATTTTTTATTAGTAATGATTAATAAAAAAATGATAGCACAGTGTGGACATGGCATAGTTTAGATAAGTACATATGATATCTGACAATGATCAAAATCATAAGAAACGCTTCGATGCAAATCTGTAGATAGTGTTAAATTTTTAGAAGTTGGTGTTTATTACAAAAACAACATCAACTTCATTATCCTTTATTATTTTTATTAGTAGTTTTTTGATTTGTAAATATAATATATGAATAAATATTTATTATAATAATAATTAAATTTAGTATTAAATTCATATTCATAAATTTAATATTGTAATTTTTACAGAGAAATTATAAAAAATTATAGAGTACTTATATATTTTGTTACATCTATGCAAATGTGTATAGAATTGATTCACAAAACTCATGGAAAACTTCTCAGAACATTTTTTGTTAAATTTAAATAAATATACTGATCTACAAGGAATTTTCATCAGAATCAAAAATATACTTATCTAAATTAATTGATCGCACTTATTTCAAATCTGCAATTAGATATTTTCTATGATTTTTAAGTTATAAACTTTCTTAAAAATCAACTTTTACAGTAACCAAAAATCTAGAAGTTTACTCTATTCTAACTAATTATGACCAAGTAAAAATCTATCATTAAAAATTTTAATTCTATAAATATTTTGATGGCTTCAATTATAGTGATATAAATTATATCTATCTAACTGTATATTACAATGTTAATGTACATATGAATATTATAAATTTTATTAATAAAAATGCCATTTTATTTTTTTCAAAAATATATTATTTATATATTTTATAAATGTTTATATTATTTCAGAGCAATAATAACACCTAAAATTTCACAAAAAGATGTTATTCCATTAGAATGGTATCGTATTATGGGTATTACAGTGCAAGAACCCGTGTGCATAACAATAGCTAATTTTAATGGTAATGATGGATCAATGTTATTATTATTAGGTGATTCCCGAGGCTGTGTTCATGCATATAGAATATCTATGAAAGAAACAACTGCATTACATATTTACACGGTAATATATTTATTTAAATGTATGCATTTTATTGTAGTTACTCAGAGTGATCCATTTATTATAAACCACTCGATTACTCGCAGAATGTAAACATTTATGAAATGTTACTTTTAGTGATATATTGTTTCCAAATTATTAGCCGATGTAATACTTTTTAAATTCAATTGTTATGCCTTGTAAGGTTGTCAACTATATTTTTTTAATTAATAAGGTTTTTAAAATTTAATTATATAGCTATAGAATTTTTTATCTGACTTAATTCATCTATCAGTTATAACACTTTAAAATCTCGATTTTTGAAATTAAAATACAATGAAAACATCTGAGGAAAATACAAATACAGGTAGTTAACTGTTTCTTCAAGACGTTGCTATTCATTAGATAAACAGCAGTTACGCCTAATTACAGCATTATTGAGTGATAACATCATGATAGTTCTAAATGTTGACACCATGTTGCAACTGAAGGTTAAAAATAAACATTTATAAATTGATCGTCATAAGCAAATTCATTAGCTACCAGTTAATATAATTCCTTATTGTTATACATGTATTTTAAATCGAAAATCCAAACCTTTTAAATGTTATATCTAATAAATTAATGAAGTTATATTAAAAAAAAAAAAAACCTCAAACATTTTATTACATTTAAAATATGTGTTCTCATTTGAAAAAACTAAGTTGAAATTCTTTTGAAGTATTGCATATCTAAAATAATTTGAGAACTAATGTAAATATAAGTAAATAATAGTAATCAAAAATAAATTTAATAAACAGATGACCTGTATATATATATTGATGTCATTAGACATAATATTCTTAAACTTAATATTATTTTTACTCGCAGCTAATTAATTTTAACATAATGAATAATAACATAAATAAATGTATTATATAAATCTTACTATGTTTTCTCCAATTTATTTAAAAAAAACACTAATAAATCATTTTGACAATAAAATACTTTTAATGTGGTTTATTTATAGATTGATAATGTAAGTAGTACGAGTGATGGAGGTGCTGTTGGAGGTGGTACATTTATAGCAGTGGCTGAAAGTGATCTGTATGTTATTCCAAGTGCTGAGCGCAGATCTCTGCAGAAGAATATTGGAGATGCCCAGAAGATAAATCATCATAAATTGTTAGTGTATGATTTAATTACTGGGGAGTTTAAACGAATAATGTGTCCTGTTACTCCAGATGACGCTCTAACTGACTCTCCTTTGGATGCAGACGAAAATGGCCGCCAGTGTTCAAATAAATCATGTTAGTTTTATAAAATTTCCTTATCCTTTATTAATTGTTCTAAATTTGCTAATTAGTTAAGAAATATACTACTGATTCTTTTAATGCTAATTACTTAATTTTTTTAAAAATAATAAGTTTTTTGAAAAATATTTTTAAGATATTTTACACTTGTATTTCCATTTTACTGTTATAAAATAATTGTTAGGTCCTTCCCCAATATCTTAAGAGGAGTAAACTTTTTTTTTTAACCGCAACATACATATTTAACTATCTTATAAAATAGAAAATGACTGGTCGAATACAAACTTTGGACCAATATTTAGGGAGTTATTAGCATTTTAAAATATAGATTGGTGGTGAAGCATGAATGCTGATATTTTTATCATTAGTCATTTCTCGGCTGCTTTCCTCCTCCTATATAAGTACAAAATTGTGAATATCTTCGGATGCACTGGTCCAAAAGTTGTTATCAATTAGTAATTTTTTTAATAAGATAATTTCCAATTTTATAGGCTAGTTAAATATGGATGTTTTTAAAAAAAAAAATAAAGTTGACACCACTTCTAAATACATATAGAATGAACATAAAAGGTATTTTATAAAACATAAATGGAGATACATATGTAATTAACAAATTAAAAAAAAAAATTATTTTAAGAGAAATCAAATAGCTAGCATTAAACAAATCATCTTATATAGAGATACGTTAGTCTACTAACAGCATGATATTATTCATTTATATTTATATTTTCTTGGGAAAAAAATATTATATTGTATCATAATTTTTAATATCTTAAACCTATTTAAATTTAACACACGTAAATAAAATAGGTGTAGGATGGTAAATTTTTTTGGAGGATAGAGGGCTAAATTGTATCCCCAAGCCAAAAAATTATTTCTTTATAACAATGAATATAAGTGTGCTGCATTTCTGGAGATGGTTTGTACCATTTAACTTACTAAATAATATAATTTAACAAATGTTGGCATTAAATTATTTAAAATTGAAAGTTTTACGAATTTTTCAACCATCAACATAAACATTATTCAATAAACAAAAAAAAGTTTTTTTTCTTCAGGTTTCTTTTCTAATTTGAAAAATAACATTTGTTCACATATTTACCCTCTATTTTTATTTTTATGTTTTCAGCAGTTTTGATAACATCTCAATATTGTGTAATAGCCACATGTCCTGGAACACCAAAAGGTCAAAACTACTTGTTGGCATGTAGAAAACGTAAGCGACGAATAAGCTCTTCGAGTGGAGCTGGATGTCCATATGCAATTGATATTATCGATACATTTGATGGAAAGGTGGTGAATACGGTAAAATGTTCCCTTAAACGGAGACCGTTGGCTTTAGCTGGGTATTGGGTTGCTTCAGTACCAATAAAAACATTGAGCAAAGATGACAATGATAACAAGACTTTAGAAGAGCACGAGTCTGATTGTGATAACCTGGATAAAATGGATAGTCAATCTAAATTTCCAATTTATTATGAATATTATGCACTTGTAGCAGATGGAACTGTTGTGAATCGTTATAGATTTCGATAAAAGACTTAGTTTATTTCTACGTACATTAAACACTTGTACTTAACTAACGTAATAAACTATCTTTTGTGTGTGTTTGTGTGACACGTACGATTAAGTTTTTAATTAAAATATTGAAGAATATTAAACTAGTGTTAATCTCAAATATTCTACTTAATATGAATACTCTAGTCCTTTTATTATTATTTTATGATTATTTAATTTTAATATATTATTAATACATTAAATGTGTTGAAAATAAATAGACTGTACAAGGCTGTATATTTTGTATGTTTTTATTCTTGTCTTTTTTCTCTCTATATATATATACATACGCGCGTGTGTGTATGTTTGTTGGTGTTTATATACACATATATATTTAATAAACATTATATTCATATTATACACTCTAGTATCTTATACAATATGTATACTATATCATTTTTAATCTTATAATACAAAAAAAAAAAAACAATATTATTAAAATATATATAAATGTCAGAACAAATCGCTTGTCCGTCGGAGGTCTTAAGGAGCTGCTGTTGCTGCCGCAGCGTAATATTTTGCTGCATTTAGCGAACTGTTACCATTCAGACCTGATAAACCAGAAACCGAACGTATACCCACAGCGGTAGCAGCGGCATTTTTGAGTGCCTGTCGTTTGTTACAGAACCAAATACGAACCACTTCGCGATCGTAACCCAACCGAGCTGCCAATGCGGTTATTTCAGCACCTGAAAGTGACATGTTATCTATAAGTATTACATAAAGTATTCGATATGTGCTCTCTAGTACGGGCAATCGTTTTAAATACACCTAGAGGCGTTATTGTGAAATAATATCAACATTTTGATACATTGTGTAAGAGGATAGGAAAAAATTTTTTTTACGTGCGTCTTCGTCCAAAATACGTTACTAATATTACCAATGTAAGTGTACCACTAAATTTCTACCGAAATAATAAAAATTTCCTTACTGAATTTTCCAGGTGCAAAAATGAATGTTGTAAGCTAGTTGTAGTAAGTTATATTTCATTCGATTCTCTTAAAAAACAAAAACTTTAAATGTTTTAGAGGTCTTGCAGTTAACCATGAATTTATCTATTAAATGTGTACGTTGAATTTGTCTATATAAATATAGTCGTTAGGTCTTGACTATAAATTTCGTAATTGAGCTTGGGTGATTTTTTTTTTTAATATTATTTAACAATCAGAGATGTATCTAAGAGATTGGGATCCCGTATTCAAAAACTACTCAAAGTAAAAAGGGATAGGTGTAAAACCATCTGCGCCAATGACCATGAAAGTGACAAATGCTTACCGGATGGATGTGTATTGCGGTCGAAATGACCGTTGAGCAGTTCCAGAGCGTGCGGTGTAAATGATGTACGCCGTTTGCGTTTTTTAGCTGCGGCAGCCGCCGCCGCCGGATGCATCATTGCACTGCCGTTAGCCGTTTGTTGATACTGTTGATGATGAAGACGGCCGTTACTACCGCCATAGTACCTAAGAGTAGGATAATCATATTATTACTTGCGGTACACTGAAAGGATAAACGAGTTCAGGAAAATATTTAGAAATTCATAACAGAGGAGGGCACGCTAAACTTGGCTTAAAACTTAGGTCGTTTTTAACCAATTATGAAAAAAAAGATCAATAAACGTTTTTTACATGAGCAAAAAGTTATGCAAGACTAAAATTCTTAGCCAGGAGAACATTAAAAAAGTGCACATTGCTCACCTGGAAGATTCGGGAGTGGACCAAGTCGGTCGCTTTGGCACTGCTGAGGCGGCCATCAAGGCAGCCATAGTCGTGGACGCGGCGATGGCGGCGGCAGTAGTGGCAGTGGTCGGATTATCGGCGCTGTCGTCGTCCACGCCGCCTTCAAGTCTTTGCTGCTGTCGTTGATAATAATAGGCCCTGTAGACAAAGCAATGGCAAACGAATTTGTTTACTATTGACTTATTAAAACGCGTCTTTGACGATTCTTACGCTGCGTTACAGGAGGTTATCTGTCGCTGTTGTTGTCGAACGTATGCCGCTGGATCATCCGTTCCACAAATAGCCGCCGCGGTTTGTTTAACAAATGCGCTGGTATCGTCTTCCGTTCTATCGGCAGTACCGGCCGATGACACTTGCAGCGCCGGCGGTGGAGTCGCTCGTCGGTTAAAAATGTCTGTTCGATGTCCGTTATTGTCACGAGTTGATGTCTGGTGTTGGCCTGGAATTACTCCATCGTCCAATGTCTGTGATCGGTGATGATGTCTATACCGTTGTCGGTGCTGTAGCCGATGTTGATCGGCGGTGCCAACGGTTGGAACGGGAGGTTCCAATACTAAAAGTACTGCTTGGGCCACGGCAACTCCTGTAATACATAATACTGTGTAGTACTGTGCGACCATGTGATAAACACTGTGTGCATGTATTGTTTTACTTTCATCAATAATTATTTTTAACTTTTGACATTCAATGCATAATATTTAAAAAAAAATCAAGCCGATTTATAATATTTATTTTGATGAAATAATATTTAAAAAGAACGTGAGCTAAGATTTAGCAAAATAAGTTTTGCAGGTACATGTAATGCCTTCAAACATGTTTTGAACAAAATTTGTCGAGGTCTTAATACTTGTACAGACAATATCTTTAAACGGCTAAATGGATAAAATATCTCAGTACTTAAGTATCTACAGTAACCTTCAGGAGGCGCTTATGCACAGATTTTAATAACATATCACGAAGCTTTTTATTTAAAATATAACCAAGAAATGTAAAAATTAACGCACGTTAATCAAAATGAACAATATTGGAGTTGAGGAATTATACGAACTAAAATGTACAAGCTATTTCCCCTCTGAAATATGTGTGATAATAAGAACAACTGTTAGCATTTTAATAGTCCCCTCGAACAATAATCGATTAATTATATTTTCTTTTGTACGTTACTTATGAGCGTAGATAATTAATAAAAGTAAAAACAAACAAAAATGTACTCTGCCCGCAATTGTTCATTATTAAGCATACAACATTCACCTCCATCGGCAGTGGGCACAAAGACCCTAGCCGGTTGGGCTGCACCGGGTCCTGGTGGTAATCGACCACCGACTAGAAGGAGTTCGGCCGTTTGTGTAGGTTTGTCACTATAATCGTCTGTTCGGGACTGAATCCACCAAGGAGGTGTCCAGGACGCGGCCGCTGGCTGAGATCGTTCGTGTACAACATCGCCGATGCCGCCGCCGCCGCCGCCGTGATCCTCGTCTTCGTCGGCATATTGATCATCTTCTACATCGTCGCCTTCGTCTTCTGACAACGACAAAGGATTCTCTTCTTCGGCCATCGCCTTCTCGCCGGTCACCATTAAATTCAAAGGCATAGCCGCAGTCTGCATGGCCATCGGATCTTTTCGGGTTTTATCATCACAATCGCTCTGCAAGTCAAAAGAACATAACCTTAGCATTTTAAATGCACATTAACCAACTCGCATTTGTCACATTTCAATTTTTTCGAGTCTACTAAAGTATAATTATGTTTATTTTTCGTAGTTTCTGTGAAACAATACAAATTGCTACTGCGTGTCTATAATAATGAGATATTAGGAGGATATTACGTTCAATACTCCCACAAAAAATCAACATCACTTTTTGTATACTATAAACGTGTAATATTTAACCATAAGAATGGCATTAACCCAAAGGAAAAATAAAGTTAATCACAAATGTAATGTTTAATGCACAATATTTTTTGTTTCGTTTTACACGCAACGCTAGCACAATACAAAAAATAACTCTTACCGGATTAATCATTACTAATTATTAATTACTACTCCATTATTTTTCGTCAAATTTAGAATTTTCATTAATAAGTATCATTATGTACCAAACAAAAAAACAAATAACAATATTGTTCATTGATTCATGGAAAGGTACTATTCATATTGAATGTTGTCATCGAGGTCAAGGGATAGTTTACCACGATGATTTCGAGAACATTTTGTAGTTTTTAATAAAATCGAGATGACATTTCTTACACTTTTGTAAAACTCAAGTTTAAGCGGAACACTTTCCGTTTGCCTCCGAGTACTGCCAAACTACAGTTTACGGTCCTCGATCGCCATTTCATACCATCCGAACTGAAGTATTTCCAGTTTAAAATAGTTGTCTAACAAAACTTTTTTCGGGGGTAACTCGTGTAGTGGCTTTAATAATAATAAAAGCCACTGATATAATATAAGAATTCGACATTCACGCGACTAATTATAATTAGTGGTACGTATTCTCTTATTTTTTTACATAATGAGTCACGATACAGGTTCATTACATACACATAGTCACGGGTGATTCATCTCGTTCATTAATCACCGCAATTCACGATAAACACAAAGCAAGTCTAATCAACGGCCGACACACGCGCACATTTCTTTCGGTAATCTCTCGTAAAACGCGTATTTTCCATTCATGCCATTCTTTATATATTTTATAACTCGATAAACAAAATTAAAAACAATTTGCGCTAATTGCTAATAAGTTGTACGCGCGCAAAGGTGAGCGAGTAACGTACGCGAACGACTCGCCAACGAGCTTTACAGAGAAATCACCGACGCGTTACGCGGCGGCGACGACAAGCACACGAGTGTACGAGCCCTTAGGTGTTAATTAGCATGGGACATGGTGTCTCGCAGGCAAAACCGACAGACGCCGGCATTGCACGCACAGTGCAAAACTCATTGCAACTGTCGCAAACCACACAACAATACAAGTAGATAACGTGTGCGTTGTATCTCGCGCGTGTGGCTCGGGGATGACCCGTGCAAATGTTATCGATTGGTAAGTTTTGGAGTAAAGGGGTCAGTGTATAGGCGGAGAGTCGGCGGCGAAAAATGTATTATAATTGTAAAAAAGAATAATAATGATGTATTGTTTGTACGTGTATGTATTTTTTCAGGCTATAACGGAGGGGTACTACCGAGCTGCAAAGGGACACAACAATAATATGATATCGCATATACTCGCCTCTCTCGTTTATAATTAATTATCCACCACCGCCGTCGCTTACACCGTTACAGACTACGTCGTCGTCGTCGTCATTATTATTATTACCATTTTTTTTTTTTTCAGTTTTTATTTCACTCGGATCCGACCCGTCACATTATTATATTATATTATTATTGTTGTTGGCAGGCTCACATACGCGGTGGTCCCTTTTCCTCCCTCGTAAAACAATATTATTGTTATCATTGTTATTTATTTACAAAAATGTTGGCCGTCTACGAAAGTTCGGCAACCGGATGTCTCTACTCGTCCTGGTTATCCGTTAGACTCGCCTCGATCAATCCGTCCCGTTTATGCTTTTAAAAGTTTTACCGCTCGTTTACGCACTTGGTTTTTTCTTATTCAACTTTGCTCAAATGTATTTTACGTGTTGTATTAGAAATGCGTTTTATCGACACACAGCGCGCAATGACTCATTTTAAACGTTTGTATAAATTTATAATTGCCCATTGTCACCAGCCCCTTTATGTGGGTTTGCCCTAAAACCATTTTAACGCAATGTGGCTTTTACCGTGTGGGGGTTGAACCTAAGAACAATCCCTTTAAACGCTCCATATGAGAATGATTGTAACTAAAAGCGCGTATTGGCGATCAAGATTTTTTACGTTATTCAACACGCGGTGATCATTAAACGGTTAAATTTCTTGATTTTTTTTTTTACGGTTGTAATCAATTGAAATTTAATGATAATTTACATAAAATTTAATTCAATTTTTTTATATTATTAAAAGTTGTAAATATCATAGCAATGACGTGTCATTCGTGATGATCTCGTTCAGATTTCGTTTACTCGAACGTCTTGTAATATTGGACACGATTTTTATTTAATAAAAACTTACTAACAAGACGGTATTGTATAATTTTTAATACTCAACCTGTACAATATCTCATTTGGTGGAAATGTTTAACCAATCAGAATTATTTAAAATATTACCGGATAAATAAAAGATAATATTTGTCGTGGTATAGAATTCCATTGAATCGAGTCTGAAAATATTTTCAAAAATTTCTTGAAGAAATTTCGAAACTTTGGATATTACATAAATATTTTAACCAACAGCGCAAAACACATAACCGCTCGGAACAGAATCGTCTTTTGAAGTCTATTATTATTTTTGCGTGTAAGCGCCGACTTTGAGAGGCTCATTACATATATATATATATATATAAACGGAATACACTCTATGGAAGGACAGTGTACTGCAGTGCATGCATAGGCACTATAGGGGAGCTTATTATCCCGGCTATACGTACAGTTATGCTAATTACCCCGCACCCGCCGCCATCGCCGTACAAGCCGCGGCCTCGACGCCATCGCAAATTGTATACTGCGAAATGCAAATGAGCGGCGGTAAAAGGGTCTAAAAACGACGGAGGGGATGGGGGTTAGTGGTATGTGTATATGTATGTGTTAGACGAGCTGCAGGGTTCGGGATACACAACCCTTTCCCCTCTTTATGCGCGTATAGGCGGCTGCTGTGCCGACGCCGGCGACGTAATTATACATCCCGTATATATAATTAAAATACCCTCCATCCCAGTGAGCCGCCACGTCCTCACCGCTTACCCTTCCAGCCGCCTGATTAATATTATGCAAATCCACGATGGTAATGCGGCGGCGGCGACCGTATAATGAGATTACGCCCGACCGGAGTCGACGGCCGTCTACTCGCCTACTCGTTTCTACCCGTTTCCAATTCTCGCCGTGGCCCCTCGAATACATAATAACACACAACGCGTATATGTATTTCCGATAATATTATTACGGAGACTTCGTGGTGATGACGGGGATAGAGGAGACGATGGACACACGCATGGCGGCGAACGGTAAAAAAAAAAAAAAAAAAAGAGTGTAGGTTTGCAGACTCCGCGTGTAAAAAGGGCGCGAATATGTGCTAGATAATATATTTGTGAGTTTACACTGATGTATTAAGTGTATCGGATAAATTTAAGCCACGATGGCTTAACTTTGAAAATGAAGATAACATTGGTGATGTATTTTTTAAACGTGCACGCATTCTAGTTGTGCGCATTCAGGGAAAGTAACAATACAGTGTTTTTGGTAGACCAATAAACCCATAAAAATGTTTGAAGGATTTTCAGCGATTTGTTCGAGTGCAGCCGTTTCGAGTGATTATCATTGGCGCGTACGTGATAAAACGTACAGTTGTCGCGCTGCGCAACGAATTACTACGAATCGTGATATTTTATACGCACCACATTACGTATTCATGTGAAACCCGAGTGAAGTTTCGAGAGGGCCTAGGACAACTCGCCGCAAGGAAACTCGAGATCGGCCTGCACACGTTTCTAGGAGCGACCGTAGCGTGTGATATTCATTAGATATTGTACGCTATTCCTGTGGACGCCCGCGTCCGTTCGTTAGCGAGCGGGCGATCAGAGGAGGTGGTCCCTTTTACACCCTCGCCGCGTTTATTATATTACGTCTACGCCCGTATAGAATTTTACGCGGAACTCGGGGACAGCGGTATACAAAGTTTAAAACGTGTTGTGTGCATTGATAATAACAACAGTAATAACAACCATGTACTTTTGACCGACAGAGGCGCTTGCTTATTGTTCAGTGTCGATCGGCCAGGAAAAGTGGCGCCACTTTAATAACTCGTTGCCGATTTCCCTCCCTCCTGTCCCCCACTCAAAAGGACGAACGGCTTGGCCACGTATGATAATTTGTTGAAAGATCAACTCAAATTACTAAAAATCTCATTGAGAAGATTTTTCAAATCGGAACGGAGTAATTTAATCCAAAAAGTTCGACTTACCTTGGACGATTAGTTTATTTATAATATTGTTAAATAAATATTGTTCGTGTTTTTGTTTTTTTTTTTTTTGCATCGTTCAATTATTATCTTTCTTTGTATGTGGCGTTACAATGTTTTTACGGGCAGAAAAATATAGATACTATTTGCTCGAAAATAATGAACTTTTATTAAAAAACTTCGACGATTGATTATTCATTTTGTAATAATAAAAATTATTTACCAAACTCGAAGAATACTATTTGTGACTAATGAGCAACATTGACGACTCCATAAAATAATACTTATCCTTTTTCAAGAAATCATTCAACTGCCCATTGTACGATGTGCATTGGACGTTAAAAAGATAAAATTATGGTAATTACTCTACACAAAACCGTCCTGAAGAGGCTTTAAATTGAAATAATTCCAGAATAGAATAGATTTTCGGTAATATACTTATTCAATATTTAATTATTGATTGATATTAATAATATCACCTAGTAAACTCGGCAGGTTTTGGATACTTTAGCGGTTCAAGAAGATGACAGAGAGGGGAGGGTCGAATTTATTCGGTCCGTTGAAACCACAAGGTCGTCCCGAGAATTCAATTTTCGCAATACATAGTTTACTACTTTAGGTTTGTTATCATTTGTTTACCTGTTCGGACTCTGAAGACGCTGAGGTAGATCCTATTGGAGATTTCAAGTCGCCATCCGCACGCCGACGGTCTCTTTTTCGCTCATTAGGTTTCCCGTTGGGCGAAAAAATTCGTTCGTCCCAAGTCCTATCATCACCTCCGGCGTCATTATCACCATCGGCTCCGCCATTCACTCCCACGCCGTTATTGCAACTACTGCGGTTGCTCAAGTCGCCGTCTTGGGCGAAAGTCACCCGAAGTTTCGGTCTATCGTCTAGCTGCGACGGTGACGACATCTCAGGACGCCCAGTGGTCGCACCATCTTGCACAATGTCTTGTTCTGCTGGAGATATCGGTCGCATCGGTCCTTCACCGTCGTCTGTGGCCATCGCATCCCGAACCTGAGGACAAGTCAAAAGGTTTTGAGAACGGTCTGCTGGCACCATCCAGCCGCGTAATCAACCGGATGCAGTCAATTGAACGACCACTGCCGGTTAACATTTAATACACGACATTATATTACACATTATATACACATTATTATTATTATCCGCTGCCGTAGATGATTATGACCTCTATAACACACCTACTCCTGTAATATGTTAATATTAACTTGTGCCCGGCATTAGTAATAATAATAATAATAATAATCGTATCAACGATCATATAGCTGCCGCATTTCGGCTATCTGTATATATATATATATATATATGAACTTGTTATTATTATTATTTATAAATAAGGGGACGGTCCGAACCGTCCCCTTCGTCTCGCTCGATTATAAATATATATACACGTAAGCTGCATATTTACTGTAATAGTAATAACAATAATTATAACTATAACAACTATACTAGTCAATCTGAATAATAAGCAGAAAGAGTGAACACTACAGAGCAGAGCAGTAGAGTAGACGGCTCTGTGATTCGGTCAGGACAACTATTATTTTTCTACAATAACTGAATGTTAATTGAACAATTTTACTTATAAAATACTAATAAAGTGAAATGTCGGTACCGTCTGTGTACTCACTGAACGACTCTCTGTATACTGTACTATTGCACAAGACAACTAATTAAGACCAATCAGCCGAACTTGGGTCGCGGCCGACAGTCTATAACGAGAGATAATTAAAGAAAACAATAATGATAATTAATGCTATCGTTACGAAATCGCCGCTGTGCGCAATAACAGTAGTACTATTTGTATTATTTTATTATTAGTGTCACTAATTTTTACCGTACCATTTTACGTCGGAGAAATACCGGTGCCAGTCGTCATCGAAAGGAAATCTCTTCAGTTTTCGCTCGCGACAATAGTTATGCAGCGAATCCGAAACCGACAACTATGTGCGTTGACTAACAAACGTAATTACGCGTAATGTTTTTGTTTTCGTGACTGTTATCGCGAATTAATCCTGTTCACGAGCACGTCAGTACGTTGGAAAACGGCGATGAAAAGAGAACCACCACCAGAGCCGGCTACTATCACACTGATTCACCGTCGTCGCCGTCGTCACCGCCAACGATACCATGACCGGCTGGCCTGCGCGCCCACCGCGGCGGCAATAGTTTTATAATTACTACTACTGCGGCACCACCGCCACCCGAATACTTTACTACTACTACTGCCGACTATAATATCCTCCATGCACCCCCTCGCCCAAGTGCAATACCACGGGCACCACCGCCGCCAGGACCGCACTCTCGCCCGTACGTCCAACTGTAATATGGGGCCAGCGCGTACATACATCATACCGCAGGCGATTCCTAATTATTATTATAATTACGTTGCGTATCGATCGGTCGGTATTGTGTGATGGGAAAACGGCATGGCGACGGCGGAGGCACCGACTGTTCGACCGCTCGCTACTATAAGAATAAAGATAATGAAAACATTAAAAATAATAGTTGTAATCATAATAACCGATAATTATTTTACGGGTGTATCAACGAGTTTTTTTTTAACGCACAACGGTTAACATACTCGCTATTTTTACGTTTATCAATTATTAGCGTTACAATGAAGTTTTTATTGAGACTAATGAATGATAACTTTTATGCACTCCTCGAGCCTATCGGTGCGTTAGATAAGACGATTTCCAAGACGGAACAATTAAGTGCTTTTTTTTTTTTTTTATGACATTTTCCGGTAGCACTCATTTTTCAGCGACTGTTTTCTTAGCTGGTAAAAAACACGTCAAAAGAACGCCGCCGGGGAAGTATCGACCGCGACGATTTGTGTAGATTGTAATCGAGAGAAATGTGCGATCAGGGACAATGAAAAAGAATTAGGGTCGAAGGGAAAAAGAATGGGTTTTTAGGGTTGTCCACCGAGAGTAGAGTGTGTTAAAAATAAGCAAAAGAAGAGAAAAAAGGTCGATTGGCAGATAGCATCAGAAACACGACGAGTAGGTATTGTGCGTATTTTTTTTATTTCAAGTCTCCATTGTAAAAATAACAACTTTTGAGTTATCTCTGCGTGCATTAATTAATTATTTTTACATCACTACTATGCGTTTATTACAGGAAAAATATATTAGATTTGTGGAAGTGAAAATAATCACGTTGACCGACATGAGACGTTTTAATCTCAAACGCAGTACAAGTAATAATCCAAAAATGACTGAAAAAAATAATAATAAAAGCTAGTTGCATTTTTTGAAACAAACTAGCAAACTTAAGTTGCAGAATCAACCACGAAACGTATTCAAGATGTTAGATAATCAAGTTGTAGAAATTGTACTCAGTTCGTGCGCACACGAAATAAAGTGTTAAAAACCGTAGCGCAACATTGTTGCGGATAAAAAACAATGTTATCAAATGGCTCTTGCAAAAACCATCCGGCGGGACCAATAAACGTCTGGAGTGCACACGAGTCAGTCAATCGGCTGTGTGTATATGTTTTGTCGGACACGATACAACCTTATTGTTGTATTTAATTGGCCCACGTCTTAGCTGCTCATGGTGCCACTCATATCCGGTGGTCACAACTTAATTAAATTGCGGCCGAACGACATGCACTGCTTTGCAATGGCCGTAATTGTCTAGTCGTAGCACCGCAATGTAAATAAGGACATTTATCTATTCTGGACAGCAAACACGTCGACAAATGCATACGTTTTTCGGGTTGTCGGTCGTCATATTGCGGTGTCTTATCGCAAACGTCTTGTTATTAATTAATCATAACTGTTCTCTACGCCTAATCGAATAAGAACCACACAAAGACTAGTCCACGGCGACAATGACGTTATTATTTTATTTGTTTCTACTCTAATAGCTTTACAAACGATATTATTTACAGCAGACGATGACCGCTGATTTGAAAATCATTATTTTATATATTTGTTTGTGTCGAGTTTTTCGACACAAATATCTTTATCTGTCAGATTAATTGTATTGGAAAACCAGACCTAAAATAAATAAAAACCTAATTAAATATGTCTCATACAGTCTTCTCATTAGTAAATGTCATACGAAAATAGTGTGTTTTGAACATTTATGTAGTTCACGGAGTAATTTACAAATAATGTTTTCTGATGATTATTTTTATCAAACCTATGTAATTTGCAATGGTAATTTTTGTACTATTGTAAAATTTAACCGATGGGCTACCGTAATGATATTTTTCGTGTTCAGCATACGAATAAAATAATTGATTATTTTCACAATAATACTTGTTAGTGGATTCCTAATATTACTAATTAGAAAATAATAATATGGCCTTCCATTAACTCAAGCGAAAAAGAACGTTAGTATTTCATTGACCATCATCAATTTCAATTTTTTTTTATACATTTCATTAATGGGAAATACTTTAATTGAAAATCTAATTTAACACGTCAATCATTTGTTTGAAAACTCTCTTTTGATGTGTAACTAAAATGCCCAGGTTTGAAAAAAAGTAATTCTAAGAAAATTTGAACTGGAATACTTCATAATTTCAAATTGATTTTTAAATAACGTGATCCATGGCAAATTAGTTTTCTTTATTTATTAGTATTATATTAGTAACCTGGTACCTTAGTACCCTCACAACACTAAATTCAGTATTTACATATATTCACTTCATATAAAACCAAAATATCACTTAGTACCTCCTACTGTCACCAGGATTATTACAAACTGTTTTAAACAAAGTTTAAATCATTTAGATAAAAAATTTTTTTTTAATACAATTTTAAGTTTTTTATTTATTATTTATTGCTAATGAGATAATATTCAATTAAATATTAATAATATAACAATTCATGATTAATTAATAATTCTTATAATAATTATTACCTATTACATTAAACACATAAATATTGCCCTAAATTGTTATGTTTTTTTTCTTGTTTGACTGCATGTCAAGTATTATACTAAATCTTCTCAAAAATATCATCTATAAAATAGATAAGACCATTTTTTCTAATACTTATTATGTTATATGATTTTAAAAAGAGTTACCAGTCACATTTATATTTAAAAGATCTGTTATTAAGTTTTATAATGTTCATAATGATAATTTATATTAAATTTTTTTAAATAAATTACTTTATTTAATTTATAAGATTTCAATATTACATAATTATTGATTTATTATTGACTTCTAGATTTCTTCTTATATAATAATATTGCTTAAAAAAATTAATTAAGAATCAACTAAGAAAATTATTGACCGATAAAAACTTTTTATTCAGTATTTCAGAAGTTATGAAAATGTTTATATTTGGGTGGGAGGAGAAGTACTGCAGAGTGTTGGGCGATGATAAAAATAGCATAACCCCTAGTCTGTATATTAAAGTGTTTAACTGTGTGTTAAAGTGTTTATAACGTTCAATATACTGGTTCAAATATTGGTATCGACCAGTCATTTTTTTAATTGGATTATTTTTTATTATATAGACAAGTTAAATATGTATTGCTGTCATTTAAAAATTGAATTGTTACATTTATACGTATAATACAGACTGCGTTTTTTTTTTTAAATAATCTTCTAATAATGTTATTATAACATTTAATGTTATCAAAATGTTGTATATTAATTTTTGAAATTTCTGTCTGGAAAGGGATAAGGGATGGACCTAAAAACAATTATAAATTAAGAAAAATGTTTTCAAAATAATTATTATTTTTAGAAAAATTTAGTGGTCAACAATAAATCAATCATATTGTATAAAACCTGTATTTATCTATGTATAAAACATTTAGATCTGACTATACTGTTTTATGTTTAAAAAAAAGAAAAGTATATTAGTAGAAATAGTTATATGGTAGTGGAACGAGAACATATAAAAAATCATAGAGAGTAAGAAAAAGCAGTTTAAAGTATGACAAAAGAGCAAAAGGAGAGAAGATTGTATAAGTATAAACGCTTGTGTAAAGAAACCAAGTGTGCGGTAAGTAAGGCAAAGTTTAAGAGGTATGATAAGTTGTTCGTTAGGCAAGGAACTAAGGAAGGCGAAAAAGAAGTCTATAGACTGCAAAAGTAAAAGGAAAACAGTCTAAAGATTATAACAATGTAAGGTGTATAAAAAGTGATGATAAGAAGGTGCTGATAACGAGCGATTACATTGAAATTAATATTCTTTAAACATAGTCCATTACTAAAAAAATAATTTTACAAAATAGTAGAACAGTGGGGAGGTGGTACTGTATAGTTGGGTCAAGTATATCTGACAGTGATTAAAATCACTATCATAAAAATCGCTTTGATGCAAATCTGTAGATAGTGTTTATGTTTAAAAAATTGATGTATTATTCCAAAAGCTGCATGATCTCCTATTTCCTTATTTATATTATTATATTAAGTTTTATGTTTCATAAGTGTAATATATGAATATATATATAAAGGGAAATGGTTTTATTTAAAATAAAGGTATGTCGAATGAAAAAGGTATATAAATAGTATTTATCATAAAAAAATTGTATTGATCTATATATTTCTTAAAAAGTTATAGCATTATAAAATTAAAAAATATAAAATAGAATTTTTTTACATTTAAAACCCCCCTGTATAAAGGGTAATAGTCCAATTTAAAAGAAAAGTATGTCACATAAAAAAAGAATATAAATAGTACTTATCTTAAAAAATTTTTAATGATCCAGACATTTTTTAAAAAGTTATAGCATTATAAAGTTAAAAATATAAAAAAGAATTTTTTTACAAAAATCGTACTTTTTTTATAAAATTTGATGACTATTTTCATCATGAAAACAAAATAAAGTCCGAAATTTTTTTTTTTTTATAATAAAGTATATTACATAAGCTTTAATTCAAGATATATATATATAAGTGTCAGTATTTCCGGAACACTTTCTAAACTTAATTTTAAAAAGTTAATTTTTTGTGAAAAAGTTGTCATTTTGAATCCCTTCCTGTGGGCAGGTAAAGGGTCATATTTATAAAAAATAAATACAAAATGATAGGTAAATACCTCATGTATCTATGAAAAAAAAAATTATATAGATTTTGTCATTTTTAAAAACGTATGGTAATTTTAAGTAAAATGATTGAAAAAATGTCAAAATTTAGCGATTTTTAAATTTGTAATTTTTTTGGATATTTTCCCCATTTAAGGTGAACGAGGGAAATTTTTCAATTTTTGAGGGTAATATCTTCAACTAGATACGATTTGTCATCTTTTAACGTATTTTTGAAAAAAAATCGGTTCGATGAGCTGATAAAAAGTGGTAACAGACACCCAAAAAAATAAAACACATCATAGTAAAATTAATACCTTCTCAAATTCGCTTCAAAGCTTAAAAGGTGAGAAAAATATTTTAAAAAATCACTATGAAGACTATCCATGAGTGACAATATCTCATGGAACGAGAGACTGGTAGATTTAATTAGTGAGAAAGAGATATGGGAGGCTGTGGTGTCAATGAAAAGGAATAAAACTTTAGGATTAGATTAAATGTCAGTAGAAGTATGGAAAAATTAGGCAGTGTTGGCATAAGATGGTTTAAGGATCTTATAAATAAAATCTAATTCTAAGGGGAAATCCCAAATGAATGGAGGAATAGTATTATGGTGCCGATATTTAAAGGTAAAGTAGACATACAGGAGTGTGGAAATTATAGAAGCATAAAGCTTATGGGTCATAGTATAAAATTTGGGAAAAGGTAATAGACAAAAAAATAAGAGGAAAAACATTAATAAGAGTTCTTTACTTATATTTGTCTCGGAAAGGCAACGATAGAGCCATTATTTTGTGTAAGACAACTAATAGAAAAGTATAGAAAAATGAAGAAAAATGAAGAAAAAGCTGTGTATGGTATTTATAGATTTGGAGAAAGCGCATAATAGAGTACTGAGAGAATTTTTAATGTGGTTATTAATGAGAAAATGAGCCCAAAAAAGGTACATTAATATATTAGAGGGTGTGTATGATGGCACTTGTACCAGAGTAAAGAGTGGGCGGAGTAACAGTAAATCTTAGGGTAAGTGTAGGAGTGCACCAATGTTTTGCTATAAGACCTCACTTATTTTCTATAGTGATGGGTGAAATTACTAAAGAAATACAAGGAGAGGTACCGTGGTGCATGATATGCGTTAACGATAAAGTATTAATAGAAGAAAATAAAAATGAAACTAATCAAAGTCTAGAGGTGTAGAGACCAATCTTGAAGGAAAGGGATTAAGAATAAGTCATAGTATATAGAGAACGAGTTTGAAAAAGGAGAGCACGAGGCAGGTGATATGAGGAGATCAGTGACAATAAGCGAGAATGTTTAGGAGAAGTGAAAAGTTTTGAATATTTAGGATTAGTTGTGCAAAAAAACGGTGGTATTGACGAGGATGTAAGACACAGGATTAACTACGGGCGTCTCAAGCGTCTGGTATGTTTTGCGATAGTAGGATTCCAATGAAGCTGAAAGGTAAGTTCTAAAACACTATAGGTAGACCAGCTATAATGTATGGAAGAAGAGGTAGAGGAAGACCAAAAAAGAGATGGAGGGTTTTAATGTATACGATATGAGGACGGCTGATGTGAAAGTAGATGATGTGAGAGATCGTGTCAAGTGGAAGTTTAGGATAACCGATCCCAAGTAGCTGGGATAAAAGCAAGAAAAAAGAAAAAATGCAATAATTAATAGAACTTGTTTTTATGAATACATGATATAACTTAATAATTTAAAGTCGAATAAAGAAGATAAAAATAATATTAAAAAAGTATGTATTATTTATTTAATTAATTAGTTATTCTGTGTATTTGATAAATACTTTAATACCTTAAATAAATTTTGTCTCACACAAGATTTAATATTACTATTTCTACTACAAAATGTTTTATTAATACTATTTTTCTCAAATATTCAATGTATTTAAATTAGAATATTTTCTAATCAAAAATATATTTTAAATCATGTTTAAACTCGTTTAAAGGTTTTTAAGACATCAAAATTTTTAATATAAAAAAACTGAATATAACAAGAAAACCAGACTTTTAATCAAAAAAGCTTTTATTTATTTATTTATTTATTTATTGTTTTGCAAACATGCTGTCACTAACCGGATTATTTGATACAGATAAGTAATGTGCCAATAGACCATTATTGTTGTTTCAATGATAAATATAACTATATTTAAGAGTGGCTGGAGCACCATTGTCATACAAAACTATATTTTGATAGCATTCTGAAAATTTAGTTATTTTTGAAATGTATAGCAATGTTTAATCAGTTATTGAATTAAAACTTTTTTTTTTGAAATTTGTTGAAATTTTATAAAACAATAACCAAAAAAAATAAAATAAATCTTTGTTTATTTAAGTACATTGAACTTGGTTTATAATTGTTGAGCTAAATATTATTTTAATAAAGGCTATAAAAAAAAAATAAAAAAAAAAACCCAGCACAGGGGGGTCGCGGCACAGTGGTGACGTGCCATAGTTGGATCAAGTATAATGATATCTGACAGTGATTAAAATCACTATCAAAAAAAAACGCTTCGATGCAAATCTTTAGATAGTGTTTAATTTTAAAAAATTGGTGGATTATTCCAAAAGCTTCATAAACTGCTAGTTCCTTATTAATATCCTGATTAAGA
>NW_026099573.1:23933356-23981933 GCF_025091365.1 Daktulosphaira vitifoliae
AAAAAAAAAAAAAAAAAAAAAAAAAAAAAAAAAAAAAACACATCTTAGTAAAACCAATACCTTCTCAGCTTCGCATCGAAGCTAATAAGTACATTGAACACTACGTAGAAAATTTAACATCCATTAAAAGAAAATCTTATATTTTGGAGAAAAAAAAATTGTAATTAATTATTTATATTGTCACAATTATGCATATTTTTGAATATTTACATATATTTTTAGTGAGATTTCATAATTAATATTCTGATAAGAATTAAATAAGAATATGAAAGATTTTTAATTTTTCGAACATAACTTATTTTGTAGTATTGTTCGAATATTATTTTGAAAAAATTTTAATTTTTCAAGGATTCGTTGATATATTTTTTTATTTTTTACTTTGTATATAATAATTTATGTTCTGATAAAAAACAGAGATTTAAAAATTACAATAATTATTTATTATAATAAGAGTTATTATATAAAATTTTTAGTTCGACTAGTAGTACAAAATAATAATCATTTAAAATATACAAGACAATTTTATTGTCAATTACGTTTACAACAGTAGTGTATCTGAGTTATACCAAATAATAATGACTTTGAAAATAATAACTATCAAAGTAATATGTATTCTTTCTATATTGTCTAGACTTTCGTTGTCTAAGGTAAGTTAGATAAAGCTAATACAAATACTTTAGATAAAAATCTATTTTTATCTTACGAGCAGGCGATTTAATTCATAGAACGACTTTTGGTGTAAATTATTTTAATTTTATTAAAATTCAAATAAACATGTATTGAAATAAAAATATTTAAAAATATTCTACTTAATTTTTCAGTATCTAATTATTTCAAGTTTTTATTAATTATAAATTGAATATGTCATTAAATTCATTATAAAGATAAATATTTTATATTTGTTAAAAAAAAAAGACCTCCATGAATATTTTACTCGAAACTAAAATTGTAATATTTATTATTCTTTAAGTATAATTATTAACGAAGTGAGATTATGACATGAATTTTGCAACTATGTATAATTATGTAGTTTTTTATGTAGGACATATTGGTTCAACCTATACGTCACGTACTCCAAATTACTGACCTAAGTTTAAAAATTAATGAAACAGTTGGTAAGTTAATTCACTTAGATCATAAACACTACATGGATAAAGAAATAATTGACATGGACTTGATAATTTATGATAATTTTTTATTATATTATGTAAGTAAAATTTTTTATAACTAAAAATATAACCGATATTATAACGAAATGAAAAAATGTCAGCATAGTCGGATTAAGTATACATGTTATCTGATAGCCATTAACATCACTATCATTAAAAACGCTTCGATTCTAATCTGTGAATTTTTTTGTTGAAATAGTGCATTTTAAAGTCAAATTATTCAAAAATTGAAAATAAAGTAATTTTTTTTACTTTGACAACCAATTTTCCACAATAAAACAATAGTCTGAAAATTTTGTTTTTTTTTTAACAAAGTAGCTCATATTAAAAGCGTTTTTATGATAAAAGTTAAATTTTATAGAACATTCTAGAATATTTTCAAAAATTGAGTTAAAAAAAAAACAATAGGTGTTTTATTGGAAAGCATACTATAAAAAAACTTATTGTATTTTCTGTAATTTATTATAATTACGATAGGATAGGTGTTTTAAAAAAATGTAATTGAATTTTTTAAATTAAAAAAATATACATTTTTATGGCAGTGTAACTTTGAAATATTTTTTTAATTTCTAAAACATTCGAGTGCTCAACCTTTTTACTGTTTTATTTATCAATTTACTCTAATAGATGCCAAAATAATGGACAATATTGTTGATAAATTTGAATATTTTTTTTTCTTTTATAAATCGCTATTTTTAATTATAATCATCATTAATTGTAAGTATTAGAAATATTATAAAAATAAGTAATTTTTTACATATTTTTATTGACTTTATATGCCTATACCTGTTTTCAAGATATTATGACCAGTGATATAATTAGGATTTCATCTTGGGGGAAGGACAAGACACCCAAATCCCCCCATAATTATGTTAATGATGTTATATTATACATTTTTGTGTTAATTATTTTTTCAGTATAACTCAAGTATAATAAATTAAATATTGTCTCTTGATTTTTCTATAAAATTGTGATTTACATAAAACAACACTATTTCATGTTAGTTTTTATAAATGGGTAATATAAATGTTTACAAAAAGTGTAGGAAAAAGTGTTTTACTCCACTCTCTCACAATGAAAAGATTTTTCCAAATAATTATTATAACTTATCAATATTATATTCTCACCCTTTTAATATGTCTTTGAACTATGCATTTTTTAGTAGACTTAATCTTAGGAAAAAAAATCCTCAATATAATTTTGTCAAAGACGACCTTAATTAGAACTAAACTAATTTGTGAGAAATAACTATTATATATGTGTAGTCCAATGACAGGGCTAGAACTCAAAATGTAGAACAAAATGTAGGGAAGAGGGGTATCATACAAAATTTGTTATTCGTCACAAACATTTCATAATAAATAAAGAATATAAAAAGTTTTTATCTAATATGTAAATTGTCGACTGTAAATATTTATTATGGAGGTCTTACATTTCAATACCACTCAAAGATCTATTCTGTTACCACCAATTACAATTTCTCTTAAAGTCTGACAATTGAACACAAAAAGTGTTATTATTTCAGCATTTTTAATTATATTTAGACATTTGTTTAGTTCACTTTTAATATTTGAAAATATTATAAAAGTTATTTACATACATTTAAAAATTTATTTATTTTTGAAAATATCATTTAGTTTAAGCAGATGCAGCTTTCAATAAATATTAAATTTTGGAGTAATTACTATTTAATTTTATTGGAAGCTCTTAAAAATTATTGGAAATGCTTAGGAACATTTTAATATAGCTTGTGATTCCACAAAATATTATATAATATAATATAATAAATTGATTTATTGAAAATTTACGTTAATGTTGACTACTCAATTATGAGCAATTTTTAAAAGCTTTTATTCGACTTAATTTATTATTTTACGGTTATAACAAGCAGTTGTTTAATCATTATAGGGTCGTATAGATCTTATAAAGTGTAAAGAATATTTTCTCAATTGTATTATTTGGAAATCATATGACATATCAAATTTGTGCGAGAATGTTACACGTCTTTTACATTTTGTAAAAATCGGATACATAAATCGTGAGATAAGATGTCCATTTCGAGTAAGTCTATTATAACATACGTAGAGTTTGAGACTTAATACATTTATGAAATTTGTTTGGACCACTTCTGAGACAACAAACTCCATAAAAATGTATCATAGATGTAAACAGTGTCACAGAAACTTTTGTTATTGTGGAGAAAGTGATCCCACAACACCCATCAAAACTAAAATCCTAATTAATATACATTGAATAGGACTAAAAAAAAAAAACATAAATCTATCATTGATTTATTCAGTATGACTAAATTAAACTTTATATATATATTAAGTCCCGAAACCCTAAACACGAGCGTATGAAGATAAGGTTTGTTTTGCTTTATTATTACGATTTTCATCATCATTTAAATGTTAAAAACTGAAATACCATAATGAAATCACATTACTTAAATAATTCAATTATTACTTTTGTAAATTCGTTATGACAATAAAGAAATTATTGTTATTCAAATTTTTAAACGATTTTCTTAATGCATATTTACTTAAGTCTCATAACTGCTTGTACAATAAATAACAAGAGTAAGTTAATTAAAAGATTTACTCGTAGTAAATTTAACTTGATTTTATTTCTATAAATATTTTAGCTATAATAACAATAGGTTTGGATTTTATTACTTGATGAATAAACTTACTACATATTTAATTTTAATTATACATAAATTTTTCCATCTAAAACAGGGCGAGTACAACTTCAAAAATATTACTTTTGATAAAGATACAATTCTTCCAACTATTTTCGGACCATTGGATAAATCGTGGGACTTCAATTCGATCAAATTAAACATAAAGATTTTTAACATCGATCACTTTGTGTTGTTATTTGGTAATGGAAATGCTAAAATCTTGTCTTATAGAAGTAAAAAAAATTAATATCTTAAGATTTTATAAGTACATAGCACAATAAAATATATCTACACTTAATAAAGTAACTAATCTATAAATGTAATCTATTTATAATGTATAATAAAAAATCTTATAATCCGATTAATATGAACTCTTATTGGAACTTTAACCAAATGATTTATGATTTTTTTTCATCTGTTTGCACTAGAGAAATCTGAAGATAGAATTAGCTTATTCCGCAAAATATTGAGTACTGTGATTTTCTAAAAATAGTCATCGTAAACAGTGAAATCCTCCCCCAAATTATTTTAGATTGCAACCAGCACAAACAGGCAGAAAAAATTAAAAACCAAAAATTGACGCTTATCTTTATTTTAATTTTATTCAGTGGCGGCTCGTGGCTTGGACAACGGGACGATCGCATTCCCAACTGAAAATTAATTAACAGAAGAAAATTAATTGTATATTCTTGATTCTGCATTTTTATTAAATGTGCAGATTTTTAAATAGTAAAATAGTAATAACAAATTAGTCGTGTGCGAACATTTAAGTTGTTTCTCTCAGTATATGCGAGTACGCACACACACACACACACAGACAGTGTTTGGACGACCGGCAGCGTCCAACGGTAAAATATTAGTATATTTTTATATTGGTAATTTATTTTTAGAATTAACTACTTGTCGTTATCGGTTGTTATAATAGTATAATCACTAGTATTATTATTTTCATTCCTATTTTCTATTGCGACCTTTAATATAATAATATTTGTATTGTGTTTTATTTTATTATGTTTAATTTGACAATTTTTTATAACTATGACTAGCGATACAATATAAATAAAATCGCATCTCCGCCATCAACACCCACGAACAACCACTGAATTTATTACAAATTAATCTTAGTTTGTAGACACGCTACTGTTTAGCATTACTAACCTAATTTCAAATCCTTAGTGAATAATTGAATAAATAGAAATACCTGATTTGTGTATTACTACAAGACTATGAAAGGCATAATATCTACTAAATTTTTATAAATGTTTATTGTTGGTCAATTAAAATTTGTCTACCGAATGTTTCCAATATTTTTACATATTATATCGTATTGTGTAGTACTCGTGTCGTTGTTAAATAAGTCCTTAGCTTAATACAATTTTAATTTACTAATCTATTATCGAATATATAATGTTCGAATAATCGTCAAAGTAGACATTTAAGTATGAACATTTTATTTTGTTTTAAAACCGACACTTAAAATCGAAACTGAAACCGTAGACATCTCAAACGTTTTCAGAACTTCTGATTGAAAAAAATTGATTTAATAGATAATAAATTCTAAAAATGTATTAAAGTATAAAAATGAAATTAAAACATTAAAAATATTGAGATTATATTATTGATAAACATTCTTTTTATTATTGTACATTTTGTTATATTTCCGTTATTTTTTCGAAGAAGAAGAAAAATTAATAACTTGTAATGCCATTTTCAAGAATTCTTTTTAAATCACTAAGAAACGTTTTTCTAACATTAATGTTAATGCTAAATATACCTTTTATTCATTTGGTGTAATCAGTACTTAAATAATTGTACAATAAATAAATAATTTATTGTTAAATCAGCATTCAAAATGGTGTTCTTTAATTTATGATGTAAACAATTTGAACATGATGTAATAATATTTTGGTAATCATATTATAATTGTAGAAAGTATTTGATCTCATAGTAGAGTTATCGACTAGCAGCTATTAAAACTATAATGTCATTAAAATTTAATATAATGAATTAATATAAAATTTTAATAAAACACAAGTATAAATAATATTAATAAATACTTTATTTATTTTAATATGAATAAGTAAAATATAAATTAATTTATAAAATATTATTAATAAAAATAATTTTTGTATTTTTAATTATTATTTAGAAGTTTTCACAATAAATGGTAAGGATAAATTATTCAAAATATTTTATAGCACATATGTTGCGACATATGATTTTTGGAGTAAATAAATATATTATGAAAGCAAAATAGTATTAAAAAATATTCGTTGGATAAAAAATAAAATATATTTGTCATAAACTTATATATTGAAAAAATGAAACGATTAATATGTTTTTGATTGTACTTAATTGACCTCATTTACAACAGACTTCGTGCATTTAATGCTATTTGGTCCACATTGATGGAGCTGTTAGTACGTCCCCTGATAAAACATTTTCAATAGTGAAAATATATTTTGGTGTTAATTAATACTATTATTTTATAAAAATATTAATCATTTTGATACTAAACAATGAAACTGTCTAAAACTTTTGAAATTTTATTCAACTAATTAATAATTATACTAAAAAACTTACACTTGTTTTTTATAATAGCAAATTTTTTGTATTTACAAATAATACTGTACTTTTTACCAAATTATTAAAATAACAACAAAATTATTGAAAATGTCCTACTCATCACTTTATGCCACTATTAGAAAAGTATTAGTAACGCTAATTAAAATTTTAGTTTTGAGAATTGCTTTATTTATTTCATATTCGTTTTATGTGAATAATATTTTAAGTTTAAATAATAATAAATGTCAATAACAGATGAAATTTCATTTTGAGATGTATAAAATTTATCTCGTAAGTAAATCCACAATTTTGTATTATAACTGGATTGTCTGAAGAAAATACAGAACAAGATTTAAGGTTAAAATATTAAAATATAGTATACCTTTAGATCCTGCATGACGATTAATTGAGCAGTTTAAGAGTTTATTATTATTGACACAAATATTTCATTAATAATTATAAATTAGAAAATAAAAAAAAGATTTTGGAATAAATATTTCTATCGGTGAAAAAGTTTTCTATTAAATTCACAGATATTTTTTTTTTATGACTAAAAAGGATTTGTAATTTGAATTGATTTTTGAAGAGTTTAGCAAGTGTACATGTTACGGCATTTCATTTGTATAGTACAAAAATACATATATCATATATTTATATGTTTTGAATTTTCAAATGAGATAAAACACATAGTAGTCAAAAAAAGTGAAATATTACGACGGTTCTGACAAACCATTGCGGTCATGCCCATGGGGAAATTAACGGCAAATGTCACATGGGTGAGAGATATTACCCATATATTATTATAACTGCTAGAATTATATTTTACTTTTACAAAGGTATGTAAAATTTTTGGATTTTTTTCCATTCGTATCTTTGCAGATTAAAAAAACTGTAGGTAAATGTAACCGTTAAAAGACAAAATTTTATGAAATGTTAGATAATGAAAATTTGGTAGCACCAATTCTTTATAGTTTTCTTAAAATGAACTTTTGTTGCGCATCCATATGGGATACATTTGCACATAATTGAAACTGAATAATGAAAAAGTATTCATGGGCTAATAATTATTTTCTCTTAAATTCAAAAATAACCATTAAAACTGAGTTGTTTTATAATATAATAGATATAAAATAATTATTTAATGTTTATTAAATACCCTTAATGATTACATCATGTGTAAAATATAATTTTAAGTATTATAACAATCTCATGAATTTTACTACGAGAATTTTCAATAAAAAATTGACTAATAATTTTACAATCATTAATTAAAATCATGTATCATTTATAGGCAGAGGTTTATGCAAAGTGACGACACACTAATTGCCTACAGGTAAACGTCGGATAGATGTGGTCGACTAAAAATTATAGTAATGTTATTTACTTGCAGTGGAGAACCCCTTGGCGGTGACCAAGACGCGGTGATCACTTAGAAATGCCCTTTACCGCAATTGTTTTCGCGCCTTCTCTTGTAAACGCGTTTGCGCCGCCGCGGACGTTGGTCATTGCCACAGAAATCTAAAAGGGGAAATAATAATAATAACAATAATATAACTATTACAGTGCACACTGTACACATACAAATAGCGTTTTATTGATTATTGTACAAAACGGTAGACCGTGAAGGGTTGATAAAGTGGTGGCGAATAATATAATTTATTGTAAAAATAATAACTACTATACCTATATATTATTTAATTTTTTTTTATTCGGAATAACATAAAAGTATATACGTCTCTCGCATAATTAATTATACACCATCGTAATATAGATATATTATTTATTATTATTATTTTTTTAATCGGATCCCGTCCATCAATAACAATTGAATTATCACCGACGATTAATTTTAAATAATATTTTTAGGACGCGTTTTATATCCATTTTTCACCCCAATATTTTTTCAACTTTAATGTAATAATTTTCCTCTTTTTTTAATTCCATCGTTCAGCGATTGTTATTTTTGTAACATATATTACATTTTACACCGCATTGTATTTAGTCATAGAAATTAACGACAGATAACAAATAAAAGAGACTTTTTCAAGAAACATTATGCGACCTGTGTCATTTTAGAAAAACTCCAATAGTCTAAAAAAGTTTTATAATACTTCAAGAATAAATAACTATAATCCTAAACGGACTTACAAAGTAAAAAGTACTAGTAAATAGTCTATTTAATCGTTCTCATAGAATAGACTATTCACTGTTGCACTTTCTCAGAGGATTAAAACTTTCAATCTAAATGATAACATAATCTTTGTCTCCGTCACCCTCTAACCCAAGATTCTGTACATACAAGTTCTAAATATATCCATTTATAATTAATTGTACATATTAATATTTTTATTTTACTCCTGAAATGTTTAAAGATAAGCAAAAAATTAAAAGAACTTTGCCTATTTTGAAATCTTCAAGGGGCAAAATAGAAAACTACTTGTTTACCTAATGTATGTCAAGAATATGTTCTGGTGTTATCATTTATCGTTCGGCGTTGGTGAATTCTCTGTGAAAACGGCAATACCTATGCACGGACTTTTATGGTATAAACAAGTAAACATAAAAAATGTAACACATAATATTTTAATATGTGCTTAAATTTCTACAAATAAAATATAAACAATTTAGTAATATTACGAATTTAGAACCACCTAGGGTTTTTTTAAGGTTATTTTGTTTAGATCTAGATCTAAACAAATCTTGCTAGATCTTTATCTAGCAAGTACTACAGGATTAACTAAATAAATAAATGAGATGATTTTTTTTATGTTTCTCAAGTTTTGTTATATAATTTATTGTTATAAATTTAAGTTCATTAAATAATACTGGTCCGCAATTTTCATTCTTCAATAATGTTGACATTTATAAATTCAGAGAATGACTTAAACTTCTTTGAATTTTCAGTTTGAGAAGTTATTAATTAATACGAAATGCGTCATTAACTATATTTTCTTATGTTACTTTGAGAAGTTTAGGACCTCCCTAGGTACCACGTGTTGAATGAAAAATAAAGTGGTTTCAGTTTGTTACATCATCCCCAAGAAAATAATTTTATTAAAACTAAACGTTTTTTTATTTTTGTATTTGTAAAACAACTGAGATATGAAAAAGTAAACCACAGCAATGAAGTATTTTGTTTACTTCAATAATTTTACTCAAATTGAATAAATATATTTATTTTAAAATTCATTGTCACTTTTTCGAAATGTCAGAAAAAGGGGTTTTAAATTTAAAATTTCATAAAATTTGGAAAGAGCAGTTTCCAGGGTTATCACTCCTTAAAAACAATTTTTTTCTTGTAGTAGTAGGGTTGCTTTTGTGACCCTGTTAGTAGTTAAATCTAAAAGAATGCTACCACAGAAAAAAGTTTGTAAATTACTGTTGTAGTCTAATAGATAAATGCATGTATCTATATTTTTAATAGGCATACGTTTGTTAAAATCATATAGGTTATGTTCACTGAATGATTAAAATAAACGGTTATTAACAGCCCAGAGATATTCCCATATGCCATAGTGAAAATGTATGGAGTATTTCAACGGTAAGTTACATATCACAGTGGGTGTTTATTACAGTCTTAAACTTAAATGATAACAAAAGAAAAACCTTATCATAAATAAAAAAATAATTTTTTGAATAAATTTATTGTACGTTGCATTACGAATAAATAACTTCAAAGTTTTAATTTATTAATTATTAATTTCAAATAATTTTTAAGTTTGTACATCTAGAGCAGCAAAAAATTGCCAAGTCATGAAAGTTTGCCCAATGACAATATTTGACATATTAATGGATAATAGATTTTTTTTAATTTTCACTTAAAGTGAAGTTATTGTTGCTAAGGAGTACGCAAATTCAAATACGGAATATATTAATTAATAATTAGACTTTACTAGAAATACAAATTTTTGCTCTTACTATTGCGAACAATAAAAATGAAATTAAAAAAGAATTGAAAGTGATAAATGCTATTAATAGTACATGTATGGGGTAATAACACTGTGTGTTTCAATGTTTGAATAACTTCATTAGTTCTTAAAAATACTAAGAGATTCTATAGAAATAGCTAATTTAAGCGTATTAAAAAGCTTGACGGGGTTCAATGGTAATAGAAGTAGCTCGTGTTATTTTAGCTATACGGACTACGAAAATATTCAATCGTTACTTAATGATGTTCTCACTGTGTTTTATTTTTGTATTTTATAATATAAGTTGTACAAATTATTACTGTACATCCATTGACATCCCCTTATACTTAAAATTAACCATCTTTAATAAGTAGCATATTTTAAAAAGATTTAAAAAATTTAAAAAATTTTTGGAACGAATTTCCTATTGGTGAATTGGGATGTGATATTGATTTTGCGGTGGGACCTAACTCAAAAAATGCGAAAATCTGGCATTTTCTCAAATTTTCTCGAATTACATAGCAGTATTATAATTGCAGCTTTTATGTTAGTATTACCAAGAAGTTAATTTATGATCATTATAAGCTAAAGCCTATAAAAAACCTCTTTTTTGAGGAATAAATGAAAAAATTTGATTCACCTCTTAGTAATTGGAAATCTAAATCCACTTTTATTCAAATGATTTTTTATTTAATTACATAGAGCATAAATTTATACGGTAGTGCTATTTTGAGTTATTTTTTAAATCTCTAAAATAGAGGGGTATGCTTCCTATTTTCAGACGATGTACTGATCAATCCAGTGAGTGTTGTAAATGAAGAAAGAGATTTTATTTGCGAAAAAAAAAAATAAAAAAAACGTTCTTTGTTTTATTTAATATTGTATTCCTTAGACTTTGAGCGACATTTGGTATTAAAAATGGTTAAAATTGAGCTCTTGTTGACTAAAAAATATTGTCACTAAATTTTTGTTATAAATAAAATAAATCGAGTGATTTTAATTCATCTAGATTAAGATTATTAGCAATTTTATAATATCTCTAAAGATCTTAATTTTTGTAAAAAGAAAAATTATACTTTTTAGAAATAATAAAAGTTTATGATACTATTAAAAAAATAAAAAAACAGATCTTTTAATTTTATAACAAAAAATTAATGTAAACTTCATTTTTTGTAATTTAAGATTTTTTTGTAATCTCTTAACTCTTCGAATTTGTGGCCTATATATGTATTATTTGGAGCCGTCCTTAATACAGTTTTAGGAACATTTAATATATATTATCCTCCCCTCAAAAAAAAAAAGTTTTTGTATTATATATTTCCGGAACAAAACGTGTAACGGAATTGAAAACGTTTTCAATTAGTGTAAAACAGTAACTGTCAAGTTTACTAATTTAACTGTAACAAATGAAATTTTAATAGATGGGTTTCATCGGAGTTCTAATAGAATAATGTTTAATCATTCTATGTTAAACGACAAATTTAAAAAAAATCTAAAAGTGTAACATAGCAAATGACAATTTGCAACTAAAGTAGTGAAATCATTTTTTTTTTTTTTTTGACTAATTGTAATAAAATTGAAAACTTTTTAAAAAATCAAATATTTAAATAAACTTTATAAAATAAAATAATCATTAGATAAAAAATCTATTTAAAACCTAGTTAACAAAAAAAAATAAAAAGAATTTTTAGGTTAAAAAAATAATACGAACCTTGCCAAAAAAATCAAAATTGGGCCTTAATTTATGATTTCAAATACACTAAATGAATTGCAGGATTAAAGGGGTTCAGGGAGGGTGGTCTCCGTGGCCGACAGATTTTGAAGTCTTATTCAATTTGACATTTTTTTAAATTTTTGAATTACTTGAATTTTATAAACTAGTGATATTATTTAAATGTGTAATATTGTATATTTATTATGATAAAATATGTGTATTGAGTAATTATTCCGTGAATAATTATTAAAACATGATTCAATTATTTTTAAATGTTGACTATATTAATAGTCCCCATCTATCTTAAATTATTAATTGTCAAAGTCTTTAGATAAAAATATTTTACATGAAACGAAAAAAGTAACCCAAAATGTTAACGATTATATATTTGATAGGTCCTTTCACTGCTAAGAAAATACCTATGTGGTAAGATATCTTCCGGGCCCATATTTGCCTTTTTTCGTTCTCGATTCTTTCATTTTAAATAATCGACAATGACTTTGCTAATTTAATTACTATTTGCTATTTTTCTAGTTCCATTGCACCTACATTTTATAGTCAAAACTATTAGATTGAAATCCGAACGTATTCGTGCATTATTAACTAAAATTTATGATACAACTATCATTATTTATTTAGGACTACTTATTGTGATTTTATGGCGGACGACGTTGTTTTTATAGATAAGACTAGAAGTGGTTTTACAAAACTTTTATTAATAGCTCTGTGATCGGCAAACGCTTAGGTTTTTCACGCATACGCTTTTGATCAGTTTTACGTTTTGTCGTCTCCGCTTTACTTCGAAAATATATTTAATTAGAATTTTAGAGTATAAAATATATACGTAAAAAAATTTTTAAATTTATTGTTTTTTTTTTCTCGTAACGTGCAACGTTTTACTATCAACAGCTGTCAAAGTTATCGAGATAGATTTTTTGTTTACTAAGCTCAAAGAAAGTGAACACTGCTCTTAATACGTTTTATTCGGTGCAGTGTTGTTTAAATATTTTTCCAATTAAAATACAAGTGTACCGTTTTCCCGACCGGAAGCAAACAAACATGGCCGACGCCGAGTGCATCGATTTACTAGAAAAGGTATTTTTTAATTCTATGTTTTCTCTTAATGCTGTTTAATGCAATAACTATGTGGTTCTAATTAATTAACTTTTAATATTAAAGTTGCAACTAGTTCTACAGTTTAGCATGCATAACTTTTAAACCAAATTTTATGAAAATATACTTTTTTTACTATTCTAAATCAGAAGTGGAGTAAACAAATGAGATAACTATAATTGCATTTATAATATAAAATGTACGTATTATTACTTAGAAGTAATAATTGTACCCTGTAAAGATTAAAATTATTTAATAGAAAGTTAAATGTAGATTGATAAAGTGAGTATATAGTGATTTCCCCTTTAAGCGGCGTATTAAAGGCTTAAGCGCCCCGGGGCAGTTTGTATTTGATGGCCCCTGGATATTTTTGTTTAACAAAAAAAAAATTGTTTAGGTTACCTCGAAAAAAATGATTGACTTAAACAACTTAGAATATGCATTAATGCAAGGACATGTATTATAAATAACATTATATACTTTTTAGTACAGCATTTGGGTCTCTTACAATCAAATAAAATCCTTTATTTATAGGAGATTCTTGAGAATACATACCTATCCGATCATTTAGCTTCTCAGTCTCTCTCATCTAAAATTATCTTTTCTATGTTTATTTACAAATATCCAACCCCACTCTGTCTTATGAACTTTATAGTTGTTAATTTTAATATTTCAAAATCAATGAAAAATTATATTGTCCATAAAACACTTTTTAATAATAGCCTAGTTCAAACGTCAACGTCGTCTAAGACTAAGCCTACAGAAAATATGGACCCAAAAATGATGGAAGTTGTTATACAGAGTGATAATTTAACTTACACAATATCTTTAAAAATATAACACATCATATCATTTTTTCTTTTCAGATATTAATAGTATTCTAGGTTTTATAATTTCCTAATGTGGTCCTATCCACCTTAAAAGTTTATTAACTTTAGTTTTTTAAATGGTAACATGTTTACTCGCCAATAACTTATGGACTAGTAGTAATAAGATATTAGAATTATTATATAATAGTGGGAGGAGTTTAATATATTAAACTTTAATGTACAATTTCTATTTACTTGTATTTATAGTGTTATTAAATTGATATTTTTATCAAATTTATGATATTATAATTTTAATATTTTATTGAACATATGGATTAATATATGACCGGTATAGTTAAAAATATTTCCTTTATTTCTATACCTAATACTATTTGGTACAAGTTATATTTACGATGGGTTCTAGTGTAACACAATTCACCACCTCCCAAAAAATCAACAATAAATATATACAATATTCAATTTCTTACTGTAATGAGATATGTTTTAATAACTTCTGGTTCATCAGTTAATTTTCGTATTGTTTTAGGAGAGGATTTCCAAAGAGTTAAAAAATCGTTTGTTTGAGTGGCGAGAAATTGTTGTAATTTTATATTCGTTAATGGCATGGGAAAAAATATGGTTTCCAATGGTAACAGTAGCATATATTTCAATATTTTATATGTAAGTAACAATAATTTGTGAATTATAAGGAATATGGTTAATTTAGAGTATAAGCTTTACAGCATTAAAATTAAGAACATACTGATGTCTTGTGTACCTATTAAACAAATAATTAATTAATTTAAACCTAAAAAACTATAATTGATTATTTGTGACTAATGAATTAAAAATATATAAGATAAACCCAACTCCACAAAAAGAATTTTGAAAACAATATTTATCAGCGCTAAACAACTACAAATCAAAAACCTACAAAAGTATTTGTTTGACATTGAAAATTTTGATGAAATACGCGTAACCGCTGATTTTTTAAAATGTTTTTGGTGATTTTAAGTCTATTTTATTTATTTTTAGTTAGTGTACGCATAACCATAACGTATTAAAACGTCTTAAAATTGAAAGTTTTATCAATTCAATAGCTTTGATCTTAATCCATCAAGTATTGGTTTGATAAAAAAATTATTTACAAAATAATTTGTTTATTTGTTTTATGTAATTTTATAAAAAAATATTTTATAAATATAAATTTAGTACATATTTTATGGAAAGTTTACTTTATTTTATAAAGTTTGTTTAAAGAATTGATTTTTTATAAGTTTTCATTTTTATTACAGACAAAATAATAGTAAAAATGTAACGATTATGTCGCTCATACACGAATAAGGCCCTCAAAATCTGAAGGCCGCAGAGACCACCCTCCCTGAACCCCTTTAATCCGGCAATTCATATAATGTATTCGAAATCATAAGGCTTTTAAATGTCGATTACACTGAAATGTATTAAAGCCCAGTTTTTAATTTTTTAGCGTATTATTTTTTAAACCTCAAAACTTTTTTTTTTGTCAACTAGATTTTTTATTCGATGATTATTTATTTATTTATTGTTAAAGTAATGCCTATATGGGCAATGAGTACAGTTAATCTACATTATATAAAAACAATATTTAAGTATATGTGTATAATAAGATAAACATATTACTAAGACCTTAAAACAGAAAAAAAAATATATAAATAAGCAAATTTTAAGTATCATTTCGATATAAAATAATATTTAAAGTTTCATTTTCTTTAACATGGCTAAATTATGGCGATGGAAATCAAAGGCAGGTAAAAAATTACAAAACAGTAACATACGATTTAGTGGTGAGTTATGACTATAATTATGTTTTTGTGTAGGTAAATAGAAAAAGGAAGACTCTCTGAAATTAGTAGCAGAACTATTTTTATATTATTATTATCTAATCTATAATTACATATCGAGTAACTCTTTTTGCGAGTGAAAGTGATTTGTGAACATTTACTAGCATTAATAAATAGTTTATTTTATTGGCACCAATTAAAAAATCTTATCAAATCAGTCTGAACTTTAACACAATCTGTAACAATTGACAAATAAAAGTTTAGGTCACCTACAAACAATAGATATTTACAGTGTTGAAAACAGGAATTTACTTCATTCATAAATAGGATGAATTGGTGAGGTGACAGGTGTCCTCCTTGGGGAACGTTTAAGACCGCAGACGTATACTTTCCGATTTTGACTTGTTATTTTCTATTAACTAAGTAAGATAAGAATCATGATTGCATTTGTCCACTAACCCCTAGATATGTTAATTTTTTAATTAAAATATGATGATCAAAGGCTTTTCTAAGGTCAATATAAACCGCATCAACGCGGCCACCTAAACTAATATTTGACACTATGTCTGTATAATTGAACAGTAAATTTGTAATTGTAGATTTCGCTAAATGAAAGCCATGCTGATTATCGTCTGAAATTAGCTTAAAAACAATATAAAGTTTGGGTTCTAATAATTTTTCTAATAATTTAGGAAGTGCTCAATTTAGAGATAGGTCGGTAATTACAAATATTTTGTCTTTGGCCAGATTTAAATATAGGATATACATAACTATATTTCCATAAATTAGGAAAGACACCAGAGGAAAGAGATAATGAAAACAGATAGTGTACAAGATGGGTTAGGGCATATTTACATTTTTTAAACACAATTTCCGAGATTTTATCTGGACAAACACTAGTACTTAAACTTAATTGAGTGAGATCCTCAAATACTTCGGTGATAGAAACACAGCAAGTTGTCAAACAGATATTACTATTGTTCAATTCAAAAATTCTGGACTGAGCCGCAGTATTAGATGAATAGCTAGAAGAAAAATATTACCAAACTTTTTCGTCATAACACTTAGGTCATTTGAAGGGGCATTTTTATATTGTAATATTATCGGAAGCGTATTAATATTTTTGCAGTTTTTCACATATTTCCAGAATTGTTTCGGATTAGTGAATAATTTATTTTGTATACTTAATCGTTTGCATTGCGTCCTAGAATTAGAAAATTAATTGTACACTTCTATAGAAGCTGTTTGTTTGAATTGCTTATGAAGTTTTTTTTTCTTTTTTATTAAGAGTTTCAGCTCTTTAGAAAACCAAGTAGGATAATGAGTGGTTATTAGGAAATACTTTAGGTACAATTGAATCAATTATTTTTAAAATTTTTTTAAAGCAAGATTAATAGCAACTTGTTTATATAAATTAGACCAGTTAATATTGTTTAGAGCTCTTGATATAGTATTGTAATCGGCACGAAAATAATCATAATACCAATCATTTTATTTCAAATTATTTACCTAATTAGATATATTATTAACACTAATCCATATTGGTGAGTGATTTTGGGACTTAATAATCATTAGATCTAGTGACCATTGAATTATTATTACTTACAAAAACAAGATTAAGTATTTTACCAAATTTATTTGGAGTTGGATTGACTTGATATAAATTTAAATCAGTAAATGAATCGAAAATTTATTCAATTCCCGGCAAATTTGATCTAGTATGAATAAGACCTAATTTATCATTTTTGAAAATAACTCCAGGCAGATTATAGTCCCTGGTTAGAATAAAAGTTGTGTTAGAATTAGAGTATAACGATAACAATGACTCAACAACTTCAAGATGTGCAGCATGAACACTTACTAGACTATTTGTAACACGTCTTCTTCTTCTTCTTCTTCTTCTTCCTCGCCTTAATCCCAACTACTTGGGGTCAGCCAACCTTATCTTAAACTTCTACTTAACACGATCTTCCACTTCATTTACGCTCACATCACCCGTCCTCATATTGCATTCAATAACATCCCTCATATCTATTTTGGTTTTGTTCTACCTCTTCTTCCTTGAACATTTATTTCTATAACTGTTCTTGAAGCTTCCGATTCCTCTATCCTCATAACATGACCAAACATCCAAGTCTATTTTCTCTCATCTTATCCACGATTGAGGCTACGCCTATACTCCCTCTTATACCCTCGTTCCTTATTCTATCTTTTCTAGTCACTCGTCAATACCACCGCTCTTTTGCACAACTAATCCAAAATACTTAAAACTTTTCACCTCTCCAATCATGTCCTCACCTATTGTCACTGATCTCCTCATTTCATCGACCTCGTGTTTTCATTTGTCAAACTCGTACTCTATATACTCTGTCTTACTCCTACTTATTCTTAAACCCTTTTCTTTAAGAGCTAATCTCCACACCTCTAGCCTTTGATTAATTTTCTCCCTATTTTCTCTTATTAACACTATATCGTCAGCAAACAACATGTACCATGGTACCTCTCCTTGTATTTCTCTAGTAATTTCATCCATCACTATAGAAAATAAGTAGGGGACTTAAAGCAGAACCTTGGTGCACTCCTACTCTTACCCGAAAACCTTCTATTTATATTTAATATTTTACAAAATATTGATACCGGTCTAAGATATTAAATGTATAAATTCGCTGCATAATATCTCATGTATTCTCGCAAATTAAGTGGATAGGTACGGTGTTCAAGCTGCGGTTCGTCGCAAGTGCTACAACCACAATGGCGTAATTACATTGTATCATGATTTTGTGTATTAAATAAATGTATTATTGATATAAATGTTAAGTATTACAATATTAAATGTTATAATTGATATAAATATGTATATCAGTGTAATTTGTGTAATGGGACTATTAATGTCATAGTGATACCAGTCGTGACTGTTCCTATGCGGTGTAGTCACGTACGTGACAGATTTTGTACAGTTGTCCAGTAGCAATTGCGCTACGGACACCAGATTTTACAAATAATATTATGAATTACGGCAGCAACGAGACACCTTGATCGTTTACATTAATTCTCATAAATTCCTGGTACTAGATTTTGATAAAACACAAAATTACTGATCTAAAATATTGTGTAACTCGTTGCCCAATACTTTATGAACTTGGTTGGGTTAAATTGATTTCCTCTATTCGACATGCTATTAAACGTTTTTACCATGACTCGAATACAATAATAATTTTTAATTGAATTGTCTTATAAAACACACACTCAGGTATATATGGTTAATGAACTGTTCAACACTAAACTTAATTTGGACGACTGGGCTGGTACTCACGTTGATGGACTTTTTCGTCTCTGGTCCACTTCAAAGATTACTACCGCCAAGCAGTTGGGATCAAGACAAAGAACGCGTATACTCATTGGTTTGCGGATCCGTAACCGACTATTATGTGACATTCAGGCTATATGCAGAACGGTTTTTTAAGCTTAGGCAGACCAACACAAGATTGGTAATTCAATATTGTGCTAAAAAATGATCAAATCGTATTATTTGTTCTTATTATAATTTTTAGTTTCACTCTGTCTTGGCTGTGACGTTTTTCAGTCTATTGTATGTTGGGATAACGTTTAATAATTTGTTAGTGTCATATGTTACAGGTACAATTGTTTATTTTTAACATTTATAAAACATCAGATGTGTATAGTAGCGTATTTATATAGGAAGGGGCATGGGGACACGCACCCCCCACTGTCATGTCTATGTAAATGTAAATATAATTTTTTATCTTTTTGGTGTTAATTTGAGAAAATTCGTTATTATCTAAGTTAAAAAAGGTCGTCAAAAGTTTACACGATAATTAAGAAAAGAAAACAATTGCCACCCCCTCCTATTACAATAGTGCTATATAAGATTCAGCCACAATAACCCTCCTTTGAGCTTAGGTGCAATTTAGATAACATTTTTACAGGGTCTTATTATATCTAACTTCTTCCTCTTAATAATTTATTTTAAATAATTGTATATATAGTGTTTCTAAAATTTTGTAGGGCCTAAATCCCTTTAAGTCTTCTCAATTTGCACCTAAACTCTTAAAAAGCAGTAGATTATATAGTTGTATTGAAAATTGAAAACATTATGACCAAACTTAAAATAAGCAATATTGTTCTTTAGTTTTAGCCATTTTATTGTTTCCTGGTTTCAAAATGAGGTCAGAATACATCGAAGATTTACTACAGAAATATTTACATTCAGTTTTGTCAAGATTTTGGCCAAATAATGATATTATGACGTCTTCGTAGAATTACACTTCCGCTTTTGTATGACAATAGGTTATTTTTACATTTTATTTTTGAAAAATCAACGATCAGTGAAATTACAATGTTTAAGTATGAATTGTGGTGTGTTACGTGCGCATCATAAGCAGTGCTCACCACATTTCACAATACATTTTTCTCATGTTTTTTAGCACAGTGTTGTTTAACTTCAAAAATTAAACGCAATATTTTATAATTCTACATAAATATCCCTATTATATACTTTTGTTATCAGTGTATTTAAAAGTAACAGTTGATACAAACGTGTCAACATGCAATTTCTCATTCTGTTTGAAATTGTTAACAACACGCTGAACAATTTAAAGACTATTGTAGTGATATCATATCAAATTTCAAATTGATTATTTACACTAGTGTATTTTATACAATGGTTTCTGTTATTATATATGTTAAATTATTTAAATAATGTAAAAACTCCATAACACATAAGGCATTTTTGAAATTCAATGTACATAAAATTAACGTGAAGCCTTTGTGTAATAAATTTAGTATGCTATGTTAACCATTTATTTTCATTAATTTATTAGTTATTTTATTCCAAAAATATATTTTAATTTAGTAAAAAAAACCATTAATATTTTAAAATTAAGGTTGATCATGAATAATGAGAACAAGTTCTGTGTATAATATTTATTATTATTTAATGCAAATAATAATAACAATAATAAATTCAATAATGACTTTAAAATACATTATAAATGTAATAACAGATGATATTTATAACTATAAATGTTAATAAATAATTGTAACACTATATAAAAAAAGTAGTTTTTTTAATTAATGATATTAAATTTAAAAGTATAAATAATAAATTTTAAAATAATTTCACTAACCTAATATAAATACAGTACAAATATTAAATTAAATAAAAAATAACTAAGATAATCGTTCAAGTGGAATACATTTTTTTTTAAATATCACATTAAGTTAACACTGATTGGTGGTATAAATAATTAATAAATTTAAAATTATTTTTGTACAATATTATTAAATTAATTTAAAAATAAAGGTATTTAGGTATTAATGAGATATGTTCATAAATATAGGTAAATAATAATTGATTTATATAATTTAGATAACCTACATTAACTATAAACATATAATCTAAAATAAAAACCAGTATATTAAAATTTATGTGATTAATACTTTTATCTATAGTTTTATTTAGCTGTAAAAAACAAATATATTTAAAATAATAGAAATATGGTTAAATTATATAGTCAAAGGTTTTAATAATGAAAATTAATTGTATACATTTTACACATTTATAATGTATATGGAATAATAATACTCGCAAAATAAATAATAAAACTACTTAGATGACTTTTTCTTTTCCTAAATAAAAAATAATAATAATTAAATCAATATGCACATGAAATAACTTAAAATTTATATATAGTAATACCACACACTCTAAAACATATATACTTTTTTTCAATTATAGAATCAATAGTTGTACAGTACTTAAAATTGTACATTATAATTAATGTCAATTTATAAATTTAACAATATTTTAATGTGAAATAATCAACCTAGCAGAAAAAGACTGAAACTTTTTAAATTGAATGATTTATATTTTGAAGTAAACTCAAAAATTTAATATCACAAATATTAAATCTATTATATATTTAAAAACTTATTTTATAAAACTTTTGTTTCTATTTAACAAAATTTAACTTCTAAAAACAAATAAATACAAAAAATATGAAATTAAATAAGTTAAATTTGATCAAGATATCTAGCTTTAATTTAAAATGTATAGAAATAAATTATTAAAAACATTAAAATATGTTAAGTAAAATTAGATTATAAAATGTTCATTTTGTTAGTTATACGCATATCAGGGCTCTGTATGATCCAGGCTGACTCAGCTCAAACCCATAACTGGTTCAGGACTAGACAGGTATAAAATCTATATTATTGATCAGGATCGGACCAGATTTTAAAAAAAATTGTCTAGGTTAGGCCAGTGGGTATAAAAATTTAGATGGCCTGGGTTGTAAACTAACAAGTGTCTAGTGAATGATTAACTAGATAACGCCAAATTCCTATGTGTATAAACATGCTAAATTGCAATAGACTCAAAAATTATAAAAATACAAATTTAATGTAACTGAGCTATCATAGTTAGATACAAAAAAAATTAAAAGCAATTTAACAATGTACTTATGTAATTCATATTCAATATTTTTTGGGTATTTTAATAAATTAAATATAATATAACAAATTTTTTTATGATAAAATGATATTTTTAGCAATAAAACCTTGTAAATATTTTGTTATTGATTATTATGACATCTGCAGTTTATTCGTATTTTCTATTTTTATTGTTATATATGGTGAAAATTCTGATGGGCTGGGTCCAGAATGGACCAAAATTTTGTTAACAGATCAATAGACTGGACAGACTTCAAAATGAATGCCTACACAGAGCTCTGATGCATATATACTGTTTAACTTTTTCAAACCTTCATAATTATCACCAAAATTTTATTGATCAAATATTTTATAGTTTCTTTTATTTAAATTAGATTTTAAATTTAACTAACTAGATAACTTACTCCTTTCATTTTTAGTTGACTATTGAGATCATCAATATGTTTACGCTCTAACATAACAGTTTCATTTAAACTGGCTAAATGTTCAGTTAATGCTCTCAGTTGGGTTTCATAACTAGTAGAAGTTAATTGAAACTCCTCTTTAAGTTCTTGAACATGTTCTAATGCATCTTGTAATTTCACTTCTAAATTGTTTCTTATGTGTATACTGTGATTCAGCTTGGTACTCAATGCTGAAATCTAAACAAGATATATAAGCAACATAAAAATCATTAAATATTTTTAAAATAAATACTTCTATTTTTTGCAAATTATTTTGACTCATTAATTCTTTATTTTTATGAACAAGTTGGTTTATTTTTTTTTCAAAAAAATTTTTGATTTCATTTTCTCTGGCTATGACTTCATCAGATAATTGAATACTTGATTCAAGTTTCCCCAACTAAGTGAAATATTAAACATTAGATTAGGTAAATAAACATATTATAAAAATTATATTGACTCTGTATTTTTTTTATAAATAACTAAATGCACATTAATGACTATTTAATGTTAAAATTAAAAAGTAAGAAATAAGATTAATTTAAAATGATTTTTAAATAAATAACATTACGTATAAGTATTAAGTAAAAGAGTAAGATATTAGTTGAAAAAGTGACTTAACGCTATAAATTTAGATAAGATGAGAAGACAGCACAAAAACTTAAAAAAAAAAAAGTTTTTTTTTATATTTCTAGTAATCAAAACTATAAAAAGAAATAAGTGTAAAGTACCCCAAAAAATCAAAAAGTATTAGTAATTTTTATTATTTTTTAATCATAATTCGAATATTCTTTTTAACTAATGGCATAGTATTGTTAAGTTATCAAAATTTAAAAACAATGATGAAACATAAATCTTTAACTTGTTTAAAGCTCAGGCAAATTAAACATTGGCCAAACTTAATTAATTGTACTTTTAAATGTTATTATTATTATTTTTTATGTAAATATCTTTTTAACCATTATGGAAGGGCTTAGGTTTCAGAGTGAATTTATATTTAAAAAAAGTCTGACAATCAAAATTTATTTTATTAAGATCTCATCTAATTGTCAATAATTAAATCAATGTCAACAATTTCTCCAGAAGGCATACCTGAAGTAGAATATTTTAAAATTATGTAAAATATATTTACTATAAAATATATTACATTTTTTTTTCTTTAATTTAAGTATTTAAACAATTACATAAAAAAAAAATTAGGGATTAATTATGGGTATGAGTATTTTCATCATAAGAAAATTTTTGGCCGCCATTCTATCTACACAATTTTGGAATAAAAATTTAATAACAAAAGTCCTCTCCTTTAATACTTAATTTTTACAACCTCTCATACTGATAATTTTTGATATTTGTTTAGCTTTATTTGATAAATTTAGTGAATTTAATTTTAAAATGCTGCATTTTATAATTACAAATTATCTAATGAAAAATATAATAAAGAAGTATATGACTTTACAAATAATTTTAACATTAACTAGTAAATTTACTTGATTTGCAATGGTAAATAAACCAGTAGATCCAATTTGTTGAATGTTATTTTCTACCTACAAACAAAATGTTTACGTTTAATTAAATAAAAATAATATTTAGTACAATTAAAAACTAACAAATTTGTTTTTTCTGCTTTGTAAATTATATTCAGCCTCCCAATGAATTTTTTCTTGTTCAAACCGCTTTGACAATGCCACTTCTTCATTTAACTTGTCATTATAAATACGTAAAGCTTTTTCAAAACATTCATTGGCAATAAAAGGAGAATTTAAATCCTTTTTAGCCTAAAATATTAATTGATGTATATTAAAAATAATCTTTTTAAAGGTTTTAATTACCTTTGTTGATTCATTGACACACACTAAAGAATTTTTTATATGCCAATGGACATCAATTTGGCATTTTTTGTAGAAGTATTCAAATTCCATAATGTTTATTGCATGAAGTAACTATAAGAAATAAATTATAATTATAGATATTATAATTTTAGATTAAATAAAAATAAAACTATATCTATTTATATATATACAGATTTAGTTAAAAAATGTAGAAAAAAAAATATTAGCAAACAATTTGAACTGGATCAAAAGTTATTTAAGTTGTAAGTGAGTGCTGGGCTACTCTGTATATACTGTATCATATATTTGTAAATATTCTAAATAAAACTTAGTCTGAATTGAAAAAAAATATATATTATTAGTTAATTTATCATTAAAAGATCAAAAGTGAATTTACATGGTAGGAAAATTATATTTACTATATGACTAATGTTGAAAACATCATTTAACATTTGGTCAATAATTTTCGAGTCCCAGTTTTCAACATCCAAAACTAGTTCTAAAAAAAAAATTTTCTCAGTATTCTTAACAATAAATAAAAAGAAACAATTTACCTCTGACTGGAAACTTTAGCACCATTAATGATATCACACATTGTCTTAGTGGACAGCAACTAAGAATCTCATTAGAGTTATCTAAATATAAATTCATATTTCAAGTTATAATTTTGTTAGTATATCTTTATACAATTTTTTTTATACCTGACTTAATTAAATCTTTGACAAACTTAACAAAATCTGAATATTGAACCGAAATGAATGTAAAGATATTTTTCAAAAGAATATATTTTTCATTTAATCTAAAATAAATATGTAAGTTATAATTAATAACTAAACTAAGCAATTAAATTAACAATAAGCAAGTCATATTAATATTTAAATATATCAACTTTTAATTTCATACTTTATATTGTTCAGATTGGTACAATAGACTGTGATTTTATCCAAAATTAAATAATCAGTAATAGGTAAGAGAGAAAATGATTTAATGGTTTGTGATAAAGTTTTTGTAGCCTGGAAATTTAAAATTGTTAACATACATCATTTAATATTCTTATCTTTAAAAATATAACACTTCTATTAGATTATTATTATTGATCTTATAAATTTTTTTTTTTAACTTGAATTAATAAAGTTTTCTTCCTTCTTTTAATAAACAAAACAAGCAGATAATTAGTTAGGATTAAAACTTAATAAAATAAAATACTAAAAATCATTAATCACTTCAATATCAATATCTTTTAGAATATATTCTATGAGTTTATGAAGATCTTCCATAAAAGAACGAAAGAAGTGCAGTACTAAAGAAACAAATACTTCTTGCCATCTATTATCATCAAGCTTATAATCTTTTTCAAGGCAATCTAAAAATTAATTACATTATTTATTATTAATTTTTATATAATAATATAATTATATTTATTATAGAAAATAAATTATTAAAAAAACAAACTAACAATGGTAAGGATAATTAAGTTTTGCATCATTAGCATTTACTTTAGTTCTAGATTCTAGACAATGATACAACAAATTATACAAACAAACATTTACAGAATTTTTTAATAACAAAAATTCGTAATCAAAAATACTATTATTTTTGCTTGGGTTTTTGCTATGTATATTTTTACAATTTGTGATTTCTGACATAATCATCTATAAACATATGTAATTTATTAATAAGTTCTTAAAATTACAGAAGAATTAAATCTCACATTATAATCAAGTAATTCTGACTTAGTTATTTCAAGTACCCTTTGTATATGACTATTTATATTTTCAATATCTTGTTTTAAAATAAGTAGATCTTTTTGTTTGGCTTCTTCTCCTTTGAACTAAAAAGCATTATAATTATTACAATATTTAACATGAATAGAACCCAAAAACAAAAAAATAATTACTAAGTGAATACTCATTTTTTTCATTTGTTGGCAATAGTACTAACTTTCCTATTTTAACTTAAACAAATACAATTATGATAGATACATCATTCAATCAACAAAAGCAAAATGAACTCTAATTTCCTTATTTATATCCTTATTATAAGTTTTATGATATATAAATGTAATATATGAATAAATATTTAATAAATAAATTTAAATTTATTAAATATTTAATAAATTTGTTCAACTTCGGCAGCCATTTGCATATAAAAGATAGGTTATCAGGACAAATTTATTTTTTAAACTTATAGTATTTAACATAAGCTTTAATTTAAAATAAATTTAAAAGATGCAGTAATAAAAGTTACCGCCTCAACTCTCTTATGCTAGTCTACATATTATTTGAAATATTAATCCTAAATAGATTAGGCTCTACTGTTGATAAAAAACTCATTAAAGAACAAGTGGGCTTCAGATCAGGAAAATTATGCATAGACCAAAACTTAACACAATTTATAAAAACTAGTACTATCATACTATATGCTTGAAATTAAAAAATACTAAAATCACTCTATTATACAAGATCTCATAATTACTTTTGGACTATTGTTGAATTTTTTATAATCATCTTGAAAATCTAAACTGTTGGTTGATATTGTATCATACTTGCTACCTTCCAGCTGAAAAATATAAGAGGCCATCGATAATTTTTCAAAATAATTATTGGTCAAACCTTTAAATAATACAGCTACACAAAAATACAAAACTTTTGTAGGTCAGTCCATGTTTACTATAAGTGTTTTGAAATAACTGAATATGAAGTTCAAAAAGTCCTAGCATGTCAGTGTTTGATATAGCCTATAAAAACCCTACCCAACTAAACACGTAGATTAAATGAATAAATTTCATTAGTTTCTTTAATAGTTAAAACCTTGACATGCTGAAGTTAGTTAGACCTCTTATACGGATCAGCGACTCCAAAAACATATAGTAATCATGGTTTGACCTTCAGACACAATTTTTTTTTTACGTGGTTGGATAATAAATAATTGAAATCCAATGTTACTTGATCAAGTGAATCCATACTTCTTTGATCACATCTGGATATTTTAGAGGTATATGCTTTTTTTAAAACATTTAACTGCATTCTAGTCTAAATAAAATTAAAATAAATTAAAATTTAAAATTTGTTAAACTAGATTACAATAAAAGAGGATAAATTCAAATCATTTTGATATAAGTCATTTAAATTATTTACAAAAATAGTGATATTAATGAGAATGGATAAATTTAAAAAAGATACTTCTAATTATTGTACACCTNATAAAATTAAAATAAATTAAAATTTAAAATTTGTTAAACTAGATTACAATAAAAGAGGATAAATTCAAATCATTTTGATATAAAAAGTCATTTAAATTATTTACAAAAATAGTGATATTAATGATATTAATGAGAATGGATAAATTTAAAAAAGATACTTCTAATTATTGTACACCTATGATTTGTTATTTGATTAAACTTTTCAAAACTGATTTTTTTAAATATATAGAATATAGTCACGAAGATTTGACAAATTTAATAGCTGTTGTTTGTTGAGTAAATAATTAATGAAGGTAGGAAACGATTGTACCATTGTATGTGCATTCCGCTTGTGTTACATACCTACTCTATTTATTAAAATATTTGTAACTCAATAATTACTTATCCTTAAGTTGTTATCGAATCATCAAAATTTTTCTTAATATAAGGGCTAAAAATGGCTATTTTTAAATTTAAAAAAAAAGTGTTATTTTAAATTTTATTTTAATAAGAAAGAAATAATAAAAAATATGCTTTAAATGTAGTCTAAAAATACAAAAAATGTTTAAAAAATTATAGCGAAATGATTATTGGATCAACAGTTACCAAATTTATCATATCTTTGTGGCTCACTCTTTATAATTAATTGATATGAAAAATCAGAATTTGAAAGGAGTAGATTAAATTGTATGTAAAAATAGATAGACAAAAATTCTTTAATATTTCTTTATCATAAAAAAAATATTAATTTATTACAATTATAAAATTAATAGTCAACAAGAATTTTTAACTTAACATTATTATCAAATTTTAATATATTTATTTTTTATTTTTACATATATTACATTTCAACTATTATAAATACTAAAATAGACTCATTAAAATAATAATATTTCCATTCTGGAGAAAGAAAAGAATAGAATAAATAACTATAATAGATTAAGACTGGCAAATGATATATCAGAGTATAAATAATATGAATAGCTAATGAATTAACTAACACTATTATATTTTTATAGAATACAGGAGAATTAAAAAGATAATATATGAAGCTACCTAAATATTTATCATTATGAAAAGAACAAAAATGAGAAGAATTATAAGATCAAAAATAAGCATGGGTTGGTAATAAATTGTGATTAATTCTAAGATGACAATATTTAATTATAAAATTTCTATTAAGATATAAATTGTAGAACCAGAGACATATTCTGTACCACTTTTGGCAAAGTTTGAAGGTAATGCAGACCATTTACATTATCAAGCAATTAAAGGAAGTTTATAGAAAGAACATAGAAATAATTAAAAGGAATAGAATTAATTAATGGTAGTAATAAATTAGATGAGGAAGTGTCAAGGAAGTCTGCTATTTCATTTCTCAAAATACTTACATAAGCAGAAATCCAAAGAAAAACAAAATATTTTTTGAGTGAATCAATAACAGAGATGAAAGATCTGATTTTAAAAATAATAGGAGAGGATTTGGTTGAAAAGACTTAAAATATATAGCTAAAAGACATGATTAAGAATCCGAGAAAATTATGGCTGTAAAAGAGAATCAAAAAGAACAAATTAATACTGAAATTGAAAACAGAAAAAGAGTAACCAACTGAATCAGTAAATACTGAACCGTCAGTATAAACTAAACATTCATTAAAAAAGTTGGAATAAACATATAAGAAAAAGATATTTTTAGTAGATATCTCTAATGTTGTCAAGTGGAAACCCTAAAAAATTGAAGGATATGGAAATGGACATTAAAAGTGATTGAAAAGTGCAGTCATATAAAAGAAGTCTTATATGGTATTTATAAATATATGGAGGGATAAAAGAAAGAGAGGAACAAAAGAGTTATTTAAGAGCATAAAACCATATTAAATTCATAATAGAAATGATGTAATAGATATTAGAATAAGAGGATAAAATAAAATCATTTTTACATCTTTCTACTTCCCAAACTTAACATACTACAGAATGTGGTTGGCTTTCTTTCACATGTTAAGGAGTCAAAGATGATTCTTGGTAAGATCAATTATTAGATTGAGAGGATGATGATAATAATATTAGTACTAAATAATACATTCTAAATTTTTAAGAAGAATTATTTAGAAAATTTTAGTGTTTGTTTATTAAATTTCTAGTAATCAATATTTATAAAAATAGTTTATAATCATAGTTAGTGTATAGTAAAATAGTTAAGTGATAATAGTGATTAATTTTGTAATACATAGTATTTCTATGAGGTACACAATATAATTTATGGTATTTAACGATTCAATAACAATGAATTAATCTATTAAAAAAGCATCTGATTAAGTGTTAAATTTACTTTTGCAAATTCCATGGCTAATTTATCATACTTCTGTTGCAGTTCTACGTGTGATCTATCAGTTTTTATTGAATCAGTATCAGACATTTTATTGTCTACAAAATACAGAAAGAGTGAAATTGAATTACTAAATAGCAACATAAATCTATAATAAACAAGCTATTATGTATTATAAATATACTTACATTATGATTTATACTCCACTATATTAACTTAAAAACTGATTGTTCAGTAAATAAAGTAAAAGTAGACAAAAATAAATTAACTAAATCTGAACGAAAACTAAAAATAAATATTGTATATTTGTTTATAGAATAATAACAAAAGCGATTATTTATAACGTTAGTCATTTGCCTAATACTAACACATCATTCAAATTATGTACAATGAACCAAATATCCACTATCATTAAGCGCTTATCATTATTTATCGGCATATTTGACGTTATAAAAATAATATATGTTTACACATATATCGTTAAATAAGAACAACTGCTTTTCTTTAAGCACTAGTAACACTTGAGATGTATAATGAAACATTTTAAATCTGTAACACTAACAAAGATGGGAAGTTTAGTTCTCTTCCAAAAGTTTCTAAATATCTTTGTGTATTTTCATCTAGTTACCAGTATTACACACCTGGTCCATATTTCCCGTTAGGCACAGTAAGTAATCGTAAAATAAAATAAACACAAAAGAAAATCACTATAAAATCTCAACAATTTTTCAAATATGGCAAATTAAACTTATCTTCTCGTAAAAAAATCGGTTTTCTCTGAATTTGTTTAATAAACAGTTCAAATGAATAAAAATATCTTAATATATTTTATCAAATTATGTATTATTTTAATTTCAATAGAAGCGGAAAACGATTTAACATTTTTTGTAAAAATTATAATAGTTTATCTCAAAATACATAATTGTTCATCAATAATTGTGAAATTATTAAGTAAATTTCTTGTTAACTCCATTTAAATATGCATAAGTTACTCCACTTCTAGCACGTGCTTTATTATTTTTTACCCTGAATACACGTTACTCAGCAACAATCATCACAACATACCGCAAAGCGTTAACTGAAATGTTGATATTTGCTAGAATTTATCGTTAAGCACTACTCAGCCATATTTATTAGTGAATGAGTTAATTTTAATAGAGTTTTTAGCATGTAAATGAAATTAATTTTTCCTGTTGAAATAAATCTTAAATCAATATGTCTTTAAATCGAAACTCCACGTGGATTGATGTTGACATCAACCCTCCAGTATTCTTACAAACATACAATTGTTTCACAACTCTTGTGGACGTTCACGGTGATAAGGATAATAAATTTGTTGTTATTGACTTTGGATCTGGCACGACAAATCCTCAACTAAAAGTACTCTTATTCTTACAATTAATCAAATCACGTGTCCTGATTATCACAAATGACAAATGATTAAATATTTTCTCTACTTCTTATAATTTATATAACAGAAAAATAATTTTTAGGTATTCAAAGGAATTAATCAAACGCATGTCGTCTTTTTCTATGACAAACCTTCAGCTATTTTAGCTGTTTATATAGATAACAAAGAGCATCATGTGCCATGTAAGTTTTATGAATAACTATTTTCAAACTAACAATTTTATTTATCGTCACCGTTTAATGAATAAGTAACCGTATTTTGTTTCTATATTCTTAAAATGCTTCAAAAGGTTTGTAAACTTTTTAATTAATGAATTAACTTAAAATTCGCCATCATAGGCATAAATCAAAAAAGCTTGAAATCTATATATATATATATATATATAACTTGCCGATCCTACTAAAAAATGTAATCAAATTATATGGGTACCTATAATGGTAAAAAAAATTTTCAGGAAAGAAAAATAAATTTATCCCCTTATAAATATTTTTAATTTACATCTGTGTATAATATCTTCTTCCTCTTCCTCGTCTTAACCTGTGTTCAGTATAGTTCAAAAATTACTATAAACATAAAGTAATGATTTTTAGATTCCCAAGGGACCTTTCAATTCTTTATTTAAACGATAAATTAATTAACTTGATGTAAATTACGGGTCGGGTGTTTTACTTGACACTCAAATAATAGACTAAAGACAATTTATTAGATTTTAACTAAGGACATGATTCTATTACGCATATACAAATCAAACAATTACATATAGTAAGAACAGTAACATAAAGAAATGAATAACATCACCCAGCCATCTGACACCGCCGCGTGATATTGCAATCCTTTGAATGCTTCACATCAAAGCCTTCTCGTCCGACGTTAACAATCGCGTATCACGATTATTTCTGAGGTGTCAGTATGCACTGACCGAAAAATAGAGAAACATCATTGACGTGTGAACGATTAGAATACCACCCCCAAATCTGAAGTGATTATTCAATAAAATATACGTTTGGTATGTACAGGCCGACATAAAACCAACAAAAACTATGCCAAATCGCGAGTCGTCAGACTCGACGATACGACACAGCTCCAAACACGTACACGTACGTATTGACATAGGTGCTGATAGTGCTGGACACGACTACTATGACTGTCGTAGGTAAAGAAGGGGGTGGGGGATAATAAGCTTCGTGGAGCTTGACCGGGTTACATACGTGACTTTTCAAAAATTACCACAACTTTGTTCTTGAGGGCTTCAGGCAAAAATAAAGATCTCATTAAAAATTGTTTTGCTTTGTTCTTACACAAAAAATTAACGACAAACCAAAAAAATAGGTGATTTACTACAAAAATCCTATAATCGCAATTAATAGCTCTTAATCTAAGCTGTGAGGCCATTCTATAAGGTAGTTCTCCGGTTGCATTAAATGCAACTCGCTGCCGAAATAATTGTTTTATGACATTTTGAGTTCAACAGTTATATTAATACATATATTAGATTACCATTTATATTTCAAATTATAGGCATAGCAGTAGCGATCAAAAATGAAATATATTTTTACCGTAACTGTAAACCTTATTATAAGTATTCAATTCAACCAGCGCTTGTAAACAATGAAGACGAGAGTAAAATATGGCGGGATGCTGAAAAATCATCAGAACTTCTGAGTAATTTGCAAGCACTTGCCACATCAATTGGGTTTGCCAAATTGTCTACGACATCGCAACAATTGTTATGCTGTCATGAGAATCAAATAGAGAATTTTTTTAATAATCACAAAAAACAAAAGCTCGTTAAACAGGTTCGAGCAAAATATTTAATCAAACGTTTATGGGTGTTTATACCTATAGGCACTACATATATATATTAAGTTCAAATAAATATTGTAAATTATTTATGTACTTTTATGTTATATGTTAAGCATAATATTTCTTGTATTACTGAATTGAAAAGAAGAATGAATGAGGTATTTGGAGTAAGCTGTATTGTAATAGCCACTACAGATACGATTAGCATATTAGATACAGAGTCTTTTAAAATGTTGCCAGATAAATACGAAGTAAGAACCATAATACAGAGTTTAAATCTAAAAATTATATGAATCTTGAAATCAAAAAACTTTATTGAAGTGTTAAACTATTTTTGATTTTACCTTGTCCTCCCATAATTGGTTAACTTAATTAAATAATCTTGTTGTTACATCAAAAACGACATGAAAACGAAAAAAAACGTTAACTACACATTACATTTTTTATTTAAAGTTAAATTCTTTTTATTTATGATTAAAATATAACAATACGTAGAATCAAAATGAATCTATTAGTTTCAGGGCGATGCAGTATATTTAGCTGCTAACGGAATATACGACGTTGACTACAAAATACTAGTGGCTACTAGAACAGGCCGAGTGTACATTTTTTCAAAATCTTCGACTAGTGGGTATAAAGTAGAAATGACTCACGCAATAGTAGCTATAATATTACGGATAGACAAATTTATTTGCTGTACTTTAGACGGTGTACTTCAATGCTATTCGTTAAAAGTGAATAAATAAATAACAACCAATATATTTAGATATTCAACCCTTAAGTTGTAAAAATATTATGAATTTATTTCACGACTGAATATAAATCTCATTTATAGTGCATTTCGTTGTGGAACATTAAACTTCCAGGAGATCCAACTGCAATGGTGAACATGTACGTGCAGAGTTTATCTTTAGAATTGACAGTTGTAGCGTGTAGAGTAATTAATACGAGTGGTCATACAAAGGGGTCGATACTATTATACTCTGGAACAATAGTAGTGCATAAAATAACGATGCCTGATCCAATATACTGCATGAATTTTGGAAAATTAGGCCAAGAAGAAAATGCCCTATTAATGATTTCTTCTAGTAAGTATCCACGATAAAATAAAATCAACTATGAACATTTTCAAAGTTTCAGAAGTTAGTTTGGCTTAAAATAATCAATTAAAAAAAAATTGCAACACATTTTCAAGTAACATCTAAATCATTTCACTTGACCACATTATATTAGTTTTCGCTAACAATAAAATTTAAAAAAATAAAAACAATCAATTTGGAATTTTTTAAAGCATTATTATTTTTTTAAACATGTAATACAGAGGCGTAGTTAATAAGAGACTACAGCTTCTTGAGCTCTTATTGGAAAATTTTCACTATATATAGTATATAACCCGGCACTAGTAAGAGCATGTTTTAAGTTAAAAACGAAAAAAAGGTTCTCACATCTCCAAACAAAAATATTGGCTACGCAACTGATTGGAAAATTCACGTGAAAATGTTAATTTCATAGATATTAATTCACTTCCGCTAGTAATGATAGAATATTTAAAATAATGAAACATTAAAAAAAAAATCATTTATAGAAGGTAAATTAGATGTGAAATTATTGAAGCGAACGGCTACATTCGATTTATGTTTTCGGTCGACCAATATAACGGAACCTTCGAGAAATTTGGATATACCAAAGAGGAGCAATATTTTTATAGAGCAAACACTTCGTGAAAGAGAATGTTTCCACGGTTAGAATTCACTAATTTTTTCGTTTATTTATTAATATTTCAAATAGTTTTGATTTGAATGATAATGCAATTTTTCAACAGAAATACATGTCAGAACTCAGCAAGCGTGGCAAAGGTTTCAAATTACTATTTTAAATGAACGAATGAACTCGATCAAACAAAAAATCACAAATAAATTATTACATACATCAGCTCAAGTAAGATACATTAACTGATAATATAAACATATTTATAGGATAGATTGTAATTTATTGAAAAATAATCACTTTTCAAAACATCATTCACACGAAATGATAAAACCAGAAAATAATTTCAGGAACACATTACCTTTTTTTTTTTTGCATCAAACATTTTTTAATCTGAATTGCTATTTAAAAAAACTTTAATAATCAAAAAAGAGGCTATCATGATAAAAAAATTCAAATATTGTCAATCATTTTCGACAGTGGGAATCGCAACATCTTAACAAGGTTAACTATTTCTAAAGAAATAGACAATATAGAGAGAAAAAAAATTCTCATGTGCATGAAAACAAACGGGACTTATTTTGTAGTAGTTCTTGTAATTTTATTGGTAAATTATCATGAGAAACTCTACACAACTAATGAAAATTATAAAACTTATGCAAGTATAAATTTTATAGTTATTGATGAAATTTAAATGAAATAATTAAATATTTGACATATTAACGAGTAGAATAATAATTAAATTTATTATTTAAATTTTATTAGCTTTTAGGATTAGGACCTCGTTTCAAGATAAAGTTTATTTTAAAAAATCTTGGAGATAAATATTTAAGTGGTGTCTTTGTTGCATTTTTGTTTAACCCTCAGTTTTATACAATAGAGACTGCTTGTTGTAAGGTTAGTTATTTTATTCGATATTGGTAGTTAACTGTATTCAACAATTAAAATTAACAAATGAGTTTGAATCTTTATTTTGATGTAAATTATACATTTTAATTAACGAAAAATATAAAATAAAAATAATTTCTTAGTTATTATTAACAACAATTTAAAATACCTTCTCAGCTTTGCATAGAATCTAAAAATAAATCAGACAAAGTATTATTTTGAACACTCTCTCCAAAAAGCTAATTTTAAAAACTAGCTTTTTGATAAACTTTTATCGTTATTTTTACTATTTTTCTAATCTTTTTGAATTTATTAACTGTTCAAATAATGTCCTTTAATTTGATTTTAAGTAAGATTTCTTATTAAAAAAAAATTACCCTTGTCATATAGTTACCAATTATTATTCCGGACAAGGAAGTATCCTGCGAAACCTTTGTTACATGTTTAATGCACGGTAGCATTGAAGAAAGAGTGATCAATATTGTAGTTAATCAAGAAACAAACATTTTATACAGAGCAAAGTTAAACCTACCAATTTGTAAGCTTATATTTTATCACATTATATTCATAGGAGGTAGTAATTTTATCTCTAGATTTATATTCATTTTTATTAATAATATTATTCTATATTTTTTAACTTAAAATTAAAAATCAAAAATTAAATGTAGAATAAATATTGACAATTGTATTATTTCAAAAAATTAAATCAAAATCTCTGTTAAACTTAAAAAAAATTTTTTAATTAATTATTAATTTGGTTTACTAACTTCTCAAAGAACTACAATTCACATTAAAAAATATATTGCTTTTAATTGTAAGCAGTGGCAGCTCATGGTTTGGACGACGGGACGATCGCACCCCTACTAATATTAATTAAAAGAAAATTATTAATTAATTAATTGGAATATGTCCAAAGGAAATATCTTATTAACAAACGTCAACCTTATACCCAATACATTTTACTATGATCTCTTTTTGAATTTTCCTGATTTTAATAATTAAATTTTTAATATATGTTCTTTACACTGATTCTGATATAATATTTTTCCTGCAAAACACTTATCATGCCCGGCATAGCCGAGTACTCCAACCGGAATCAATAACCTACTTACGATTATGGCCCAAAGAAGCTTATGCGCCAAAGGATCTCTATCTAGGCAAAGTCTAGTATTAGTATATTACTATAGTGGTTGATTTATTTTTCAAATTAACTCCGTGTACGCTCGTCGTTATCGGTAGCTATAATAATATAATCGCTTATTATTATTTTAATATCTATTTTCTAATGCGATCTTTAAAATAATAACACGTGAATTCTGTTTTATTTTATTATATTTAATATAATAAATTTTTATACTAGTGGTATTATATTTATAGTCTCATTCCCACTACCAGCACCTACTAGCGGCCACTGATTGTAAGGGATACTCCATCATAATGAAAACATTATTGCCATAATTTTTTTAATTTAACTAATTTAAGATTAAAATAAAGGATTTATTAATTTTCTATAACATTGGTTTCAGATGATCTACAAAATAATACCATTGAAAACACGGTATGTAATGAGAATAGCTTTTAACCATTTAATAATCAACATAGCAGTTAGACTTTAATTTAAAAGTGGAACCTAGTTTTCACAAGTATACTAAATTTTAAAATAAATAAGGAAAATAATATTATATTTTATAATTTATTATATGTAATTTTATTTAAAAAAATATTATTATTATTTTTTTTTTTATTCACACATTTATATATATTAGAGATGTTCAAACCTTTTCCTGTAGATAGGGGATAGAAATACTTCCACGGCCCCTCTACCAGTTTTAAGAGGCGACTAATGAGGTTGCGTCAGGTCGACAGTCGGCGTAAAATTTTTGTCAAATACTATGAGGTATCTTGAAAAAAACTTAGGTGAATTATCCCATCTCAGATGTACGCGGGGATAACAAGTGAGAGAGAATATAGTAGTTAAAAACGGAGAACGCCTTAGGAATAAAGTGTTTGATACGAGTCGGACAACTTGTGCGGTAGCTGTTTCACCAGTCATATGTACAGGTCTACCCAACGCTTGTAGTGTCAACGGTGTAGGGACATCACCACTTAATTCTAAGCTGGACTCGTGTATAAGGGAAAAAGATATATACAAAGTAAGAATAGGCACTTGGAATGTTGGAACATTAACGGGTAGAAGTATTGAAGAAGAGAAAAGTTAATATTTGTTGTGTGCAGGAAAGTGGAAAGGAGAGAAATGGAGGGAAATAGGTGAGGGTTATAAAATAATATACTCGAGTAAGTCTAATACAAAGAATGGTGTAGGGATAATAATGGATGAGGAGATAAAAAGTAAAGTAGTAAAAGTAGCTAGGAAAAGTGACAGAATTATAGTCGTAAAATTGATATTCTAGGAAAAATTGCTGAATGTAATAAGTGCCTATGCACCATAAGTAGGATGTGATAAAATAGATAAGGAAGTGTTTTGGTGAGAGATGGTTGAGGTGATGCAAGGAATACCTGGTAATGAGGATACGATGATAGGTGGAGATATGAATGGAAATGTAGGTAATGAGAGGAGAGGATATGAAAAAGTACATGGGGAGTATGATTTTATTAGGAAGAATGAGACTGAAGAAAAAATCTTGGATTTCACAGTATCGTATGATCTTGCTGTGGTTAATACTTATTTTAGAAAGAGTGAAGAACATTATATAACTTATAATAGTGGGAGGAATAGATCACAGATTGATTATTTTATGTGGAATAGAAAGAGCGTAAAGCGAGTAAAAGATTGTAAAGTTATACCAGGCGAGAGTGTAACTACACAACATAGACTGATGGTAATGGAGTTGTAGTGTACCGTAAAGAGAATACACAAAAATAGAAGAAACACGAGAGAAAAATCGAAGATCCGATGATAGAAGTTGAAAGGGGAAAATGAAAAAGAGTTTGTAAAAACGGTAAAAAAAAAAAACGACGTGGAATATCGAGGAAGACATAAATTATATGTGAAATAGATTTGCTAGTTGTGTAAAGAATACTGCAAAGGAGATTGTTGGTGAAAGTAGGAATAGAATGTCAGGTAAAAAAGAAACCTGTTGGTGGGATGAGGATGTTTAAAAAATTATAGACAGTAAGAAAAAGCAATTAAAAAAATGGCAGAAGAGCATGAGAGCATTGGAGAGGTGGAAAGTTTTAAGTATTTAGGATCAGTTTTGCAAAAGAGCGGTGGTATTGACGAGGATGTAAGATACAGGATTAAATGCAAGTGGTTGAAGTGAAGAGTAGCGTCTGGTGTCTTATGCGATAAAAGAATTCCAATGAGGCTGAAAGGTAAATTCTACAAGACTGTAGTGAGACCAGCTATGATGCATAGTTTTAGAGTGTTGGGCGGTTAATAAGAAAGTAGAGCAGAAAATGAGTGTAGCAGGGATGAGAATGCTTAGATGAATGAGTAGAGTGACTAGAGAAGATAGGATAAGAAATGAGCATATAAAAAGGAGTATAGGTGTAGCGTCAATCGTGGATAAGATGAGAGAAAATAGACTTAGATGGTTTGGTCACGTTATGAGGAGTGAGGAATCGGAAGCTGCAAGAACAGTTATAGAAATAAATGATAAAGGAAGAAGAGGTAGAACAAAACCAAAATATATATGAGGGACGTTATTGAATGCAATATGAGGACGGGTGATGTGAGCGTAAATGAAGTGGGAGATCGTGTTAAGTAGAAGTTTAAGATAAGGTTGGCTGACCCCAAGTAGTTGGGATTAAGGCGAGGAAGAAGAAGAAGAAGAGAGATGTTCGAACTGTTCGACTTTCAAATCGAACCGAACTTTTTCCTTGAAAATCGAACTAGAATAATCAAATATCTATTTGATTTGAATTTGTTGAGAAGCAATATAAAAAATGTTTTATCTAAAAATTATTAAAATTGATGTTCTCTTCGAATTTGATTAAATATTGGGATTGTTCAAATTCAATTTTAAAATTGAAAGTTTGGTTCGATCATAATAGCTCAATTCATAATAAAATGTATAGATTTAATTTTTTATAATTATCCATAAACATCTATGTTACAAGACTTAATATACCTCGGTTAGCTGAGATAACAATAATAATAATAATATGATATTTTTATACCGGTTTATAATTAAAAATTATTTAAGTTTTGAATAATAAGCTTACTTATAATTTTAATTACAAAAGAGTAAATCTGATTAGATTAATTCTGAATCAATTAAGGATATACATTATTTTTAAATAAAAATAACAATTTTTAAATGATTTAAGGAGGAGGAAATTCACGTAAACACTTATTTAACAAAACCTTAATTGCATGTTTTCGCTACTAAAATACTGAATTATTATTTAATTTATTATATAAAAGAGACATTAAGCAAATAGATAAATAAAAATTAAGGACAAAAGAGTACAATATAAGGTAGATAAATTATTTTGAGATAATATATAATTACTATGTACCTTCTTACTAAAAACATATTTATGATATTATATTTTAATATAAATTTAAACTCTATAAATTTTGTGAAAAAATCGTTTTATTATTGTATTTACAATAAATATAATATCTTATTTTATGGTAAAAAATCGATTAAGACAATGAGTTGTGGGAACATTGCTCCTTTTAGTAGTCATACTTTACTAAACCATACAAGTGTTAAAAAAAAACTAGTTTAAAATAAAAAATAAATTAAGTAACATTTAAAATTGTTACAAAAATTAAAAATATACATAACATAATAAAATATATTACCAGTTATCTTAATTCGTAAATAATTAATTTTAATTAGGAATTTGACATATTGTATTGTGTATTGGCATAGCTGCAAATCCAGCTAGAGTGATTCCTAGACAATCAGATAAAGATGTTATCGACATTGCAAATTCTTGCTTTTCTTTGGGAACCTACAATTAATTGTTTATAATTAAAGCATTTATAAATTCAACATTAAATAATAAGAACACTGAGATGATAGTTTTTAAACTACATAATACCTTTTTTGCAATATTATGATATGTATTAACGTATCCTGAACCTCCTAGTAAACCTTCATAAGCAATGAGTGCAAAAATTATGTAAATGCTTGGCGTAAATGAATACAACGATTGAAATAAAAAGAATATAAAATTGATTGCCTGAAAAAAATAATTGATAACTTAAATGAAAATGAAATAATTAATTGATAACTTAAATGAAAATGAAATAATTGTAATAATGTTCAAGTATTTAATAAGTTTTATTTTACAATCATAATAAAATAAATTCTTAGCATTGCAAAAATGGATTTCATATTTATAAGATATTTTACTTGTAACAACGCCAATATCCAAAGTTTTTCAATCGGAAAAAAACTTACAGTTGATCGAGATATAAAAACTCCGACTTGATAAAGTACTTGATACCATCTGTATTGTTCATTGTGTGAAAATGAAATGTTTTTGAAGTATATCAATTCAAACTATAACAAGAAAATATATTAAAAAATGTAAAAATAATTCGTTGAATCTATCGAGAAAAAAAACTATACTAACTAATCCTTGATTGATAAGATATTCAAAGAAATATACAAGACATAACGGAATCATGAAATTAGCCAATGATGGTATGTATGATAATTTTTCAGCCAACTTGTTTGTTATGCTAGAGTTAGTAAGCGATTCTCTTGAATCATTATTAATAATTTTAACTTCGTCAGTGTTAGGGTGTTCCAACACTACCCAAAAGCTATGACACAAAATATATTACAATTTTCGAAAAAAAACGACTTAATTATAACTGTTTTTTTGGAAGAAACAATAATTTTCTAGTCACATTAGAGAGGCTTCATATTTAAGAGACAAGTCAAATTTTTGTTAATTTTAGTACTTTAAAAAATACTGTTAACTTTTTGTCTTAATCAAAATTATAATTTTTTTCAAATAAGTATGCCCCATCCTAAAAAAACAGTTCAAGAAAGTCTCTTAGTCGATTTTAAAATGAATTATGCTTACGTTACTGCCATCACAATGGGAACAATTAACATTAAGTACATGGTTATGGTAGGAGATAAACCAAAGAAGCTGGTTAATGTGACATAAGTCAATGAACCCAATATTCCTGCTCCTCCAGTTCCCGATGACCAAGCAGTTATTGTACTTCTAAAAAATGTACAAAAATAACAAACTTGACAGCAAAAATTATATCTCAACACATTTTTAATTTTAGCTTAGCTAACTGTATATACTTAAAAAAAATTACCGATCAAAGTAGCTCATGTAAGCTAATAGAGTAGGCTCGCCTAAACCTGAGGACATGGATGTTAATGCTACGCCAATTGTGGCCATTAATTCGGATTTAGCGTTAGCTACGATAAAAAAACTGGCAAACGTTAATGTAATACAAAAGACCATTCTTCGACTGTTCAAAACAATGATTTTTATATAATATATATTATTCCACAAAGTAAAAAAGAATTTTAAAGAAAGCAGGACTATTGAATAATACTCACTTAATATATAAAGCTAAAAATGGGGATATAGTCTTAATCAAAAGACCAGGTATGATATCAGCCAAGAGAATTACCCCAGTTGAAAGACGATTACATTCACGAACATATCCATCAAAATACTTTGTAGAATTGCTTGTCTTTAAAACATGAATATTAAATTAGTTAATATTTGATCAATTATAGATAAGAAAAAAATAATCGAATTAACCGATTTTTTTCAAGGAAGAAAAATGATGTGTATATTTTTTATTATTAAACAATTATTAAATAATTTTTATTGTAACATTAGTGTAATACCAATATAGTATATACGAAGTGATCGGTTTATCATAAACCACTCGATTACTCGCAAAATAAATACAATATTGGAAAAATAATTTTTGATTTCTTTCATATAATTCTTAATTTATCTTATCTATTAATTCCTTTTTAGAATCATCCCTTATAACTTAAAAGGGTTTAAACATAATTATTTGAAATTGCAACATACATATTTATCTGGCTCATAAAATAGGAAATAATCTAATTAAGAAAATGACTAGTCGTTAACATATCAGCACAAATTATTTTAAAAAATGATAAAAACACAAAAAACGGTGATTTTTTATGCGAAATAACATTTTTTTTAACTTATACTATGTAATTTATACTTTAATTTAACATATTTATGCTCGGAGTACTTCTAACACATTTTCGAAACTTAAAAAGTTCTAATAATTATACGTATGATTCAAGTTTTAAACATCCCTTTGTAAAGAGAAATAGACTTTTTAAAATAAATTTTAAAAAAAGTATGTTGGACCAAAGGAGTGTATAAAATATATTAAGTATATAAGTATTAAAAAAATTGTAATAATTCAAGCATTTTTCAAAAAGTTATAGCTATTTAAAGTTGAAAATATAGAATATATTAACAATTTTAACACAAAAATAATGTCGTTACAACATTTTTTTTTAACTTAAAGGTTAAAAATAACTTATGTTTAAATGACACAGTATTACAGAACATTTTCAAAAGTAAAGTTGATAAAGTTGACTTTCTATTCAAAATCGCTATTTTTAAACCCTCCTAAGTACAGGAAAGGGGTCAGATTTTCAAAAGTATCTTAGGTATCTATAATTTTTTTTTTTGCTTAATATAGACTATTCAAGTCCTTCGCCGCAACCACCACTTCCCTCCATCTGTCTCTATCCGTGGCTAGCTCTTCGCCATTCAGGATCCCAGTATATCCAAGTCTTTATGGATCCTATCTATCCATCTTTGTCTTGGGCGGCCGAGTGGTCTTTTGCTCTTCGGTTTCCAGCAGGTGACTTGGCCGATTGTCTGTTTTTGACCTCGCCATACATACCCTGCCCGGCATATCCTTTTACTTTTCATAGTAGCTATTGTGTCTGAATCCTCTAACATACTTATTATCTCTTCATTCTTTCTTCGCTCATATTCTCCCGTGTTTTTATTTCTTCTTGTTCCAAAAATTTGTCGTAACATCTTTCTCTCAAACCTTGCTAGGTTTTACTCGTCTGTTTTTATTGTGACCCAGATTTCACACGCATATTACGCTATCGGGCGTATCATTACTTTGTATAGAGTTAGTTAAGATCTGATTGAAACTAGTTTAGATTTTAATATTGTCTTTAATCCGAAGAAGCACTTATTAGCTGAGTTTATTCTGTTTTGTATTTCATTATGGTTATTGCCCGACACGCTCAATTCCACCCCTAGATATTTAAAATTTTCGATCAACTCGAATTCCATCTCTCTTACTAACAAATTATTATGTCTATTATTCTTACGTGACAGTGTCATGTAATTTGTTTTTTCTTCATTTATAGTTAACCCCATTTGTTTACTTTTATCTATGAGAGCTTCTGCCATACCCTTAAGATTGCTCACAGATTCGGACAGTAATACTATGTCATCAGCGTATGCTATTCATTTGATAGTCTTCGATTCTTGTAGTTTGTATTTATAATAAACAATTTATTTTGATTGACCCGTTTTTAAAAGCCTTATGGCAGTTTTAAATAAAAAAGTTTTAAAAATGTCGAATTTTATCGATTTTAAAAGCCGTAATTTTTTTGTGATTCCCCCCATTTACAGGAAATGAGAACATTTTTTTAAATTTTTGAGAATAATGTCCTAAACTAGTTAAGATTTTTGATCTTTTAACATATGGATAAAAAAAAATATTTCAGCGAGAAAATGTAGTGACGGATACACAAAAAAATAAAGAATACATCATTGTCAATTTAATACCTTCTAAGCTTCGTATCAAAGCTAATAAATCCATGTCATTAACTTTCCTTTAATTTAATAACAAAAAAAAATTAAATTCTTGAGCTTAATTTAAAAAATCTTAACTTAATTATTTTTGATGACGGGAATGATTTAAAGTATGAATTTTTAATATTTCAAATAACATAATAGTGTATTTTGACTATGCACTACAATGTTATTTGATTGAAACTTAATATTCAACAAGCAGCACACCACGACATTATTTCATTTACTTAACTAGTATTTATTAATATTTTACATTCTTAATTGTATAGGTGTTTACACCCATACACTTATTATTTGGTTTTTTTAACCGAATAGTAACAATTCAAATCGTTCATCATTTGCCTGATCTAACAAAAGAAAGACAATATTGGACAATTTATCATGAAGTAACTATAGTAACATTATCTATACTTTATCATTGAACATTAATTTTATACCTCCTAATTTTTCAATGAGAAGTTAATTGATCAGAATAATTTTATCTTTCATCGAAATCTATACACTCGTACATTAGTTGACATTGAATTTGTTAACAGAGTATTTAATATTTATTTAACAAAACTATGAAATTAATGAAAAAATAATCACTTTAAATCACTCTGAATTACACGACTTGCTTTTTATGAATGTTTGGAAATATAAATCATTTAAAATATTTGTTAAACAGGTTTTTTTTAGCTAAAAATATTGATTAAAGCTATCATCTAAGTAAACATATNAATCACTCTGAATTACACGACTTGCTTTTTATGAATGTTTGGAAATATAAATCATTTAAAATATTTGTTAAACAGGTTTTTTTAGCTAAAAATATTGATTAAAGCTATCATCTAAGTAAACATATGCGTTGTATACTTATATATAGAGTATTAAGTAAAGAAACGAGCTCTATTGTTTGTAACAAGTGATCTGTTTTCTTACTTTTTGAACACTCGGTATGCGAAATATATACAAATTCATAAACACATAAAAAATAACTTACTTCGTTACCGGAATGTGATAGCGTATCGAGTATATCATGAGCACTACTCAACATAACCACATACCCAAAATTGTTGCAAAGTCCGAGCAAGAAAAACGAGACCAATGTTACCATTCTCCGTTTCGTTAGATTTTTCTCTTGATCAGTAAGCGTGTCCATTATTGTAGAATAAATAAAATTTTAATTAAAATGTAGTTTTGATGCTAACAATTATCTCGAAATTCCTGACCTAAAACTGACATACACACAACATTATTAAACAATTATATTTTAAGCGAATAATTGTATTTGACAATGAAATAATTGAAATAATTTATAGTAAAATATTTTCACAGAAAATCGTTTGGCATTATTATATTGCCTCCTTAGACTTGTTACATATTTAAAAAACACATGAAGCGAACAACAGGTTAAAATTTTTTTTGTAAAATTCAATACACGTTTAACTTGACCTATATGCAATAAATAGACAGTTGTATTAATAGTAATATTTAATTTTTTTATATTTTCAATGACACCTAAATGATAATACTTCCAATTTAAATAAACTTAAACATAGTTTTCATTTGGTAATGCAATAGGTAAAATGACAATGGCATTTACAAGACAAAAAAGGAGTAGTCGATCACTTCCCACAACATAATATTTTGCATAATGTTAATATAATTTTTATGTAAAAGAATAAAATAATTTTTTTATAAAAGTCTATCCTAAAAAAACTATTTAACGCTATAAGTATATTTCTACACGCATGTATTTATTTTAATAAATTATTTAATAATAAACTCTGTAGTTTGGTTTTAGAAAGACTAATCTACAATAATTATAAAAAAAATTCTATTTTCAAATAATTATCGTAGAAAAACTAACAAGGATGGAAATATCATTTGAGTTACCTCGTAAATAAATCTTACATTCTACTAAAAGAAACTTAAATTATGTTGCTAACGTACTTAAGAATTCCATAGTAGTTATTTGAAAATAGCAATTTTTTTATTACATTTTTGAAAATTGGTAATTCTAGACCCAAGGTACAGAATTATATATTTATGTTAAAAATTAGACTTTTTATTATTAAAATATTATTGCTTTTTTATTTTAATATAGGGTATGTTAACGAAGTAACTCGATAAAAAATAAAATGTAAGAAATATATATAGTATTTATAATTTGTTAATATTTTCAATAAATACATTAACAATCGTAACAACTAATAAAAATTACAAATATCACTATGATTTTTAAATTATTACTTTAAATGATATAAAATATTGAATGAAATATCTAATATTTTCAATGAAATAATTTTCAAATCAATATATTTATAATCATAATAAAATGATTTTAAATTATATAATAAAACTACAATACTTTTATGGTTATAGATGATATATGTTGTGTCAGTTACGATCATTTTTTTAATACAAGCATTCTATGAAAATATTAATAGTTTCATTCATAATTACTTCTATTTATTGTTTTTTAAGAAAATAATATATATATATGTATATATATTTAACACATTTTAAATAAACGCACCACTAACTATTTCTATCGTACTAAATCTCAACTTTTAGAATACTCAAGTAATATACAGAATCAAGTCATCAAAGCTCAGCTACAACAAATCAAATACTTAAATAAAATTCCATACTTATAGCTTAGTATTAAGTGTTCCTTTACGCAGCAAATTAATCAGTATTAGGTTGTATTGCATTATCAAGGCTAGTTAAAATTAAACGTTAACAATACAAGTACTGTTTTCCCCTCTTACCAATAAATAAAAAATATTAGAAGAGACAACATAAAAAAATTTAAAAAACAAAATATAATGTCTTTTACCTACACCGTACGTAGCTTTTTCTTAATTTTAACCGAAATTGACAATAGAATTCAAGAGCAATATCTAAAAAAAAAGTAAATTTTTTTTGCAAGTAATAAGCATTAATTTTTGTCCATCAATGTATTTAAAAAAAAATTACATTATTTATAAAATAAAAAGGTAAGTACAGTCTAAATTCAGAGATGTTGACATGAGGCAATTTTTTTTCTAGTTTATTATTATTACTGTGACTGAGGGGAATATTTCAAAATTATGGCGCTGATAACACCAACTAAATACAATTTGTAATCATTGACTGGCGTCTTGTTGAACAAAATCGGTCTAGTAGGAGATGATAAATTTATGTCTAATAAAAAAAAAACATGGCAGAGTAAAACCAATATCTTATCAAATACGCAATAAAGCAAAAAACTGAATCAAATATTTTTCCAATACAAAATATTCTATTTTAAAATATCTAGGCACTTAGAAATATTTAAATATATTTTGTTTGACCTGCTTTTTACAAATAATATTCTAAATATATGTAATTAAAGATCTCACTGTAACTGAAGTTATACTAAAAAGAATAATCTTGTTTATGTACAAATATGCAAGTAGTAAAACAAATAGGGCTTTCTTTCTGAACATTTTGTTTCGTAAGACATTTCTGGTTGTCGTATTGGGCTTTTCAATTAGTTCTCATTAATAGATTTTTAGTAAGTCTTTTTAAAACAAATCAATATGTCGATAAAAAATAATTTAATAAACAAAAATAAATATATAGAGTAATATAAACTTAATTGAATAATATTCTAGTTCTAGGCAATTTTTTAAAATCTTTAATCTTAATTGTTTCTTTTTATTGGAAAATCTTTGATAGTACAAAAAAAAACGGTAGCACAGTGGGGTCGCGGCATAGTAGAGACATTGCATAGTAGGGTCCAGTATAGATTTAATCTGACAGTGATTAAAATCACTATCATAAGAAACGCTTCGATGCAAATCTGTAGATAGTGTTTAATTTTAAAAAATTGATGGATAATTGCAAAAGCAACATCAACTTCTATTAAAATAAAATACAAAACCCATAATTATCATACAAAAATAGTATATTTTTCAATATGGTAGCCATTTGCG
>NW_026099573.1:23983272-23998485 GCF_025091365.1 Daktulosphaira vitifoliae
AAAAAAAAAAAAAAAAAAAAAAAAAAAAAAAAAAAAAAAAACACATCATAGTAAAATTAATACCTTCTCCGCTTCGCATCGAAGCTAAAACAAAATATTATTAAAATATAGCTAAAAGCAAAAAATGTATACTTATGGACTTAACACTTCTTCAAGGTTTTCAAATCTAAATAAAGATTAACAATTTATTCACAAAAAAATATTATTTCTATAAGCTCAACCAAAATAATAGTAATTCAATTATATATCTATAAAAACTTCTGATAATATTTTTAATTTTGTGTCTTAAAATAAATATTATACTCTATTTGAATAGTTATATAGTTTCTCATTATTTTTAAAATAAAATTTATCTTAATATTACTTAAAGTTTGTTACTTAACTAAGTCATTCATTTAAAATGGATGAATATTATTTTTTGAAAAAGTTTACTAACTTGTATGTTTGGGTAATAAAAATTGAATAATAAAAATAAAATAAATGAAAGAATGTACATTTTTTATTTATAATATATTCAAAGATGATAAAGCATTTTAAAAAGTATATATGAATGTATGTTATGTTCTATGACATGACTTTCTTCTTTATTTTTTTGGTTTTTTTCAAACTACTTAAAGAATTTCTTAATAAAGTACAATATTCTTCTTGGAATGTGTTAACGTCACTCGATGAGATCTACATAAACAGAAGATTAATTAATGAACAAAAGTATTCAAAGTCAATAATTATATAACTAGAACTTACTCTAGTACTAAGTTTTTTGTTTTTATAAGTTGCTCTGATTAGACAAACTTTTTCTGGATTTTCGGGTACTTCAATTTTTTTCTTAGATTTATTTAATTCTTTATTCAAAAGTTCTAAATAAATTTAAGTATACTTATTAAAAATATTAAATTTAATATCTAATTCAGAAAAATAGGTAAGAGCTTACGCAATTTCATTGTCACGCGAACACATCCTGATGATTGTGCAGAGTTAAATAATATGTTGAGTTCTTCTAAAAACTGATAAAGAACAATTTTACTAATTAAAAATAAATGTTACTACACTTATTAAAATATAAGATAAATCTGTAAGTAAAATCATTGCGTACTTTTTATTAAAATACCGAAAATGGAAAAAGCTAATTCAATTAGTAATAAAAATAACTCAATAACTATGACGTATAAAAAAAGTTGTGAAAAGCATAACAAAATATTAAAGTATAATTTAACTTAAAAAAAAGTTGCAGTTATATTGTATCTAATAAAAAAATTAAAGTTTAATTTGAGTAAATAAATCAAGTTAAACCATTACAGTATACCACCATGTTTTGACATCTTCAATAACTTTTGATTCAAAAAATACTATGAGTTATTTTTTTTTTTATAATTTTTAATTTTACATGAGTTAAAAAATGATTATTTTAAAAATTAAAAAATAACATTTTTTTTCTTATTAGAGACAAATTATAAAAAATATGCTTTTGACATAGTCTAAAACTGTAAAAATTATTTTAAAAAAGTAACATAAAATATTTGTATTTTCAAAAGTTATTTAAAATGTCATAACCTAGTGGGACACTCTGTACATTGTATCAATGCAAATTATTTAATTGTGAATAACATTTAATTTAATCACATACAGAAGTTTTTACAGACTAAAATTGGTTCATGTAAGCATGTACAACTTTGAAGTAGTTCTTGATCAAATTAATGACTTAAAATATCTAGATTATAACTTAAACAATTTATGTTGTAAGGAATCGCAAAGAATTATGAATGTCAAGGTTCATTCAAAATGATAACAATATTAATTTGTAAAAGTAAAACAACTACAAGTACAATTATGATTATTATTTAACAAAAAGGATTATTCAAAAATAAATTAAGAGATTTTTATAGGTTCAGTGAATCATTCTTGTTGTGGTAAATTAAATTAATATAGGTTAAATATTTTAATCATACAATTTATATTTACCAGTATTATTTTTAGGGTTCGGGACTTTCTATTTTAAAGATTATTTTAGTCATCCTGAGTACATCTATGAAAAATAGATATTAATTTCTGTTCTTCTTAATCCTAATCAACGTATTAAAATTAGGATTTTAGTTTTAAGAGATGACTCTTTCAGGAAAAAATTTCTGTGATACTGTACATACCTATAACACATTTTCATGGAGTCGGGTGTCTCAGAAGTGGTCCAAACAAATTTAATTAATTCGTAAAATCCCAAAACCTTATTGTTATAATATACATACACTTTTTTGTACGTTTTATTTTGAATTTTTAACTTTTTATTAAATGTTTTTATCACTTGACTAAATATTAACATTCAGAGACAAAAGTAGACAATAGCATGTTTTTAACCAACATATAAAAAAAAAAGTAGTATGAACTTATAAAAGAAAAAGTTATTGTAAAAGAAATTTTCAGGAGACTCATTAATTTCTTCTTCGTTACATCAAAATCAGTAAAAAATTTAATTTATTCATCTGAATATTGAAACATCTATATACTGTGCGAGTTACAAGAATAATAAAATAACTTCATCTTGACTTACTCTGTTTTTCTCTAGTAATACCATTTTGCTACAAATTGATTTTAAAAAACGAAAACAATCAATATTTTTTATGTAATAATTTTAAAATCAATTAATTAGAACTAATATATAGTATGATCGATGTTCCACGGTAATAATAATGAAACTAGTTATTTGCAATGTGTATGGTGACGAAAGTATATTGATAATAACTAAATAAAGTGATAAGTGGTATCAATATCGAACCCAACCGTGGGTAACATCATCTGATGAGACAAGTTACCCACAAATTTTGTGAAAATAAAGTGTCACCGAAAATTCGTGTGCGAGTTATACACCTAGCGCTCCTAGCAAGAATTTAGTTATAAATACAAATATTTAATTATCAGCTTAGTGCAATACGTGATATGATGGCTTTTCAGTACCGTTAAGGTGGTCGTTTTAGTATTTGAAAAGTGACATCCTTTTCAATAATATTTTCTCAAGCGCAGGTAAAAAACCTGAGCTATACGCCTCATTAATGGAATATTTTTATATCTATTTAAATTATATGTATAACCACGATGTCCATGCTGAAACAAATGAAAAAAAGTATAATGATATCTGACAGTGATTAAAATCAGTATAAAAAAAAACGCTTGGATGCAAAACTTTAGATAGTGTTTAATTTTAAAAAATTGGTGGATTATTCCAAAAGCTACATGATCTGATATTTCCTTATTTATATCCTGATTAAGATGAAGTAGTCGAATGAAAGATGAATATATTTTCTACTTTTCATGAAAAAATTGTATTCATCCATACACTTTTCAACAAATTATAGCATAATAAAGTTAAAAATGTAAAATATGAAATCGAGAATTTTCATACAAAAATATCATTTGGTAGCCATTTTCACAGTGAAGACAATCCAAAGTCCGAAATTTCTTTTTTCATAATAAAGTATATTACATTATCTTTAATTTAAGATATATATAAAAGTGTAAGTATTTCCGGAACACTTTCAAAAGTTAAGTTGAAATAGTTAATTTTTCGTGAAAAAGTTGTCATTTTAAATCCTCCCCCGTGGACAGGTTAAGTGTCAGATTTACAAAAAAAATATACCAAATGAAAGGTAAAGACATTATCTTCTATAAACAAAAATATATTATATTGATTTGATCATTTTTAAAAAAGTTATGGCAGTTTTAAGTAAAGAAAATTGAAAAAATGTTAAAAATTAGCGATTTTTAAATTTGTAATTTTTTTGGAGATTTCCCCCATTTATGGGGAACGAAAGAAATTTTTTCAATTTTTGAGAGTAATGTCTTCGACTAGATACGATTTCTGATCTTTTGACGTATCGTTGAAAGAAATTGGTCCAGTGAGAGCTGAAAAAAATTGGTAACAGACACAAAAAAAACACACACATCATAGTAAAACCAATACCTTCTCAGCTTCGCATCGAAGCTAAAATTATTAAAGCAAAAAAAAAATTAGTTTTAAAATTATTAATAATTTTGATTTTTAATATGTTCAAAATAATCAGTGCAAAATGACATTTTAACCTATTTTTTTGGTCTTTCAATATTGTTTTTATAAAAGCCTATAATAGAAAAAAGTTGAATTTTTTACCATAACTTTTGGCACAACTTGCAAATTTGAAATTGACATCATTAAATAAAAAAAACCCAGCACAGTGGGGTCGCGGCATAGTGGGGATGTTGCATAGTTGGGTCCAGTATAGATTTAATCTGACAGTGATTAAAATCACTATCATAAGAAACGCTTCGATGCAAATCTGTAGATAGTGTTTAATTTTAAAAAATTGATGGATAATTGCAAAAGCAACATCAACTTCTATTAAAATAAAATACAAAACCCATAATTATCATACAAAAATAGTATATTTTTCAATATGGTAGCCATTTGCGTATAGAAGATAGATCGTCGGGACAAATTTTTTTTTTTCATTTTGTAGTACATAAAATAAGCTTTAATTTTATATATGTTTAAAGGACGCAGTATTTCCGGAACATTTTCAAAAATTAAGTTGAAAAAGTTATTTTTTGTAAAAAAGTTACTATTTTAAATCCTCCCAGTGAGCAGAATAAGTGTTAGATTTTCAAAAAAAATTATATCAAATGAAAGGGAAATATCTAAGGTTTCAATACAAAAAAATATTATTTTTATTTGTTCATTTTTGAAAAAGTTATGGCAGTTTTAAGTACAAAAAACATCCCGATAAAATGTAATTTTTATCGCAAACATTACATTTTTTTTTAAATTTTCGACAGCCATTTGCACATAGAAGATAAGATGTCGGGACAAATTTTTTTTTTTCATTTGATAGTATATAACATAACCTTTGATTTGATATATGTTTAAAGGACGCAGTATTTCCGGAACATTTTCAAAAGTTCAGTTGAAAAAGATCTATGTTTTTTACAATATTTTAAGTTTTGAACGCCCCCTATATAAGGGGAAATTGTCCAATTTTAATAAAAAGTATGTCAAATGAAAGATGTACTTATAATGTATTTAGAAAAAAAAAATTTGTGCTGATATATACATTTTTCAAAAAGTTATAGCATTTTTAAGTTGAAAATTTAAAATCGAAAATCGAAAATTTTAACACAAAAATAGTGTTTTTTTAACTACGGCAGCCGTTTAAATGTAGAAAAAAAAGTGTCGGGACAAATTTTTTTTTTTCATTTTGTAGTACATAAAATAAGCTTTAATTTGATATATGTTTAAAGGACGCAGTCTTTCCGGAACATTTTCAAAAATTAAGTTGAAAAAATTAATTTTTGTAAAAAAGTTGCCATTTTAAATCCCCCCCAATGAGCAGGTTAAGTGATAGATTTTCAAAAAAATGATATCAAATGAAAGGTAAATATCTAAGGTTTTAGTATAAAAAAAAATTATGTTGATTTGTTGATTTTTCAAAAAGTTATGGAAGTTTTAAGAAAAAAAAGTGAAAAAATTTCGAAAATTAGCGATTTTTAAATTTGTAATTTTTTTGGATATTTCCCCCATTTGCGGGGAACGAGGGAATTTTTTTCAATTTTTAAGGGTAATGTCTTCAACTAGATACGATTTGTGATCTTTTGACGTATTTTTGAAAGAAATCGGTCCAGTGAGAGCTGAGAAAAAGTGGCAACAGACAAAAAAAAAAAAAAAAACACATCATAGTAAAATTAATACCTTCTCCGCTTCGCATCGAAGCTAAAAAAAAAATAAAAAAAAAAAATAAAAAAATAAACACATCATGGTAAAATTAATACCTTCTCAGCTTCGCATCGAAGCTAAAAAAAAAAAACACATCATAGTAAAATTAATACCTTCTCCGCTTCGCATCGAAGCTAAAATTTAACGAAAATTTAAAAAATGTTATTGTTAAGATTAATATACAGTCAGTAAATTTTATAATTACTCTTAAGTAAATTCATCAAAAAAGCTCAATATTTGTTTGTATTTTTATCGTAAAAATAGATCAAGTGAGAGCTAATAAAATAAATGACAGTCACAAAAAAAAACCAAATAGTAAAACAATTTTAATATGAATAAAAAAATTCTTCACATGTGGGGAGACAACAGAAATGGGATCCTTGATTATTATTCAATCTAAATGAGATAAAAATCAAATGAGTTGAAAGTATTTTTCCAACTCAAAAAGAATTAAGAAAAAAATCATAGCTACAGGCTGGTTTGAACCACGTACTCTAATTTCTACTTAATTATATATAATTTTTTTCCATTATCTAGTAGTCATCAAGTATACCAAATCATGATTTTTCATTGCTTTGGTAACCTGGTATAATAAGTATATTTTATACTATAATAAAATAATATAAGTTAATATTTTATCAATAATATATATTTTTCTTTGAAATATTTATAAAATCTATTAATAAAAAATAAACTACTAACCAAAAATACTTTCAAATATTATACAAACAAGGCTTTTATTTATAATAAATTCAAAGATGATAAAGCATTTTAAAAATTAAATATGAATGAACTAAAGTATTCTTTTATTAACATTTGGTCTTTAATTATAGGTTTATAAATATGAAATAATTATTTAATAACATATTCATGAATAAGTTTATTTAAAATATATTAGTATAAACTTTTATTAATTACAAAAATTATTTATATAAAACATTTAATATTCTCTCAATATTTAGGTAAATTTTTTCCATCAAAAATTTTAATTTTATCATATTTTACACTATGCGTTATTTGATTGAAATTGACTACTTGAGCGCTAGCTGTAAAACTCGCAATGTATTAACAGCTGTTTTTAAAGTGACAAACCATATTTTAGGCTGCAGTGAAGAATCGACCCGTTGAGTAACCTGTCTTATCATAGTAATACTAATAGATAAATTTTATTTTTCTGTTTAAAATGCCTTGTTATGAAAAATGATAAGTTGTGTATTATTTATTAAACCACAAATGACAATTTTAATCAACTGAAACCGGACCAAAAGGACCAGTTAATAATCCAAAACCCTTCGTTTATGAATGTACCTAACCTTGACCGAAACTTAAATTTAAAAAAAATCATAACCGAAATCCAATTAAATAAATAAAAAAATAGGTTTTACGGTTTTTAGAAGAACATTTTAATAACTTTTAATTTATTCTATAATTTCATTTTGAGAAGTTGGAATACGTCAATGCGGTCGACGTCAAACACATTATGATACAATTATAAATTATTGTTATATAGTGTGCCATTGGACAATAACAGAAAGTTAATGCGCACTAATTGTCTTGGTTCGGATCGATGCGTCGCGACAGTAAAAATAGACAAGTGGGTATTTTAGCAATTTTTGAAATCATCAGTTCGTAATACTACTGAAATACGTTTTCTTTATCAATTTAAATTCTTACGTCACAAAATATGGTCTGTGAATAGTTATTTTTTTTTATGTTGTAAATAAGAACATGGGTCACATTTATACTCATTTAATTTATAATTAAGAAACGAAAAGTTTCTAAATAATTCTTAAACAATTAAGGCAATTTATTTTTTAACTCAGTTACATAAATGTATAATAAAAAATTAACTATTTTTAAATTTCTTCGTTAACAAAAACTGTCTAATATGTATTTTTTAAAGTGGGTAAATCTGTTAAATATTTACTAATAACCAATGACAGATTTTCAACATTTATGAGGGAATCAAAAATACATATTTTTTCTACAATTTTAGGGGTTGTTTAAATATTTAGGGAGTCTAGGCCCTTTTCCTTATAGAAAGGGGTGTAGTTGATCATAATTATGATCATTTTTCTTGAGGCAGAGTTAAATAAATTATACTTGAGACATTGACATATGAGTTTAATCGTCTGTGTATAATATAAACATAAAATCTTTATTATTAACCTAAATATATCAAATAAAATTTGCTAAAGTAAATTTCGTTCGTTGCTTTACTGCTATCACAACAACTGGTGCAATCGACTGGTCGAATTTTTTTTTTTTTACATAAAAAATTTTTTGTGGATTAATTGGTAAAAATAACAAATTATGTTTTCCGATTTATTAAACCGACATCACGAAAAGAAAAATTTCAATTTTTTTTTGCATTTTTATCATAATAAACGGTAGCACAATGTGGACGTGTCATAGTTAGGATAAGTATAGATGATATCTGACAGTGATTAAAATCACTATTATAAAAAACACTGCCATGTAAATCTGTGGATAGTGTTTAGTGGTGTACCAAGGATTTTAGTACTGTGGGTCTACCTCACTGATGAGAGGCCACTGTGCAGGGGCGTTCCGAACAGTGGAGGTGTCCACCACCCGGACATATTCAGTCGGCAAATCTTAAGTGACTTTTTTTTTTTTGCAAAAAAATGTTAGTGAACACAGGTAAACTAATTTGTAGTCGGTAGTTTTTCAAATTAACACCCCGCCATATTGGGAAGACTAAAAACGCCCCTGTCACTGTGTAGAAGCTTTAATCGACTATGTATTCGATCACTAATCACTCGCAATTTACCTCATTTATATTATACTTTGACACCAACACTCAATATAACTAAATGACATAGGTTATAACTAACAATTATTAAATAAAATTTAAAACTAACTTTAGGTTAGGTAAAAAGGCAATAATGTTATTTTGATTTGTAACATTTAAATTGATATTCTTTAATATTGAGTATTACATTAAATAGCAAAAATAATAATCACAAAGAAATTAATATAAGAATTACTGCAGCGAATAAATGCTATTATGGGTTAACGAGCTTATTTAAATAAAAACAAGTATCAATCAAATCAAAAATTACATTATACAAGGTAATTATAATAAAGGTAAAGGTTTGATAATTATCAGACCTTCTTTTATATGCTTGTGAAACATGGTCAACGACCAAAGGAGATGAAGACAAAATAGCAATCTTTGAAAGACGAATACTAAGAAGAATATATGGGCCAAAAAGAAATAATATCACACAACAATATGAAAGTAAAAGCAACATAGAATTACAACAACTGTATAAAGAACCAGGCATAGCAGCAGTATTACGATATAGAAGAATCCCATGGACTGGCCACTTATAGAGGTCAAATAGCCTAATGAAAGCGGTATTAAAATGGAAACCTAGCGGGAAAAGACCACTAGGCAGACTAAAATAAAGATGGATAGATAAAGTAAAAAAGACTTTAGAAGCATTTGGAATAGAAGATATGGAAACAGAGGTAAAAAATAGAGACAAATGGAGGCAAATCTATTTTGCGGTTGGAGCCTCAATAGCCTTTAAAAAGCCGAAGAAGAAGAAACTTTAACTCAAAAAAACAATCAAAAAGTTGCTAAAAAACTACTCAACTGAACGTATTATAAAATTTTATTAGAATTATCAAAATCCTTTGTTAAATTTAGGTGAAATTAAAAATAATTTGTTTAATAAATTATTTACATTGCAACACATGACCAAAAAAATTGTAATATTTTAGACTGGTAGTAACATACACAAATATAGTTCAAAAATTAATTAATTATAAAGTAAAATTATTCAATTTTGTAATTGAAGTTGAAATCTATTATCATATCAAACCTAATTCTGCAATAAATACTTGTAAGGTATTAGAAATGAATGATTTTAATTGTCTATATGGAAAATGTAGGCTAGTATCTTTTTAATTGATTAAATTTAATTTTTTTTTTCAATTTTTAAGGGTAAGATCTTCAATTAGATATAAATTGTAATAGGTTAACGTATTGTTGAAAATAATAGGTCAAGTTAGAAGTGAGAAAATAAATGACAGCCACTAAAAAAAACACATAGTAAAATAATTAAAATATGTTTATATAGTATAAGCACATTATAGTAAAAGTAATACCTTCTCAGCTTCGATGCGAAGTTAATAATAATAAAAATATTTATAAATTGTGTTAAAACCCGAATTTATTATACCGTACTCACGGAATGAAATAAGTTTTAAATTTTTTTTGAGAGCAAACATACTAAAAAGTCTTAAATAACCAAACTATGTATATATTATTTTAACAATGGAAAAAATTAGTTTGGACCGATTGCAATCAGTTATTACCGCGAAATAGTACAAAATTGTATTTAATAACCTAACAGTATTTGTTATAATTAACCAATATTAATGAAACATTTTTGGGAATTGAGTATGTAAATATTATCACTAGAAAAGATTTTTTTTAAAATCACAATCTTGTGTTTAATATCAATATCAAAACTTATATGTTCAGGCACTAAAATTCATAAATATAAGTATGCAAATATGCACTAAAAATAAAAAGTATACCTTTAAAATAAGCAGAGTAAGGCGGGGCAAGTTGGCGAGGTTAAGCTTCTACGATATTTTCTGATTTCTGTGAATGTATTTTAAATCTTAAATTTGTATGAGAATTACTTTAATATATAGCATAAAACTACAGATTTGTGCAATAGTCTCTTACACCTTCTAGGCGCAAAATATGAGTTTTCCTGATCATTTTTGTCATTTTACCTCAGTTAGAGGTAAGATATCGAAAACACTTGTAAAGCTTGGTAACCAAAACTATTGTAAAATAAATGGGGTTTTATAAATTAATAGGTATTGAGAAATATTTTTAGAATATTTTAGAGAGAAATTTAAAACATTTACTTTAGTATATTAATTACCTAAATATAAAAAAATTCAAACCACATTAGTTCTCTGGCAAAATTTTTATATTGCATTTACTGTAATAAATATGCACAAATAACTTAAATTTATTAATTTTATAAGACAGTAGAAACAGGGGGAAGTTTTCTTAATAAAAAAAAATCTTTATTCTTTATTTATTTATAAATAATATTAAATATTGTAGATAATTACAATATAAAGAAATGTACAAAGATAGACAACATTTTGATTTATATATTATAATATATGATGATTCAACTATGTATTTATCATCTAACAATATTTTAATTGACTTATGAATTTAGATAACAAATCTAATAATACATTATTACTTAAAAATTATATTAATTAATTTAACATTAGTTAAATTAATTAGTTGTAAAAAAATAATTTTCTATAATACATTTTGTTTATAGACGAAATTATCAATGTGTATAAAATCAATTCACTAAAAAACCAATGCAAATAAAATCTTTTAATCAACATTTTTCTCTTTAATAAAAATAATAGAAAACACAATTAAATTAAAATTGTGTAATCATTTAATTTTCATAAACAAAAATGTTGAAATATGAATTATTATTATATTTATAGTTAATTATATTTAAATAAATATGATATTTACTGTTTAATTATGACTATTGACTAGTCCAATACATTTTCAAATGATAAAACTCTAACAGTGTACATTGAAATACTATTTCCATCAGTCTGCAGTTATTGCCAGTATATGAAGTTATAATTCAAAATACAACTGTATAATAAATAAAAAAAAAAAACTTATTAACTTTATACATAATTAAGGTAACGAATTCCAATAAAATTTTTTTTGTTGGAAGGGAAACAATACAATATTTAGTCATATGTATTTGTTGAAATGTTTGTAATTTTTAATGGTAAATAGTTTAAAATTAAAACAATGACTTTTAAAAACCTATTTTATATCAAATAATTCTTATTAATTATTAATTTTTAAAATTATAGTAACATATTATAAAATTTCCTCAAAATAATACATAAATAAATCATTTTAAGTAAATGTACATAAATTTAATTCGCATCACTATAATCATTTTTTAAGGTATAAATAAATTAACTTATTCTAGATTCAAATTATTTTTCAAAAATAAGTTGCATGGTAATCATAATAAATAATATATTTCAGATATTATAGTAATTATTATAATAATTCTACATACTAAGCCATGTCATAACAAAAACAAGAGTAAAAATAATGTAGAAATGTTAATATAATATTAATGAACTATAATCAATAAAAATAAAAAATTTCACAAAAAATCATATTTTGAACACAGTTAAACTTAAAATTTATAAATATATATGACATTAAACAAATTTTAACAGATAGTTTATTTATAAGAAATATTTACATAGAATAGAGTACTTAATTCTATTTTACAAAACAGTCTGATGTTGTTTTAATTTCTGATTACTTAAATCCTTCTTAACAATTCTTAGAATCTTTTTTTATATATAAATGAGCAATTTTTTTCATGAATATTACAGCAATCATTATTAATACACACAAAAACAATAAATATTGTTAAGTTATTTTGCACTATTCAAGACTGATTTATCACTTTTTGCTTTTAGTCAAAATTTTACTAACAAAACCTTTAATTCTTTAACACATTATTTAAAAATTTTTTTTTTTTTTTAAACTACTGACGTGGGATTCGTTGAAGATAATTCTAAAGATGACATGATTGTGCTTGGGTCTGACACCAAATGAGCATTGACACTTGTCTGCAAAATAATATAAATAAATACAATTTTGGAAGTTTACATAAATAAAAACATTAATATATCCATATATAAATATCGATGTTTTACAGGTGTAAGGGAATACAGTGTTAAGTAGCAATACTGTAGATTTCTTTTTTAAAAATAAGGTAGATCTTAAAAAATGATTATGATTTTATGATTAAACTACCTACTTTATGTGTATTCACAACATAACCAAAAAACTATGTATTGTATAAAAAACTAATTAATATTAATAAATTATTTTTGAATATTTTATATTTATATTTTATTTTTAAAAATAAAATATTTATAAATATCCTCTAAAATTAATATTATTTTTCACTTACAATTGTTCCAGGTCTAGCCCACGTGTAAACATATCCATTTTGGCAAGCTGCAACAAAACAGTCCTCTCGAAATACTAAAGCAGTAAGACGGTCATGAGCTATTTTTTTGCACACTAATGGTTCAAGACGTGGGCATTGATCAAAACGAGGGCATGCAGCTGTACCAATCAACTGCATAGGATCTTGACTAGGTTTTTGAACAAAAGTTGTACTACCATTTTGTTTGATATGGGATATGACACCATTTTGTTGTTTATTAGGTGCAGCAGGAATTGGTGACAATAATGTTACATGGTGTAATACATCATCTGTTATGTCCCATAAACACAATTGTGTATCATGACCTACAGAACCAAGTCTATAACAGCCTGGCAAACAAGGTTCAATTGATGCTGGAGTAGAAGTGTATGGATCAAAAGCTACTACGCTGACCCAACTATGATGCCCTTGTCCTCGTGCCACGACTCGTTGTTCAGAAATACTATAAACTGTAACTAAATCATCTTCACCACCAACAACAATATACCTAAAGAAAAAAATTAAGATAAATCATAAAAATTTTCTATTAAAAATAAATACTATACTACTAATTATATTTTTATTAAAATTTTTGTACATTATATTATTGATTTATTATCCTAAGTAATCTATATTTTTAAATTATAATCAATAGTTGAATATTATTAAATTAATGGTCTAACATACAGAAGATGTAAGTGAAAAGTTTCTTGTAAATAAGTCGGCATTAAATAAATGTAGAAAACAAAGTACTTCTTTGTACAACAATAATTATTAATTAAAAATTCAATTATTTTACATTATAGCTCTTCTTTATAGCAATTATTATTATTATTTATGACTTCATTATAGCTTATTATTTTTACTGCTCTTAAAGCAGTAAAATTTGTTTAAGTAAAACTTCTAAAAAATACTTAAAAGTTTAATTAAAATTTTTTGTGTACTACACAATCAAAATAATATTAAGTATGGTTCTTAAAATAAACATGAAAACCCATTTCTTTAAGAAATAGAAGTATATTTTCTTTTTTGTAATTTATGAGCTTTATTATAAGTAATTTATTAACATAAATAGTTTGAAATTAATACCTGCTATCTGGAGACCAACAAACACAAAGAAACCCTCCAAAATAACTGCGAGCTATTCCTATTAATTCCATCTTTTCATAATTAAATACCCTGAGAAACCCATCTTGAGATACTATTGCCAAGTATAAACCACAAGGTGAAAATTCAAATTCATTTATACTGTTACTTTCACAGCCAATTAACCATCGATACACTGGATTTCGTGAACTTTTTGTTTTACACATATGTACTGCATACCCTTCTCCAGATTTTACAAGCTGATAATTTGGTACTGATGTACCACAATTAAATGTTTCATTATATAAATAAAGTTGTCCACTTGCATGAGAAACAAGAAAAAGATGTTTTGAATTTGGCACCCATCGAATACATGTCACTTTTGTTTTATCAATCATTTTCTAAAAGTGATTGAAAATAATTTAATTAAGAAGGAATATTTTATAATATTTATAAAATCATTATATCACCTCTTCATTAAATAAAACACTGACATCTTTCCTAATAGGGTCAATTAGTTGTATCAAACCAGTCGAAAAACCAACTATAAGTGGAAGAGAGTCTTCTGTAGTTGCAACTGAATTAAAATCATGACATGTAGGGCTTATACCTTTGTAAATCTTTTTGTCAATAGGTTTTGTCAAGTCTGCACCCTACAATTAAAATAATAATTTAGCCATGCACATAAAAATAGTAAGAATAGATATTAAATTCAATATAAATAAACCTCTTTCAAATAATTTACAATCCATCCTATCTATATAATCCAACTATATTCTAAGAAAGATAATTTTTCTCTTGTGTTTCTATAGAAATTTAACTTTTTTTATTATTTTATTTTAAATTTTGTTTAAAAAATAAAAAAAAAAACCCAGCACAGGGGGGTCGCGGCACAGTTGTGACGTGGTATAGTTGGATCAAGTATAATGATATCTGACAGTGATTAAAATCACTATCAAAAATAAACGCTTCGATGCAAATCTTTAGATAGTGTTTAATTTNAATCACTATCAAAAATAAACGCTTCGATGCAAATCTTTAGATAGTGTTTAATTTTAAAAAAATTGGTGTTTTATTCCAAAAGCTACTTGATCTGCTGGTTCCTTATTAATATCTTGATTAAGATAATGTATGTCAAATGAAAAAGGGTTTATTAAAAAATATTATTTCTCATAAAAAAATTGTGTGGATCCATAAACTTTTCAATAAGTTATAGCATTATAAAGTTAAATATAATATAAATCATAAAATCGAGAATTTTCACACGAAAATAGGATTCGGTTGCCATTTTCACCATGAAGACAAGTCCAGAGGTCAAATTTTTTTTTT
>NW_026099573.1:23999571-24000571 GCF_025091365.1 Daktulosphaira vitifoliae
TTTTTTTTTTTTTTGTGTCTGTTACCACTTTTTCTCAGCTCTCACTGAACGGATTTCTTTCAACGATACGTCAAAAGATCACAAATTGTATCTAGTCGAAGACATTACCCTTCAAAATTGAAAAAATTTCCCTCTTTCCCCGTAAATGGGGGAAACCTCCAAAAAAATTACATATTTAAAAATCGTTATTTTTCGAAATTTTTTCAATTTTTTTTACTAAAATGTGCCGTAACTTTTTCAAAAATGAACATATGAATATAATTTTTTTTTATATAGATGCTTGATGTCTTTACCTATTATTTGGTATATTTTTTTTGTAATTTTGACTTTTTTTCTGCCCACAGGGGGGGATTTAAAATGACAACTTTTTCACAAAAAATTAACTAATAAGTTAGTTCCCTGTGGATAGGGGATAAGAATATTTCCACGGCTCCTCTACCAGTCGTAAGAGGCGACTAATGAGGTTGCGTCTGGTCGACAGCCGGCGTAAAATTTTTGTCAAATAGTATGAGGTGTCTTGAGCAAAATTAAGGCGAATTGCTCTGATGTAAATTAATAATCTCGGATGTACGTGGGAACAACTGGTGAGAGGGAATAAAGTAGTTAAAAACGGAGAAGGCCTAAGGAATAAAGTGTTTGATACTAACCGGATAACTTGTGCGGTAGCTTATTCACAAATCACGTGTACAGGTCTACTCAACTCTTGTAGTATCTACGGTGTAAAGACATCACCACATAACTCTAGGCTGGACTCGTATATAAGGAAGAAAGATAGATACAAAGTAAGAATAGGTACTTGGAATGTTGGTACATTAACTGGTAGAAGTGAAGAATTAGTAGAAGTATNGACACTTTTATATATATCTTAAATTAAAGCTAATGTAATATACTTTAATTTGAAAAAAAAAAATTTGACCTCTGGACTTGTCTTCGTGGTGAAGGTTGACATCAAAGTTAATAAAAAAATACGATTTTGGTAAAATAATTTTTTTTAATATTT
>NW_026099573.1:24001086-24042005 GCF_025091365.1 Daktulosphaira vitifoliae
AAATTAAACACTATCTAAAGATTTGCATCGAAGCGTTTATTTTTGATAGTGATTTTAATCACTGTCAGATATCATTATACTTGATCCAACTATACCACGTCACAACTGTGCCGCGATCCCCCTGTGCTGGGNAGTATCAAATATGAGATGAAGACTGAAAACCATTTTATTTATTAATTATTTTTTATTTGTGGTTAAAGTCTTTAACAAATTTTAAAAAGCATTATATAATTATACCATTAAATTTATTAGAGAGGATGAGTCAAGTCATACTGTTGTATGTATAATCTACCTGCATTTCTTACCCTTTCTATGCATTAAAATGCTTATAGCTCAATAAGAATTTGTCTTAAAATTCTAATTGGTCCATCAAAATTTATTGTACTAAAAGGACTAAAAATGGCTATTTTGAAATAAAAAAATTTTAATTTTATATTTAAACTTGGACATTGTGTAAGGGAAAAATTATTTTTTAAAAATTCAACAAAATGTTAATTGTTTTAAAAGTTTTAAGTGTTGTCAGTTAAATTTGAGACACTATTAAAAAACAAATAGATTTATTAAGGAAAAAATAATAATAAGTTATATTTTATGCATAAGACAATAATACTCAAAATTTATACATTAAAAATTACTTTATATAAATTTCAATATATATAAGATATTTAATCAAACTATAATAATTTAGTACCTAATTAAATTATTGTTTTTATTAGACAGTTTTTGCCCTAACGATTACTTATCTTACATTGATAAACATTTATCATTAATCTTTTAGACTTAGATTGTTATCAATAATATTGAAACTAACAATCTTAAAGTGAGAAATTAGAGTTAAAAATAAATAAATATATACATTTTTTATAGCTTTCAAAGTATAAATAAATATTAATGGCATTATTAAAAAGAGTTTAACTTTTATCAATGTTTTTAAAAAAACTGTCTTATTAATCATTTGTTTAATTTATTGATCTACACTAGTTGAAATCATTCCTTTAATTTTGATCTTCACAGTAATAAATGCCATTATCTGTTATATTAACTTAAAATAAATTTAAGTAAAATATAGTTTTCATATTGTTTTTAACGCTTTCTAAGCCCATATAGGGTCATAACGGTCTACTCCAAAGGAGGAGGTTCTTAACCATTGACACTTCGAGATAAGTGGTTAATCCGTCGCCGGAGAGAGGGATGGCGACTCCACTTACTGAATTGATCTATCGTTTGACAAATGAAGCTGCCCATGACCGAGTTTCAAACCCAAAGCAGAGCTCGTCAAGCACTGTCACGTTACCGAATTGGCCATACCGTCCCTCTTAGTAATAGTTTTCATATTAATAATAATATTTCAATCAAATCTATTACTTTTCAAATGGTAGGCTAAATTACAAAAATTATTTTACAATATAAACCTTTTTTAAAATTTCATCAATATTATAAATAATAATTAAATTAGTATTATCAGATTTCACAATAGATTACATTTTTTTTAAATTAATGTTTAAATAACTATAAGATCAACTAATTAGGCGATAATTAAAAATTTTAAAGAAACAAAAGATACATTTATTTAACTTTAATGTTATAGCTAGGGTGCCGATTTATATAAATTTATACATTTTGTTTAGTTATTCCAAATACACCATCAGCCACTATACATTTTTATTAATTTAATTAAGAACTTAGTATTATGTTGTTATTAAAGTTATAGTGTGGGGGTTACAGAGATTACTCTTAAATCAAAAAATATTCCTACATTACAATATAATGTAATGACAAAGTTACACAAACTTGGGACACATCAAAGTGGCATAAACAAACTTTATTAATACTTACAATTCTACTCCTAGTTATAACTATAATATAACATTCGAATAACTCAGTAAAACATAATTTAAGACTACTAAAAATTTTTTAACCAACCTTTTTGGTTCCTTTGTAATAAAACACAAATAACTCTCTTCCAATATTAAAACATATCCTGTCATCATTCCCATTGGAGTCTATGTAATTAATAAATGATACATGGACAGAAGTGTTGGTTTGAGCATTGTAACCAATGCGATTAGGGCGAGAGTATGTAGCCAAAGTTAATAACTTATACACTCCTTCTCTAGTAACAAACTGTGTCTTAAGTTGTTCTTTGCAACCGCTGTCCAAATTAATGGACATCATGCAGGAGTTATAACCATCACTTATATTGTTCATACTAGCTTAAAGTATTTCGTCATATTCCAAATGATAATCTTTTACATACTGTTGATTCAGAAAGATATATCCCAATAAACAGAAATTATTTGTCTTCATCTTGTAACTTTAAATACAATTACAACGGTTGTTTACTAAAATAAAGGCTGCAAACTACATGATTTTATAAGAATGTATCTACTAACACGCACTATTAAAAATAGAGTTTTAAACCAAAACCAAACTGACAAATTATCAAATTTAGGATATAAATCAATTATTTCACGATTTAGTTACAAATCATTACTGAAGGATTACTAAATAATTTGATTACGATAGTAGAATGGTTTGAGACAGATAAGCTGACGGCGATTGTATCAAGAGTGAAGTTAAATCCGGTAAAATTAGTATGCAGCGTAGCGCTGCAGTACAAAACGTTGTCAAGTATAAGTACGTTGATAACATGCACCGGATATGTACGAAGTCTATGATTCGTAATTATAAACCATATTTTTGGAGACTAAATTTAAACAATGACAACCATTTTTCAAAAATGTTATTTTCGAGTTAAAAAAATTATTAAAATTTTAAGAAGACAACTAATTTATTTGATTAACTAATTCTTTAACATTTCATTTGGTTGATTACATTATGAAAGATAAGTCCTTTTTGTCAATTAAATGGGGGACAAACCAACTTTATTATTTAGGCCTTTAAAAATAGTTTTGATCTATGTGTATGAAATTAACGTGGATCATTAAATGGAATCTAATTGTTGAATGATAATTATTTTAGTTTCCCTTTATAATTTTTAAATTATTTATAACATGGGCATATTTTTAATTTTTATAAGGCTAAACTTAGATCATGATCAAACCCTCTTTTACATGTTATGAAGTCAAAGATGGTTCTTGGCTAGGCTAATTATGGACAGAGCGTGTATTATGCCTAGCTTGCACCAGAGAACAGACATTATCAATGAGAAAATCGCAAGAGAAATATTGTTGGCACCCTGAGAATCGAACTCGCTGCCACTTGCGCTAAAACATATATTTCTATCCAATAAGCCAGGCCGACCCATTATAACACTTCGTGATTTAAAATTCAAAAATATACTTCTGTATGATAGAAATTTCAATTTGAATAAAATGTTTAATAGTATATATTATCATAAAAATTATTACAATACTTAATGGTATTGAAAATACATAAATATGTAACTAGTTTATATATAATTAACAAAGAAAATAATTGGTAGAGAACAACTTTTTGACTAGTATTTTAGAAGTTATTACTATCTAAAATAATGGCTAGAGGTGAAGTTGGGGTGATGCTATTTTTATCACTAGACATTTCAAAACCACACTTCTTCTCCATGCTAAGTATAAACATGTTTATTACTTTTGAAATACTGGTTCAAAAGTTGTTATTGACTCATCATTTTCATAATAGGATCATTTTTAATTGATAGGCTTGACAAGCTATAGTAAGTTAAATATATTTAAATAACTTAAAACTAATGATTAACAAGCAACATAAATAAATACATTTCCATTTAGAAAATAAATTTTAAACTCTCATAAGGTATACGTGTTGAACATAACATGATTGATAATTGAGAAAAATAAGTAATTAAAAGAAAGAAAATTATTAGTGTCATTTTTATTTTTTAATTAATTAAGGGGTTGATGATAAAAAATTACCTTGTAAACAAATACATAATTTTATAATTTGTCACCTGGGATGGCTACATCTCCTTTAGCCTCTCTAGTTTAGTCTATGATTATTTGTTAATATCCTTAACAAAAAATGAGTTTACTTACAGTAGTAATTTAATTATTCTTTCTTGGATAACTTATAAAAGAAAAAAAGAAAATTATTTAAGTCAACATTTTTTTATTTTTAACAAAAAAAATTAAAACTATGTTTTTATAAACAATTTAAAATATAAAAAACTGAAAAAATGTTTAAAGTATATACATAATAATGTGTAGCTAATGAATAGAGTTTATTATGAACATATTCAATATTTGAATGGAGGTAAATTTAAACTCCTTGCTATGGCTAAATAAAACATACCTGTAAATTTCACAACATCATAATTAATGAACTAAGAGTTTTATATTGTAACTAAGATATATTTATTTCAATACAATTTTAATATAATTAATCTGAATGGATTTCATTAAATTTTATTCACATACTTGGTGTACCAATGTAATAAACTGGCTTTATATGTTTGCAGCCTTTAAAAAAATAAATGGCTACCATCAGAAATGTTATGCCACCGGTAATTCTGCAGGATATGCAATTTTTTTCTTTGGATTCCATTTTTATGACGTTATTTAAAAAAAAATAATATAAATACAGTGGCTATAATACTCATTTATGATTTATAGCTAAAAAATTAGTCAGAGATCATACTTCAAAGAAAAATTCTTAAAACTATTACCATAGATGTTTCAATTTAGGTTCAAAATATTTAACTAATTCAAGAACACTATTATCAATGTAAGACTAGATAAACTAAATATTTAATTTACTACAAAAATTAATATATTTAATATTCTATTATATAAAAAAATTATACTAACATTAACTTTAAATTATTCAAAAACTATAGTAAAACAAATTTTCATAGTTTTAAATAATAAATACAATTGAAAAACTGATTTCTTAGATGTTATATTTTATTATTAAAATTATTAAATTACACAGATGATAATTTCAAGAATAATTAAAAATTTATTAGTGATCAAAAAAATAATTTTTTAAGTCAAATACGGAGAATTTTCTATCGAAATACTACACAAACAAATATTATATTATAAAATATCATATATAATAATAATATGATCAATAGATAATATTTTATTATTTTTTTACCGTTAACAGCTTTATCAATAATTCATGGCAAAAAAAAAAGAAAGAAATTAATGATATATCATGAAAAATTTTATCAGCAACATATAATTTTGTTTTTTAATATTACTATTTTTGTATAATAAAAAATAAAAACGCCCATTTACTGTTTTGTTGCATAGGCTACTATTGCGTTTAATCTTTCAATTACACATTCATATTATTATATTAGAGTAAGAAATTCTAACTATGTTAAATGTAAAATTTTTTTTGTAAAAATTCAAATTATAAAATCTAAATTTTGGATTTTATAATACCTATCTCTGAACTATGATATGTCCAGCTAAAAAATATACATTTCTTAGGATTATACACTAATTCACTATACATTACTTAATAAACTGTGACGCGATTATATTTTTTCGTTTAATTCAGTTATTCTATTCAGGTCCTAGTATACTTCGTTGATTATAAAATAAAATGGGAATTGAGAAAACGAGGGATAATTTTTTATTGTAATCTCAGAACTGAAATTAAAAATACAATGATTGGTTAATTAACTACTTAGATATTCCCATGATCTTAAAATAGCTGTAGGAGTAGTTGAATATTCAATAAAAATTTTGTAAATATAATAGAGTAACAAAATACGTTATTAGGATAATTTAATTAGGAGGGTGCTAATACCAAAACAAAAACAAATTTTAGCAACCTTTGATTTTTCATTTAAAACGTAAGTTTAGTACGGCCAATGAGGACTTAGCCTATTTAGCTTTCTGGATACGCCTGTGTTAGGAATAATAGGTTTTTCTTTGAGGTAATTTTGAAAAACTTTGTCTAGGCATGTTTTTAAGCATGGAAGGTATGCGTTTTGATACGTAAAATACTATTTTTGGCGTCTAAGGCCTATGGTTATCCCCGCTATTTACAAGCAAACAATAGTTTCTATCTTATTTTTGCGATATAAAAAAAAATGTAAGATATCCCAGGCTTTGTAAATCCTTTGATGATATCTAAATTACATCACAAGGTCTTTCTTTAATTACTCATTTTCTGTTTTTGTAAGTTCATGTATAATTAAATTATTTTTTCTAAAAAAAAAAATTATTAATGTAAAATTGTAAATTTGATAGTAATGTTCATTGTGCATTAATACAACAGCGTTTGTTGCTTGCAACAAAATGGAGCAGAGGTTTATCGTTAGAGACTATGTACGCAGAGTGAACAAGGAGTCTCTACTAGTTATTTGTAGTGCAGTATTAGCTGCCTTAGCTCACATAAATAGCTAGAAAGAATATTGATATTTTTATCCGGTAACAATCTATCATAATTGTTTTCTATCTTTTAAAGCCCTAATATGATAGACGCCAGTTACTCAGGTATGCGCACACACAGAGTCATCTGATATATTAACATTCATAACCCACTTTGTAATTGACAGCCGCCACGCGATCTCCAATATCTACAAGCCGCCGATGAGCAACGTTGGTGAAAGTAAACTTTTTATACATTTCTTCGTTGATATTATAATCGTGTCAAGGATCCACACACGTTTGTGGTGATCACGGTCAACCATTTCTTCATACACTCGCATGCGGATGGCGATGGATAGTAGGTATGCTTTTTCTTTTAGTAAAAATTTCTTTATTCTATTTTACATATTTGCTCTACGTCGATAGTCCAATTTTGATCATTTTTCATAGTTACCATGATGCACTTAAATTGTTTTAATTGATGAGTAAAACAATTAATACTTCTTAATAATTATAAAGTGTTTTTAATTTAAAGAAATTAAAAAAAAATACTATTAATTTTTCAAAATGAACCACGTAAAATATATGAATAAAGTCTTGTGTTTCTTAATGACATTAAATGCGGTTAATCTTTCTATATCTGTAACCATTGAGCATATAGAAAATTCACATGTGTCAACAAGTAATGATACATTAAAAATAAAATTACCAGGAGAAGAAATTGATAGCTCAAAAAATGTAGAAGATCAAGAGAGACATGATTTGTCAACAGTTACTGCTCAAGCGGATAATACAAAAACATCGCTTGTGCCAGTTCAAATAAAAAATTCAATTTTGCCAAGACAACCGACTATAGAAGGTATATAAAATATAATTTAATAGGTATTGATGTTTATCTTGATAAATATTTAGGCATAATTGCAAATTGAAAATCAATAATAATTTTAATTATCTGTTTAAATAGCTACCGAATTAAATATTAGACAACATCAACACAATAAGCAAAAGAAAAAAAAACCACAAAAAATGACTAAAGGAAAACATAAAAAGAAGCAAACATATAAAGATAAGCTTCTGCCGTTGTTGTTGATACCAGTCGTCATACAAATCATGACTTTGCCCATGATGATAATGAACTTGAAAATGATGGCAATGAAAGCAATGCTGGTTGGTAAATTGGCTATGATTTTAGTCGTAGTCAATTTTTTGCGTAATTTGTCATTACGTGCTGTTGGTGGTGACGTTTTAAGAGGAAAAAACCCTCAGGTAAGTTTCTAATCACCTAGCTATGATTGATATTGTTGTGATTGGGTTTAGAATAAATTATATAAAATTGAACATTTTTGTGGATTTTATAGGAAGTAATAATTAATATACAAAATATTACATTATAAAAACGCGTTTTATTATAAAAGGCGTACCTATTATGGTTTATAAAAGATAAACTACATATTTATTAAATCTATCACTTAAAAATTAATAATAATTTTTAATAATTTTCTTCTGCTATAAGTTTGAACTAATAATTACGTTTATTTGATGTACTTTCAGCTATCATGAAACTAGAGCGGGTCATTTTTTTCTACCCTTAAAACATGTAAGTTATAACTTCGTAGATCTAGAATACACAAATATTCAGGATTTAAAATAAATAATTTTTCGTAAATGATTACTTTTTTTGTGAAATCTTATAGTATATAATGTTCAGTACTAAATTATGGATTCTAAAGACAACAATATAAGAGTATTGACCTGGTAGTGACCTACAATATTTTATTCTTCCTATCAAATATTTTTTTCATATTTAACTATTAAAATTGTATAGAAAAAATATTTTCTCTAATCTATGCTGTAGAAAAGAATGTGATTCGATCCCTCCTTAATACTGGTCCTGATAATTCTTTGAATTTTTTTAACATGAAAAATTTTACATATAAAAATATATAGTCATTCTGCCTCCAATATAATTTTTTCATGAAATTCATATTTTTATTGATTATTAACTGGGCTCGTAAGTTTATACATTAATACATTTAGTTAGAGTAAGCAAATTCTGAAAGCAATTATATTCATATGAGTATTTTTTTAGTTGGGAATTTAATGCTAAACAAAATAAATATATTGCTTAGTTTTGAATCCAACTTGTACATCAATAGGGAATTCAGGTAGTTTAAGATATAAACTTAATTTTTATTTCGCGTTATTTTGCCTTGCTATAAATTTTTTATTCGCATTGAAATTTCTTAAAGACGGCTCTATCAAAAGTGATATTTACATGAACTTATAAGACTTGATTATTAAGATGCTTTCAAATAATTAATTTTACTTGCTAAACTGAATCAGAACTATTTTATTAATAATTTCGTTTATATTATAGAGATTGTCCTACCATAATTTATTTATTTACCAATATAAACTAATATTAAAATTAGTAGATCACGATGGGACACCTGTATATCATGTTAGTAAAATATATAAAACCTGTGATTAAAACATTCCAAAATTTAATATAAACAATCTACCATTTATTACTCTCGTTTTAGCATTATCAATTATAGAAAGTAAATTGTAGTAAAATTTTAAAAACTAAATAAAGAATTGTTTGATTTGCTATATTATCATATTTATTATTTTATAGATAATTGTATAGAATAATAAAATGGTTCTATATGTAATTACTAATAATTAAAATGACTTCAACACTATTAATAGAATTAAATAAATCACAGGTTATTATTCATACATAATACTTTAATATACTTTCAAATATCCGTTTTTTGTTTATTTGATAGTATTTTACAAAAGAATTATAAATCGTTTTTCTAAAAATCTTTCCATGATTATACAGATAATAAATTACAAAAATTGTTTAAATATAAATGTATTTTAAGGATTCTTCGTTGATGTCACAATATTATGGATTCAATGGTGGACTTGAATTTGGTGCTATGATAAACAACTGGTACAAGAGAAGGTGAATTTTGGATGATAATAAGTCAAAAACTTTACAATAATTCAACAGCTCTCTTGTAGGATAAACAATTCAAAATTTATACTACTATAATGTACTTATATTTTTAGTAAAAATGTGTAATTGTATTTATTAAACTATTGTATAGTCTTTTAGTAAGAGTATTTTTTTTTAATTACACTTAAAAAACTACATATAAAAAATCACAATGATCTCTCCTAAATTAATACTGTCAAATCGTAAGATAGAGTCGACCCCAAATAGTTGGGACAATGACTAAAGAGATGATGATGACGAATAATTTTTTTTCGATTATGAAGTAATTAATAAGTGTAAATTATAATTTGCTATTAGATCATTAACTTAAAGTATTTCGACGTAACTGAAATTTTATTTTTCATTTGTAAAATTTTTATAAAAAATTTTATAAAAAGTCTGTCAAAATAGCTGGGCAAGTCAATGATATTTTTGAACTCGTAAAAATTAAGTTGAAGATTTAAGAGGTTAGGAGTAGTCAGAGGTGTGGAAAAATCAGTATTTTAAAAAAATGTTGATAATTCAGAGTCTTTTATGAGAAACAAATCTCTTCAATTAAAAAATTGTACAATTTTTGGTAAATATGAATAAATTTTTTTTATTGTTATGGATAATGTATTGAAGCTTTTTCGACAGCGATTTTAATCACTCTTAAATACTAATCTAACGTAAATGCTTCAACTATAGTACCATAAACAGACTATACGGAAATTTTTTTTGTGTTTAATTTTTTAAAAATTGATGTCCTAATTCAGTGTATCATGTGAACTGGTAACTCAGCAGATTGTCGGCGTTTAGCATTTCTACACTTATAAATTATATAATTTTTTATTTATTTTTAATAGAAAACAGAAGAATTATAGAAGGCAAATCAATGAAACTTATTGAAACTTAAATCAAATTGCATATACTTTAATTCAATATATTTTAAAAGAAAATTTTTTTTTTAAATTATCGATAGCAATATTTAAAATTCAATTACGTTATCAATCAGATTTTCAAAATTATTTTTAAAGAAAGGTTATTGTCTAGAGTATTACCTATAAAGATTTCATGTCGATCTGTACATTTTAAATTCATATAGCTGAATGGTCGAATCTGATGTTTTAAAATATTATGACCGATTGGGTTTTTCTACAATTACCAATTTTTGGGATATATAACCAGAATTTTATTTGAAGGGGTGTCTAAAAAAATATACATTTTTAGTTATTTAAATGTACATCAAAAAAATTTATTTTGAAAACAATTAAAAAAATACGTACTATATGTACTATATGAATAATTCATGTAATCATTATAATCATTATTATAATTTATTATCGATAAAATAAATATAATTTATTATCATAAATCGATCATCAAATTACAATGAATTTCACTTTTTATTTGTAATTTGAAAAATTCTTATGCCTAAACAATTTATATCTAAAATAATAAATATATGATGTAGGATTAATCATAATAAAAAATTAATAATTCATACAACCATTCCTTCGAGCTATTTCTTATAATTTTAAACTATATTTAAAATATAGTAATTAAAATTTAATTGACAAAAAGAAATCGTATTTAATTTTCATAATTTGTTAAAATATTTAAATGAACCACATGTAAATACATATAAGACTGAGAATGTAAGTTTATTTTAAAACAATATATCCACCCTCTTGCATACCAGCTGATCATTTATCATGCTCATCAATTTAAGATAACCAAGAAGAAATTTCTTACAAATTTCTTTAAAATACGTCTTTGACAGAATCAACATTAAATACAAAATTAGAGGGTAAGTTTTATAAAATTACATTAATATAAAATGAAATAAAAATAAATAATGTAACTAGATAAATATGTTACTAAAAATAATGCTTAGTTAAAACACCCTTTACATGATTATAAAAGGTAAATTTACAGAGTGTTCAGTAAGTAAGGAAACAGATCAATTATTATAAACAATGAGAACCGTAGAAGCACTTTTCCTTATTTACTGAACACCCTGTATATGTGAATAATAATAGGTAAATTGTAAAATTCTAGACAATTTTTTTGACCTGTTGTAATCAACCTTTTTTTTTACTTCCATTCGGGGTGAAATTAAGTAAATATTTAGTTCATTTTAAGTAGTTGTTCTCATTGTTTGTAACAATTGACCAGTTTTATTACCTACTGAACATTCTGTATTATTAAGTACAAATACGAATTTAAATAAAAAGAAAAAAAATATTTACAAAAAAAAATCAGGAACACTCCTAGAGGACATATTTATTACTACAAGGAATTATAGTAATATAAATTATCTATTGAACTAATCATTGTCATATTATCAATTTTTTTCTATTAAGGTAAAAGCTATTTTTTGATTAATAAACAATTTTACTTCAATTAAATTATAAAAATAAAAGTAGGACGATAAAATTCCAAAAATTTATAATTGAATAATATAATAGATAATTTAATTGTGATATTATTTAAATAAGACACATATAAAAATTCTGTTTAAAAAATATAGTCTACAATTAAAGTAAAAACCAAACTTTTACAATAATTTTGTTATTGTTTCAATATTTTCATACATCTCAATAATTTTAAGATATTTGCGAAATATTCAAGACTGATATATGTTTAAAAACACTTATATGTATTTTGACAATTTTTTATAGGAACACCTTATATTTTTTAAGTGTCTAAGGTAAACAAATATAGTGTAAAATTACTAGGTCATTTTAGACAGTACATAATAGTGTGCGGTATCTACAGTTAATCTAACCTATCCATCTGTTGTAGTAACTAGAAGTAGTTGGTTGTTCTATATTGAATCTGTTGTTATTACTATTGTAATTAGGTCCGATTGAGTTTCCATAGTAGAAATCCAATTGCTCGTTAGAACCGCTTCCAACGCTCCTATTCCAAGAATACGGTAATGCTCCGTTGGATCCCGTAGAAGGTATACCACCGCCTCCAGTAATTTCGGCTGAGTCTCTGATTATCTCCCCAGAACCTTTGATTGGAGAAAAAGCGTTTGCTGTCGGAAAAGACGGTACAGCGGCATGGACGTGAACGTGGATATTTTTGTCTTGTTTGTATTGACTCAATTGTTGATCACTGCGATCAAAAGGGTCAACGTCCGCAGACCAGTGATGGAACGAAGCAGGCGGACTTAAATGATGGTACTTAGATTTGGATACTGCGCTAATAATAGCAAACATTAGCAGTATCAGCCCAATAGTTACACCTTTCACACTGAGAACTGTTAATACGGTTAATAGAGTTGTGATAACTCCTAATTTGTATACTATTGGTAACATCATAGCAAACTGCATTCGACGACGGGCCACACCAAGGCCAAATGTTCTAGTATCGGAATTGTCTGCGGAAAAGAAAAAGACAACTTATAAACATTTTTTTTTTATGTAAAAGATAATGCATAATTATATTTAAAAAATAATTTTCTAAATCGTCGTATTGTATACATTACAACTATAAAAGAATATATATTGCAAACGATAGAAAAGCTGAGAGCAACAATAATGCAAGTAAAATTTTTTTTTAGCTTTAATTAGGTAGTTCCTAATAAATAAAATACATTTTTTGTAATTAAATGCTATATGGCTAAAGATTTAAAGAAAATATTAACATATGACATTAAAAAGAACTTTGTAAAGTCGGGGGCCCAGCAAATGGAGATCAGGTGTAGTAGTTCCTGGTATAGATGAATATCTGACAGTGATTAACATTACTATCGAAAAATACTCCAATGTGATAGTGCATAAAAAAAGATATAAAAAAAGAAAAACAATCGGTAAATATTTAAAAATAATATTACAAATTTTTTATTTTAAGGGTTTATTACTTATCGATAATAAGTTGTCACAATAGAATATACTTTTCAATATTGTAATATATATAAAAAGATTTAATTTGATATATATTTAAAAAATGTAGATGTTACGGAATATTTTCAAAAATCGATATGAAAAAAATGTTTGGAATATATTGGTGGTGTTGTTCAAATCATTTTTGTACCTCGGTTTACAATTAGATTTTTATAAAAAGTATATTAAAAGATAGCTGTATTACTTTAGTAAAACTAATAAAAATACTGTTTATGTTCGAGTTAAAAAAAAACTAATTACGAGTGTAAAACGTAGAAAAAATATCAAGTTTAAAATATTAATAAGCCAATTATGAGATATCTTTCTAAATTTCTAAAATGAGAGGATATTTCAATATTTGAAGACGATAAGTTCAACTATATAAAATTGTCTGTTAATAAAATTGTCATTTGAATTCTTTTTCGTGTACAGAGTAATCCATTTATCATAACCCACTTAATTACTTACAAAATAAAAATATTTTTTGGATTTATTATAGTTACGTATATTCCTGGATTTATCAATTATTAAGTACTTTTCGGTCCATAACTTATATCTTATGGAGGTATCAGATTTTTAAATGGAAACATGCGTATTTAAATAGATTATTTAATAGGAAATGATCTATAGGAATAAATTCAGAAAATTATTGGTTAATAACAACTTTTGTTTGGACCAGTACTACGGTATTTATTAGCATTTAATAATATAGACTGCTGGCGAAACAAGGAAGGTGCAATCTTTAACAATAGTTATTTCTCGGTCATACTTCTTGTTCCGCCTAGATCTAATAATATGAATAACTTCCAAATAGTAATTCAAAATTTTCTATCGATCCGTTATTTTTTAATAGGATTATTTTGGATTTTATAAGCTAGTTAAATATATTTAACTAGCTTATAACTAGTTACTAACTAGCAACATCCATATATGCATGTTATTGTTTAAAAATAAAGCTAAAACCTCTATGAGATATGAGAGATGAACCGGAAAAATAATTAGTAATTGATAAATTAAAAAGTATATGTTACTAAAAAAAACTAAACAAATATTTCCGAAATTACTTTTATTTTATAAGTAATTGAGTTAGTGTACAATAAACGAATCACCTTGAATATGTCAGCAAAATCAGTCCATTGAGAGCTTTGTATTTTCTGGATAGATAGAGACAAACATTAGGTTAATACAATAATTTCACAACTTCGCTAAAAACTTTTATTATTGCTTTTTATAATGAATATTTCAATAAATTAATACATCTGAACGTTATAAAAAGAAAACTTAATCTGGTTATATTTTTAGTTATTTAAAAATACTTCAATAAATTCAAATATAATTAAATTTATATTATTAATACATAACTCTAGTTTTATTTTTATGTTGTTATTAATTTACTATATAAATTAAACTAAAAAATAACCACATGTAATTATTTTTCTAAGTGAATGCACATAAATAAATACTTTTTCACACCGTTTATACTTTGCATTGGTTGAAATTCTCACCTACTATATAATAAACACGAATTCTAAACCAAAAAAAATTAGATCATTTAGCATGGCTTTGATTTTAGATATTTAATTAATAAACAGTTATAAAATATAAATTGAGATTAATCTGAATGTATGAAAATGGCAATGCAAAATATAAAATTACTATTTATCATAGTCTAACAATAAACATACGGATTATATAGTAGATTTCGCATAATTATTAAGTAAATCCTATCCTAAAAACTAAAATGAAACAGATATAATTCATAAAGTATATTTTAAAGTATACAACATATTATTATAAATTATACCAGTCATATTTTCAATAAAATTATTAGATTACTGAAATAAACGGGTGTAATATAATTATTAGACCCTTTTTAGAACATATTATGTTATTTTATTATTAACATTCAACATTTACTTTTGTTTACTAACTAGTTAAACATATATTTATTATATTTTGTAATTATTATAACATTATTATCTTTAATTAGTAGGTTATAATGATTAATAATAACGTTAACTGCTAATATTTTTTTAATATATTATATTGTATTTAAATCATAAATTATCTTCTGATTAAAATTATATTGATTATTTAGCGACGTGTGTAACTATTAATGAATAATCAATCTAACAACATTATTTAAATAATTAAATGAAAAGTTAATAATAACAGTAAACTAGAAAATTTCGAAATGAGACTGATTTTTTTTTAGATAGTATATGTAGTTAAAATAAGGCACTAACTCAGATGTCCCAGATTCCCATTTGCACATAATATTATGTGCTACTGTACTAAGTTCTAGTACATCGTGCACGTATTAATCATAAACATTACAATGCTTTATAATAATTATTTTTTCATTTTATTAGCTCATCAAGTGACCAGTAAACAACTAGTAAGAATGAAATTTTACGTCGTCCTTTTTTAGAATCCGGATCTATTCTACGCGGTTTCCTAACTTTCAAAATTTTAAATTAACGGAGTTGTTTGCAAAAACTTGGTAAAACATAAATTAAACACACAATTGGTTTATTTTTTTATCATTTTACGTTCTGTTTTGAAGAATAATTCCGAGACACAACTTAACTATTTTATAATTCTCATAACTTATTAACTAATATTATTAAGATGTACTAACTTTTAATTCGGTATAATTTAAATTTAGACAATAGATATCATGAATAATCTTCAAAATTGCATAAATTTTAAATACTAGTTTTTTGGCTAAAATACAAAAATTTGCAAAAATTAACCATTCAATACAAACATTTCTTTAAAGGATGCTCCGGTAGCTCCATAATTTTTTTCCTGTTGAATACTGTTAATTTTTTCACAATTGTGTCAGATCTAAGACAATTAGACTCCATAGCAAAAAATGTATGACACAATTTCATAAAATAATAAAAAAATTTTTTTTAACAGTTGCACTATGTTTTACGAGATTTCAAGTAAAACTGATATATTTTTCTTATTTAATAGTGAATATTTTATTCCGCGGAGATAAATGACAAGTAAACTTTAAATTGTGATTATTGAAAGCTATATGAGTCATGATATATTATAAAAAATAGATGAAAAAGATTTAATTATTAGATTAAAAATTAAAGCAACATTTCAACATGTTTTTTGAAATCATACAGATATTAATTTCTGGTATTTATTGTTTAATTATATATTTTTATATTTTACTGTCCATGATATGTGTATATATTTTTGAATATTATTATGCTAAATTTTGAAATTATTAAAAATACTAAATTCCAATGAGATTCGTCATTCTTAGTCTATCGTAAATAACGCATAGAAATAACGGATACAATCAACGGATCGCTTTAAAAAACGGTTAAATAATATTAGATAAGGTAATGAATTAATAGCCACAATAGAACTCGAACTAATCATATTAAAATATATTTATGCCAATTACATATAATTTTCATATAACATTGTAAGTTATATCAGTTATAACGCGTTAGAGCTGACCGGTTCTGGAAGATTTAGGACGATTTAAGAATAAGTATAATAGCATATAAATTGTGCATAATTGATTAAAGGTGAAAATAAAATGAATTAAGATAGCAACTACTTATAGAACTGAAAATAATAATCTTTCTATTAACAAATAAAAGTTTTTGAATATGAATTAAAATTTTGTTTTGAAAAATATTTTTGGGATATTTATGCAGTATGTATAACATGCCCTAGTTTTGAAAATTATGTACTGTGAATAAGAAAATAAAATAAGTATTCGATAGAGACGCCCACTCTTGGTCACGATTGTCAAAGAAAAATATAAATATATTTTAACATAGCTACATCATATGAATTTCTTTATGAAATCAATAATTTTAAACACTAAAAATAGACTACAATAGTTTATCTTTCATCTTGACACTATCATAATTAGAGAGCTTTTTTAACTGTTGATGGATGACAAAAATAATACATTGCAGGATAAGTAATTGGTATTTTAATATTGTGTCAATATCCTACATTGTTCTATATTTGGTTAAGTGGGAGACTGTGAGATTTTGTGTGCAGTGCGGAGTTCTAATAGAAATAGTAAAGAATATTATAAAAGTAATAACATTTTAATAATCATCGTTGGATACAACAATAGAAGCTCAATGGAGGCTTCTATGTGAAAAGAGAACACCATTGTTTTTGTGATGTATATTAAAAATATCATAGTTTAAACGGAAACGATGAGTGGTTAATTATTGATGGAATTAAATTTCAAGAATTCTCAAAGTATATTAAACAAAATATGAATGAAATACAATAAATTACCTATACTTAAATAAATATCATTATTTACGGTAGACTTTCTAAAAAGCAATGTATCGATTGTATTATTTTTTTGGATTTATAAAAATGTACTATAAAAGTTTATTAATTTTAACACAAACAGAAAATTTACAACTTTTTACATTTAAACATTTTTTTTTACATTAAATATTTATATTTTATATATTTTTCAGATATACGTATTGAAATAATTTATTATTGATCAATTAATTAGCTTATTAATACATTCTGTCCAAATAGTATCTTAAAAATAAAGATAAACTTTGTTTGAAAAACTTCTCAGAATAAGAAATAATAATTTTTACAAACTTAACTGTTAATAAAAATAAAGTATATCAATGTTAGTTAATGATTTAGTAGTAAAACTCAGTACCTGGAGATAAACTAGGGATGTTATTGCTATCATCATAAACATCTAAGTCAGCTATTCCGTTATCTCTGATAAATCGTCGGATATCATGTAATAACTGCCGTGAACTGCTATATGACTTTGCTTGTAGATTAGCTTCGCAGTGCGATGCTGTTAAAGCTAACAGCACAACCAAAAGGGTGGAAATTTGTATCAACCACCGATAGCTCATCGTACTATTTTTCGAGTTTCGTCCTTTTCAACTAATGGGCGAAGATTTTCCGAAAAATCCGTAACAGTTTATATTAAGAGACCGACAAACAAAACTCATAACGCGCATAAAAAACACAATTTATCATTTTTTAGTTAAAAATGTCTTTGTCACTTATATGACCGTAGAAGACTTGTGTGCCGACGTTTTCCGTAATGACTGTCACGAAAGTTTTTGGCATCGGTCATATTAAGAGTAACAGCACCACTACATGATTTCTGTTTGAGTAATTGTGATTCAACGTCAATGTGGGCACACGCCTGTTATAGAATACTAATAACAACAACAACAACAACAACAATAAATTATATTTCAGTATGTGATTGTATGAATGACGATTTTAGACGTTTAATGTAATATCCATGAAGACCGACAAACAGTAGATGCCACAATTGTCTTCAAAGTCTGATGACCCAAAAATCCAATGTCCGTGCGCGGCTATTGAAACAACGTTTTTTATTGATAAAAAAAGCGCTCGGACGATAATAAAAGCATTAATAATAATAATAATAAAAGAGTATCTTGAGTGTAATAACTATGTACGTGCGTTCGCGTGTGGCGGTCACTGAGGCAGTGTGAAGCGCACGTCTATACCAGCCGGTCAGAATGTGTGCCGGCCTTCATGCCGCGTGTATCTTCTAGAGATGTGTAGGTAGAACATGAGCTACCTGGAGCTACTTAAAATAAAACAGCTGCTAGTAGTAGTGGTAATTTTCTAAACGGTAAAGAGTATAAAACTACAGACGTAACTTCACGAATAGTTTTAAAATTAATTTATTTTAATTCAACATACTTTGTAAAATCCCACTTAAATATTCTATACACTATTAAAACAAATGTCCAAATGTTCACATACATGTAATAGAAGTATTTAATGCATACATGTATTGGACAATTTTTATAAATAGTGATAAAAATCTTATATTTTTGAAAGAATTTTCGATGCTTTCTCAAAATTACACTACACGTGCGTAGGGTTTTATCGTTTTAAACGTGTCTAAAACACCAAAAATTTCAACATTTACATTGGTCTCGCGAGACATTATAAAAATTTTAAACTGATTTCTATTGTTTTAAACAGATTTTTTTTAACGGGTTTTTTAACAACCCTGTTTCTGTGTAGAATAATTAACGTGTATATAAAAAATATCATAGTGGCGTATGGGCATTTTTCGGCCATTTCATACAACGAAATTTAACTCTACATAAATAACAAAAAATACTGTCATTAAGTATATGAAATTTGTTTGATTAGGTGTCGCTATATAAACTTTAAGGGCTAATGATAGTGTTTTTGGCTTAATATAGTGGTGACGGGAAGGAGGACCGACTACCTAAGCGATATTTGATGTAACTCAAATGTTTAATTTGAATATTATTTGTAATATTTTGAAACAACTTGATTAAAAAATTAAATCGGTATTACCATGACATAAGGATAATACTGGCCATATTAAAACTATTGAAATGTATAGGTATTTAAATTCAGTGTGATACAATTACATAAATAAATTAATCGTTTTATAGTTTTTATTTAAATATTTTGAAATCCCTTGAAAATAAAGCATTTATATATTGTTCAAAAATTTCCTAAAAAGTTAAGAGGAAAATGTTATAGAAATTTTTATCTAAAATTTAAGTTAAAATTCGTTCATAGTGACCGTGAACAGAAATATGAAAACTTGGTTTTGGTAAGAAAAAATCATTATATGACTACTAGTCATCATGTTTTAATTAAAACATAATGATACCTTAAATGCAATTAGTGTCTTATCCAATGTTTATCTTAAAAAAAATGTGGAGTAACCGGTATTATGATTAATCCTATTATTAGAATTCTCTCAGTTTTTTCTACCCTTTAAACATATATATTTATCTTTAACGTTTATTTTAGGATAATTAGCTCTATATATTTTTTCAAATATTTGGGAGAGGCTGAGTTATTTCAAGCCTCCCACCAGTTTATGTCTATATCTTCAGTGCTTCTTCTTCAACTAGAGTGTATTAAGACAATCTTTCAAAGGGGAGAGAGCTCAATATTTATAGTAACGTAGATATACTAATGTTTTTTTCATAGATATTTTATAAAATATAGGATGTTGAAAATCCATGAGGACACTATGGGAACAACTAGAATAAAATGTTTGAGGGAGTTAATTGTAATTTCATTCATTCTAATAAATATTTTTATAAAACAAGAAACATAATTTTCTAAATGTTTTAAGGACTAAGCCTTCTTAGTTTTACATCTTGATAACATCACCGTGGTTTCTCCCTTTAATACAATAATTATCTTTTCTATCATCGATGTTCTTGATCGAAAATAAAAGAACTAAATTTTTAAATATTACCCTTACTATCAATATATTGTGGTAAACAATATAATGTTATTAGAAAGAGAATATAAGTCCGGTTGGGACTTAATATCTCAATTAACTGTGGAAACATAGTGCTGACTTCCGACTGAGTTTTACACCACATGCATATTATACTGCTTTCGCCTTTCTCAAAAGTAATAATAGTCTGTATACAAATATAATTAATGGCTTTGTATTTCATCGGCAATAAATGTCGATTATTAGAACAATAAATATTAATTGTACAATATTTTAATTATAACTCTATAGTGTTATTTAATAATTTGTAAAATAGTCGAAAGTAAATAGCTTTTTAATCGATCAAAAACAAAGTAATTCGGCAAAAAATCAGGTTCATTATGTACATTAGTGATGACAATATGTGATACTATGTATATGATATTGATTATCATTAACAGATACAAGATAACAAGCAAAATATTACATTACAAAAAAAATATTTCCTAATCGACTTTTGCTTTTTTTAAAAGTACCCCAATGAAGCAAATTTTAATATTCACTGTGTATTCATCATGAATATTAAACAAATAGAATAAATGTCTGTGACATAATTTGTATGAGGGCCACTTATTCGTTATAAATCTAAGTCCGGGTTTGGAAAATATTCAAGAAGCAACGACAAACAAAATGAACTTCTACTATATTCTTATTCCTCGCTTACCAATGGATACTGTGTTAATTTTATATAGAAAAAAATACAGAAATACTTTGAAGTGGGAAATACTTGAATATTGTCACACAAATGAATTTTTTAGGTGATGTATATCCCAAATCCGTACTTAAATTAAGAGTGAAAATTAACGTGTTTAACCGGCTCTTAAATCGATTTTAAGATGTTGTAGATCTTACTGTTTGTACCAAAATAATATTTAAATTTCTTATATTTTTTCATAGTCACCTAAATAATTGAAATGTTCATCATTGTATTGTCCGGCTCTCATTGAGTCAAGGTTATAGTTTACAATCTGACGTATTACTAAGCTGACGTATAATAGTTCTTTTATTAATTACCGATTAAGTAAATACTACTTTCTTTCGATTTCAATCATAGAAAATTTTAAAAATTAAAATGAAAGACTAGTTTGGTGGATAACAGTATATCCGGTTTGGTCAGTTCAGTGTTACAGTATATTGTCGTCTCGCCGTGTCATCAATTTAAATAAGAACATTTACATTATATCGCACGTAGTACACGAATTCCGAATTTAATAACTGTAATTACTTTTATGTCAAATTAGATACGAATCATCCGGATACATTTTAATGTAACTCGATAATTCATATACAATGTGTATGCAATTTGTGTAATTGTACTCATTGCATGTATCTAAATCACATTATATAAAAAATAATTGAAAAAAAAATAAAGAGTAACGTTCAAAACATAATTGAAGTAGATTTTAATAATTGATTAACTGGTTAACAGTACAAACAGGGCCGTATTTAGGGGAGGGCTGCAGCCCAAGGGCCCCCACAAATTTGGTATACATTGGTATCACAAATATGATAATAATTGTTATTTAATAAGTAAAAAAATATATTTCCTTGTTTATGTATAAGGGGCCCCCACATACCTAGTCCGCCCCTGAGTACAAACTAAAAAAAATCAAAATTCTGTATTTATTTCATGAATGAATGAATGTGAAATAAATATAAAACATTGTTTTAAAATGTATATTTTAATTAATAATTAATATTTTTAGTTACGATGCGAAGCTGAGAAGGTATTGGTTTTACTATGATGTTTTTTTTTGTTTCTGTTACCAATTTTTTTCAGCTCTCACTGCATCGATTTCTTTCAACGAAACGTCAAAAGATCAAATATCGTATCTAGTCGAAGACATTACCCTCAAAAATTGAAAAAAATTTCCTCGTTCCCTGTAAATGGCAGAAACCTCCAAAAAAATTACAAATTTAAAAATCGCTAATTTTCGGAAAGTTTTAATATTTTAATTAAAGTTACAAAATGTTAATCTGAATACAACAAAACTAGATTATATATTTTTCACCATTACAAACTGATTAATTTACAGTATAAAAAGGTTCTTCATTTTAAATCTTTTTAATATGAGAAAATTAACTATGCAATTATTTTCAACCTTTCGAAATGATAAAAGTTGTTTTATTATTTAGTTATTAAACTTTATAATTCCGAGAAACGAAACACGATGTAAAAAATTATTTTTTGATCTAACCAGTTTCTCACAATACAATAGTTCTAAATAGAAATTTTTATAATTGTAGAAAAGTTTCATAACTAAATTTTCTAATTTAAAATCTCTTATCCGACATAAATTCCAATCCGACTAAATATTTTGTTAATATAAGTATAAAAGTCATGACAGGTACAAGGGGTACTATAAAATCCATTTCTCTCAAAAATTATTAATTCACCACGGTTCTATAAGAAAAGTGGGGGAAATATCAATTTAGCCCTTCCAAATTTTCATAAATTTACGCCAATGATAGATACAGGTTATCTCCAACAAAAATAAACTATTTCGTCGAAGCAAAAAAAAAAAAAAAACTACATTATGTTATCTTCTATAAAATATTATCAAGTATCTAGAACGGTTGCATTAGGAAAATCATTGAATATAGTGTACTCCATGGTAAAATATTATGTTATAGAGCAGTTGACTTATCAAACAGGAAATTATGATACGGTTTTTTAAAGTCTAATAAATCTTAAATCTTACAAAAATAAATATACTTTTTAATTATTAACTTTATGACCGTTAATTTGCAGGTTATTATTTTAATTAGTTTTATATTATTAATTAATGATATAAATTACTATATTATAACTTAAATTTTATTTATTTGAATACGTAATTATTATTTTTATATTATTGCGTTTACATTTAATAAATATTAGATTTTTTTATTATATCAAGGAGCAATTTACACCATCTATTCTAATAGTTTACACTATTTCTATGTATAGAAATTAACATTGCTGTGCTAGTGCCGGATCAACATATAAGTGGTCGGGGTGCATAGTATTGAGGTTTCTCCCAAAAAAAAACTTTGCTTGTTTCGCTCATTATTATTTTTATCAAATAATTTTCTTAAAATACATTAAAACATATTTTTCATATCCAATGGTCGTTTTATGAAACCAAAGTTTAACATACAAAGCGATATACGTAAAAAATATCATACTTTACACAATACAACTTTTGCTTTGTGCTAAAACTAAAATGAGGCTAATTTTGAAAGACAAAATTAAATCCTAAATACGTAACTTTTTAAACAGTAATAAATATAGTTTCATATGCTATGAAAGTGTGTTTTTTAGTTTTTTTAAACTACATTTTTTTTTAAACAAATAGCTACGGTATGTATGTTTTGGGTTAAAATATTATAGTATGTAATATGACTATAATCATAGGAATCAATCCAAAATCACATCCAAGGAAGGCAGCAGGCGCCCAAATTACCAACTCCCGGCACGTGGAGGTAGTGTCGAAAAATGATGATACGGACTCGTATGAGGCTCCGTAAGCGGAATGAATTCACTTTATATCTCTTAATGAGAATAAAGCGTGTTAATATATAAATTTTAATAGTAATTAGTATATATATAATATATACATATATAGAAAAGCGACTTAGGTATGAAAATTTATCATATACAGTTAATAATAATCTTCGCATAATATCGCGGCACTTTCGCTGGCGTCGGCGACGCGGTGTCCGACATGATCTTCGGACGTCGAAAAGTTAGCAGCGTTGATGGCGACGGTAATCGGGTGCTGATGGATTCGAACGTGCGGCACGTCCGGAGCCGGTGGCGTACATCATCGATGTTGTCACTTTAACAACGAGAAGAATGCTCGTATCATTTACCGATCGTCGTCGGCCGTGCGGCACTTGCTGAACTTTGCACCGTGGCGTATGGCACGCAGTATTGGTCAGTCAAACAAAAATACTCATAGTATGGCGACGGCTAATAAAGGTGGCAAGAGTCACAATAAAATTTGTTTATATATATATATAATATTGATGACACGCACGCGTGTACGGGTACGAAAACCAAAAATAAAATTACACAGGAATAGTGTTGCTGGGGAGTGGTGAGCGGGGTGGGGTGAATGCGTTACGAAAGTCTAGTCTCAAGGTCATAGACGACGGGATACGTGGAGAGTTACAAACATACAGGTGTAATTAATATAAACGTGTTAAAAATGTGAGACCTATAAACCTAAAAATCTTGAAGACCCGGTACAATATACACTACTACCAACACCATGTCCACGTAGGAGTCTACCAGTCGTAAGTTACGCATCGAAGTTAAAAAATCATTGGAAGTAATAACTTAAATGGTTTAGTCTTTAAATTTGTTTGCAATCGAAATCTTTGAAACCGAAAAATATTTTTACTAAAATCGACAATGTAAAAGATATGGTAATACATAGGCTTCAAGGGAGGAAGCTGGGCAATAGTTTCTCTAGAAAAACTAATAAGCGTTCAACGAGTCAGTTAAAAAGAAAAATAGATTATAGATTAAATGATTACTTTTTAATAACTTTAATTAAGGCTATTATTAGTTCTAAGTTTATAATTAAAATTAAACTACTTATACTTAAAAATTATAAATCCTTATGGAAGTTTTTGTAAAAAATTGTAATATTTTTTCTAAAGAGTATGATTTGGTCCAATTTGATTATAAACTTATATTTTAGCAACATGTTATATTCCAGAAATATCCTTTGAACACAATTTATTTTTAAATAAATAATACTCATTTTAATTTTAAGTAAATATTTACAATTTTAATTTATAGCATTCTAGAGCTCTAGGCGTCATGAATTCTTTCACTTCTTCATCTGTTATTTTGCTTCTATTATCTTGATGTTCAAGTACAATTTTAGTAACTTCATCAATTAGTATTTTTTTCAGTTCTCCAGTTAACATTTCTCCAGAAGAATAGGCCTGTAGGATTTAATTATTTTTTATTTAAAACAATATAAATAAATTAAAAAAAAATTTTAAATAATTTTTTTTTTATTTTGTTTTCAAAGCATAATTATAACACTGACTATGTAAAATGAGATGATTTAACATATGTTACAAGGGTCAATGAATAGAGAGCGAGCAAGACTGAACGACTTTAAGGATTATCTATTTAGATTTAGATTTTTTTTTTGTACTTTGATATAGTCAGATATTAAATAGTTAATATTCAGATATTAAAAATAAAATTAACTTACTTACACATTTTATTATTAATTCACTAATAATTAAGTAGTTTATTAAATGTATTAAATTATGCAATAATTCATTAGTAAAATGAAAATATTTATTTACAATTGGCTAATAATTTGATACAGGCTAGGTAAATAAATTTTGTTGTAATAGGTACAAGTTTAATAAAGTTAAAAAAATATATTTAAAATTACTTTTTCAATTCTTTTTAATTCTTCGTCGTTTTCTAAGAAATGCTTCAAATATTGGTATGATATATCTATACTGCAATCGCCTCCTTTTTCTCTATGCTCTTCAATAGTTACTTGACCTCCAGAAAATGCATATTTATTTACCTGAAAAAATAAATAAAATAAAAATACTGTATTTCTTAAACAGTGTCAAATATTCTTTAAAGTAAAACTTCTTACAGAGGGTCCAAAAAAAAAATATATATATTGTGCATCACAAACTTTTCTATTGTTTTATTAGACATATGTTCAAAATTTTATTGTTCGATGAATGTATAAGTTCAATAAACGTATACATTCCACGATTGTTTCCAATTTATTGTAATAATATAAATAAATATTTTGAATCTTAAATTTGTACAACTTTATTTTTAATTCATTTAATATATTAATTAACTGCTTTTTTTATTTTAAATAATTCACCAAAATTATATAAATAATTTAATCACACAAATTAAAAAAAAATAAATTCATAACTGCATAAATTTTAAATTAAATTAGTTGATGCACTATAAACAACAATACTTTAATTTTCAAAAAAATGTGCTACATATATTATATACTATAATTAAAAAAATCTATTTAATTAAATTTTTTATTTCTAATTACATAAATTAAAGTGAATAAGTAAACATAATTAATATAAATATAAAAATAAATTAATATAATTAAATGATAATATAAAATAGAATGTATTACTTATATTATTCCTCATACATAAAATTAATTTAGATAATATTTATTATATATATATAAATAATTTATTCTTATTTATTTTTATCTATAATGAACTAAGTAAATTTTCAATAATAAATAATAATTAAATAAAATTTATTATAATATGATTTATATAAATAAATACCGAACATTTTTATTAATAAATAATAATAGTAAATATTAAATTATATTTTATATTATAATTTAGTAATGTATTTTCGAAAATTAAAGTAATGTTATTTAAAATGTATTAAATAATTTTATTGTACATAAAAAATCCAAAAAAGGCACAATAAATGTAATATTTGGACGTGCAACCAAAACCTTACATTAGTTATTTCAGTTATCATAAGCATTATGTCTCGTGACCACGGAATAAAATAATTAATAATAATGAATTAAATTTTTAGATGTATCTTTTTTATTCCAATAAAAACCTAATATTCTATCAGTTGAATGATTCTGAAAGAAATTTCACTTCATACGAGCATACTCAAAACACATACTGATGTTTTTTTAATGTACACAATTCTAATTTTAAATAATGTTAATAAGTTATTAATAATTAGCAATACTATATTTAACTAAACAAAGATTTTTTTACAAACTTTATTTTTTATTTGTTTTGTAGAATCAGTTAAGTAAATAGCAGAGTTTAGATCACTGGCAGACATTTTAGTATCAGCTCCTTGTAATGATGGCAAAAAAGATGAATGTATCAGAGCAGGCTTATGACTGCCAAGCTTAGGAGCAACATCTCTAGTCATCCGAAAATAAGGATCCTATAATAAAAATAATTATTTTTTTAAAAATTGTGATTGAGTGATTCAAATAATTTTAAAAATGAAAGTAAAATATGTTCAGCTAAATTTTCAATTATAATTTTTACATCAAATTTTGATCTTAAAATATTTTATTTTTTATTTAGTAAGTTATTAGAAAATGTAAGACAGCAATATCATTAAGGTTTACTTTATTTAGAAATAGTAATTTAAGATTTATGGCATTGATGATTACAAAAAAAAAAATCAAGATTTTATTTGATCTATTATTCTTATAGGTACAGTCATGTCATAATTACATTAGAATTCAAGTATATTTTAATAATTTATTAATTATTTGATATTACAAATACATGTCTACTTATGAAAATGTTAGAATTCATAATTGTTTGTACAAAGCACCAAAAAGTCGTTTTAATACATGTATTCTTTGAATTAGCCATTAAAAAAAAAAAAAAAGAGTAGTTAAGTAACATAAGATTTTATACAGTGACACAAGTTCGAGGTAAAGGGTTTTATGTTTACCTAGTTACATTTTATACATCTTATCGACACTATTTAATCCAAGTTTTATATAACTTAAATGTAATCAAGATAAGAAACTCTACTAATAGGTTTAACTAATAATAAAACAATATAATTTATAAACTTATCTTTGAGATTCTTGTTAAAAAATGATTTATACCTGATCTATAGCACAAGGCACTAAACAAGGAACATTATTATTCCCAAATATGAATGGGAATGTTGATGATAAACATGGTGCTGCTTGAACAGCAGGAAAAGCAATTTTTCCAATTACATCACTGTCACCAAATCCAAAAATTCCTTTGACTTGATTATAAGTAACACTTTTTTGAATCCTAATCACATTGGTGTAGAATGAAGGACACTCACTGAAAATTTCTTAAATTAATTAGACATTTTTTAAATACTTTTTAGTAGAAGGGGTTTTTTAAAGTAAATATTACCCCATGAACTGAAAGTCGGAAAATATAAAAGTATTTTTTTTATTAAATCCACATGCTATAATATCTTTAGCATTTTCTAATGCTAAACGTCTTGTTTCTTCTACTGACAAATCTTTCCAAAGAAACTTTTCATCATCAGTTAGCTGAATTACAAGAGGAACATCAAAAACATCTTGTAACCACCTAAGAAAAAATTTAATCAGCTTAAATAAAAATTAATAATAATTTTGTAAATACAAAGTTAAGAGTACCAAGTATAACTGAAAAAAACTTCACTCACTTGGTTAATATAAATGGAAGTAAGTGCCCAATATGTAATGAGCCAGAGGATGGTCCTCGACCTGTGTATAAGTAAAATGGCTTTCCTTGTTCGTACAAATTTAAAATATTATGAAGATCTCTGTGTGAAAAAAATATGCCTCTTCTTAGAAAGTGGTGCACAGGTTTTTTTGCAAGAGCTTCTAGACGAAGTATTAAATCATCATTAATTTTGCTACTACCAAACCTGTCTAAAAATAAAAATTTATATTATAGATAAATTTTTATTTATGTACTCCACTCATGCTAGTGGTTAAGTTTAAATTGATTTATTTTTCTATTAGGATATAACTCAGTAAAATAAAATTTAAATAGCATTTTTCATATGACATACAAAATATTGTGCACGCTTATGATGAATGTGCAGACAATTTTTTTTATATAACTACCCACTCAAATGTCTAATAAGAACCTTTAATTCAATAACATATACATTGAAATAAAAAAAATTGTAATAACAATAATATGGGTAAGTTATTATGTAATATTATTTAAAGAAATTTATAAAGGAAATATCTGATATACATAAGAACACTATTAATGTTTATATTTAGGAAAGTAATTTTTAGATAGATTCTTTTAATTACTTTGAATTCTGTGTAGTGCATAATTTATTTTTTAATTTAATAACTGAGTGCATTAATCTAATTAAAGGAGAGTTGGAGGCATAATTTGTGAAATGAAATTTAATATAAAAAGTGTTTGAAGATCTATTGTAACTCTGAGGAGCAAAAAATAATAAATAGAGAGAAAGTCAGGACAAAAAATAGAGCCATTTTCAGCTTTATATCATTCCATTTCCCTAACTTAATATGATACAGACAGTGGTAGCTCTCTTTCACATATTAAGGAGTCAAAGACGGTTCTTGCTAATGATGGACAGAGTGGGTATTATGGCCGGCTTGCATAATTTTACACCACCAATGAGAAAATATTAAGATAAATCTTATTAGTACCTCAGGGGTCGAACCTGGAACCCTATTCACCAGAACAAAAATTTCTACCCACTAGGCTGACCCCAACAATATAGACATTTAATAAATTAAAAATAAAATAATTCCATGTAATATGTAATGGCTCAATTTAAAAAGAAGAAAGGATCAAATTATATGGAGCATATGGTGTACGTTGTATATTGTAATTATAAGCCACAAACCTTAAAAACTAATTTTGAACGTTATCTAACATTACTTTTTCGCCTTGAAGATGAAGATTTCACAAGATAGTGTTATACTCTAAAATACCCCTTACACGTGAAAAATAAATAGCTTTAACAGTGTCTATATTAGAAAAATCTTCACAATTTTTAGTTAAAAAGACTAGTATTTGTAGTGATTAGTTTTTAATATATAATAGATGTGAGTTGAATGACAATTTAGAATCAAAAATTATTCCAGTCTTTTACTTTAACTTCTTTTTGTAGTGAAGAACCTTTTATATTATACTGGTAATTTATTAGCTAATTTGAGTGAGTAAATAATTACATTTGTACATTTATTGTATTTTATAAAAGATTATTAAATGAGCACCAAAAAAATCAAATTATTTTTGTTGTCTTGAAAACTATTAGGATCAGTGATATTTTCATTTATTTTTCTTAAAATCATCTTCAATTAAAAGGAATGTTATGTTTTAAACTATTAATGTAAATAAGAAAAAGAATAGGAATACGATGGGATCCTTGAGGACACCAGACAAAACTATAAAAGAATGTGAATAAAAATTATTGGATTGACAAACTGAGTATGATTAGCTAAAATTACATAATTAGCTAAAATGTATAAAATGTAATTTTATACATCTTGTCTACACTATTTAATCTCAAACAGAAAAGTAAGAAATTAATCATGATTAGTATTGAGTAGTTTTGATTGATATCTGGCTGTGATTAAAATCACGTCAAATACAAAGAAAGTTATTCATTCTCATAGAAATTAAGTTTTTAGATAGTTTTTCTCTTTTCATCTTAAAAAACATTCTGGTTGCATTAATTTGAAATAGGTTTAAAGAAGTCAAGTTTTTTTTACAACATAAAAATTTAAATATTTTAGCAAATGATTGAATTTTTTAAAAAAAATTATTTCATTAGCAAAGTAAAAATTTAGAGCAATGTTAGTAAAAATAAATTAAGTTTTAAAAAATGTATTTTAATATAAGAAAAAAGGGAAAATGTTCAAATTATGATGTTGTTAGCCTGAAAAAGATACTATTTTGATGTTTCATTTAGCAAAATTGAACCAATAGAAGTTAATGAATTTAGTAAGTCAACAAAGTAAGTCCAATACCTTCTTAGCTACATAAAAAATCTAAAAAATTGAACATAAAATATAATATTAATGAAATTACTAGTGTTATATTATAGAGTTTACGTGAATTATGCAATAATGTTAAAACACAAAATTTCTCAGTTTTGGCTTCGATGCAAAGCTGAGAAGTATTAATTTTTTTTAAACCTTTTATTAAAACACAATGTATTTTAATAAAATATGAAAAATTCATATAGTTAGTTGAAACAAAGGAGATATTTAAGTTGATTCTGCACACGTTGGGGATTAATTAGAATAAATAATCGTTTGCAATAAAAATACACACTCATATTCTTAACGAGGTCATATAATATAAAATTATTAAGTATTCTTACTAATAAGTTTGTCATAATCAATGCCCTTTTTGGATTTGCTGCATACGTTCCAAGGGTCTACAAAATCGTCTTCCTCAACAGAATTTTTTGTTTCTGATGTCATGATGACAAATTTACAATAACTAAAACCGGCTTATTATCAGACTTTAAAATACCAAGTTGAAATTCGGACACGGTTACACATAACGTCATCTAAAGATGAAAAAATCTTCGTTATATCACAGAATAAAAATATGGTTATATGTTAATATATATAATGATAAAATGGATAGATAAAAATTCAACTAAATCGGTATAGGTACATATAATAAACCATATCTTATACTGTTGAAGCCGACCAGCGACCAATCGCTTGGTAGTATAGATAAGAATATTATCTATTTCGTAGGAGTATCATGGAATTTGTGTTGTCAACAAATTATATTTGATAATAGCTAATTTGTTAGCAATGTTTACAATAGGACTTAAAAATTCAACCAATTTAGGTCAATAGGACAATAGGACCAATTCAATTTTAAATCCAGCTTTATCAGTTTGTATCGCATAAATAGAACACATAACAATATAATTTAGTAGTTATACAAGCTATGCCATTTATAATCTTCAAGATGTTTTCTAAACTTAAATATCATTTGAAATAATAACTATATTATTTGTAATTAAAAGTTTAAAAATTACACAGTGAACTTTAGAAGTACTTTGCGTAAGTTCTCATTAAACGTTTTAAATACTTGCTTATTTTAACAACTACCGTTTACTGAATTTTTGGCAAGTATTCCTAATATATTGCATAGTTCATCAAACATAAAATCAGTGAAGACAGAAAACACTAAATTATCTAATCGAATATGAGTAGCAACAGAATTAACTAATGGGGATTTTGTACTGATGAAGGTATAAAATAATTTTGTGGTCTAAAAAAATTTAGCATCAATATATAAAAAAAAACATAAATTACATGATAATGATTAAAGTAATAATTCAATTTATGTTAAATAATAAATATAACTGATGAGGAAAATTTTAATAATTACTTAACAAATGATAAATGTACTACTGACTGTTGATGTATGTGATAATTAATTAACTGCTTGCTATGGAAGAAATTCAAGAGTTAATGTCAAACATTTTTGGTCGTTTTTTATTTTTATTTAAAAGATTTATATTTGCAAATGTTTTATGATTATTTAGTTCACTTTATGTTAAATTTATTGTATTTTAATTTATAGAAAATATATAAATAAATAATTTCATATAAGTTGTTTGTTAATTTATTTAACTTTAATAAGTTATAATATAAAAATTGAACACCATTTATGTTATAATGATAATGAAAGATAAAGTTTTAAGTTAACTTTAAAGTTTTTTAGTATCTTTAATTGTTGCTTGATTTGAAATAGAGCAGCTATGTCATTATTAATCAATATATAGTGTATCTGGACTTATACTGAAGAAGGGTGGATGGGATAGGTGTTTTATTATATTTATATTACTAATTATACTTATTTAAATATATTATATATTTTTCAAAGAATATTTATTATTAATTAATTTAGGTTACAAATGTGAAAAGATTTGTTATCTCTTATTATTAACTTAGAAGAAAGGATAATAATTTATCATTTATTCTTGAAGAATATAAATTATTATAAAAAGAAGATGGGAAAAGAAAATATTCAGAAGTAAAACTAAAAACTCAATTTTTAAGTTATTCATTTATATCAATAATCCTGACAGCAATAATATCTCAGTTATTTTTTTAAAATGTCTCTGTTTCTGAGGTTCAACTTTCAAATAACCTCAAAATTTCTTGTACCATTTTCAAAATATTTTTAAAAAATATATAAAAAGTAATTGTTGAGACATATTGTAAAAACAAATATCTCTAAAAAAAAGTAATATTTCAAATGTTTTTTTTGTATAAATATTATATGAAACTTAATAAATTTAATATTTTTAATGAATCAAAATTATATCAAATTTTATAAAATTCTTATGAAATGGTTAAAAAAAATTTAGTGGCTCTTTCAAAAATAATATCAGTTGAAAACAACTATAAGCAATAACCTATGCTTGAGCAATAGTAACTTTATTATGATTTAACTGGGGTTATAATGTTGGGTTTAGTTTTGGAGGAACTTAATCCCCATTAAAACGAAAAATATTTCTACATATATTATTATTAAATATATACGTACATTACGTATATTTCAACAAAAAATGTGCACAAACTTGGGTTCTTTTAAAATGTATCAATCCAAATCCTAGTTATATGAAATATGTCCAATCTAATTATTCGTTTTAAGTATTGAAATAAAATGAATAAATAGTTTCTAATTTTTGATTAATCTTTAATAATGTTTTCATCTGAGTATTTGTGCTTTATGTTATATCTTATATTACTATGTATACATTTATTATGCACATTTGTGCAAAATTAATTATGTGAAATAAATTTTTTATATGGAGTAACTTTTATATATTTATTCAAATACTTATTTATCGCCTTATTAAAAAATAATAATTTAAATATTAATAGAATTAGTAGTCATTGAATCAAAACTAGGAACCAAAATAATTTTCAATTTTTGGTAATTTTTCTTATATCTAGTAAATTAGTTCATCAACATCGAATTTATTTTTAGTACATGTTAAAAAAAAAGGTAGCACAGTGGGGACGTAGCTTAGTTGGAACAAGTAGAGATAATATCTGACAGTGATAAAAATCACTATCATAAGAAACACTTCGATGAAAATCTGTTGATGAATGATTAAAAAAGCAAATCAACTCTTATTTTTTGTTTTACTTCGACTGCCATTTGCATATAGAAAATAGGTCGTCAGTTTTTTTTTTTTTTTTACTTCTATATATAAAATAAGTTTTATTTTAATATATATTTAAAAGAAGTAGATTTTTAAAATTTATGTTGAAAAAGTTCTGTTTTTTACACAAATTTTCAAGTTTTGAAAGAATTTTTTCTTTCAAAGTTAGATTCATTTAATTTTTATAAAAATTGGTGGATTCATTACTATAGCAACCCTTATATTATATTTTAAAATAAATAATGAATAAAATGAAATTATAACACAAAAATAGCGTTTTTTTAACTACGGCAGCCGTTTGAATGCAGAAGGTAAAGTGTCGGGACAAATTTTTTTTTTTTAATTTATAATATNAATTTTTTGTAAAAAAGCTACCATTTTGAAACCCTTCCTGTGGGCTGTTAAAGGGTCAAATGTTCACAAAAATATATAAAATGATAGGTAAATATTTAAGGTATCTATAAAAAAAAAAATTATTGATTNTTTTCAAAAATTAAGTTGAAAAAGTTAGTTTTTGTAAAAAAGTTGCTATTTTAAATGCCCCCCAGTGAGCAGGTTAAGTGTTAGATTTTCAAAAAAATGATATCAAATGAAAGGAAAATATCTAAGGTTTTAGTATAAAAAAAATTATGTTGATTTGTTGATTTTTGAAAAAGTTATGAAAGTTTTAAGAAAAAAAAAAAAAAAATGACAATATTTACTGATTTTTAAATTTATAATTTTTTTGGAGATTTCTCCCATTTGTGGGAAACGAGGGAAAATTTTTTAATTTTTAAGGGTAATGTCTTCAACTAAATACGATTTATGATCTTTTGACGTATTGTTGAAAGAAATCGGTCCTGTGAGAGCTGATAAAAAGTGGCAACAGACATAAAAAAAAAAAACACATTATGGTAAAATTAATAGCTTCTCAGCTTCGCATCGAAGCTAAAATGATTACAGAAATCAAAAATATGAAGAAACCACTTTTGAAAACTTAATTTAACGTTTACAATTTCTACAATTTTTAATTTTATAAATCTTTAAACAAATTTTATACGGGTCAACTAACTTACTAGATATGTTTAAAATATTTGAAAAATCAAAATTATTTCGGTTCCTAGTTTTATTTTGAATATTATGTAGTGTTACTTCAGAAACTATTCGTTAGAAACCATAGTAATATCATTTTATTGACGTCACATTATGTTAACTATTATCCATAGCAACGAGTCATATTAGATATGGACTTGTAATATGAGTATGTCTACAGATTTTTCTCTTAATCATAAGTTTAGAAAAAATGGACAAATTGAGCAAACCTCAAATTATTATTCATAGAGAGAAATCTATTAATTTTCAATTAAAAGACTGTCAATGGATCTACAATTCAGCGAAGTTTATAGCAATAGGTGGAAAACCAAATATGAAAGGTGTTTTAAACATTTATACGCTAGATGAAGATGATATACAATGTGTACAAGAGTATGAAAAGTCAGTTTCAATTGAATGTGCAACATTTCAATCAAGTCCTATTGATAGAAGACATTTAGCTATTGGAAATTATGAAGGTAGTTTAGAAATTGTGGATTTGGAATATTCTACCAAATCAATATTTACAGCTAAAGCCCATCAAGGGTTGATATATTCCATTGATGGTATCGGAGGTTTGGGGATAGGATGTGGCGCACCCGAATTGGTTACAGGTCTGTTATATTGATAAGCATTTTAGTACTTAAGAAGCGGAAGGTTCTACGTTCACTTATAAATTTCACTTTTTGGTGTATTCCATAACAATATAAGACGCACAGCAAAATTTCATATGCATGTCAAATTTTTTTTTTTTGCATAATATACATTTACAGAGGTATCGATAAGAAAAAACAGATATTTTGGCCGTCTTGTGGGAAAAATGTTTCTTTTTTGCTTCTCATGGAAAGTTACAATATTAAATAAGATCCTTCTGTAGCTTGGGTATATATTTAATGTTTTTGAAAATAAAAGCAACTTAATTTTAGGCGGAAAAGATGGTTCAGTGAAAATTTGGGATCCTAGAGAAAAGTTACCAGTGGCTAAAATGGAATCTGCCGAAGGTACTACAAAAAGGGATTGTTGGACTGTAGTGTTTGGTAATGCATATAATTCAGAAGAACGAATAGTTTGTGCAGGGTATGACAATGGAGATATTAAAATGTTGGACTTAAGAGCGATGGCTTTACGTTGGGAAACCAATGTATCTAGTGGTGTTTGTAGTTTAGAATTTGATAGAAGAGATATTAAAATGAATAAACTTGTAGCTACAACAATAGAGTCATCATTTTATGTATTTGATATCAAGGTCCAACATCCTGTTAAAGGATTCGGTTATTTACAAAATAACTCTCACAAACATACAATATGGACTGTACGACATTTACCTCAAAAACGAGAAATATTTGCTACGACAGGTGGAAATGGAACAGTTTACTTATGGAAATATTTATACCCCGATCAAAGATGTAAAAAAGATTCTGATGGAGATTTAATTACAAATCCTGGCAAGTTACAATTGATTCAAAATCAAATAGTATCTACGCAACCTATTAATAACTTTCGATGGTGTCCAGGTAAATTAGGTCTTGCACTATGTACATCATTTGATCAAAATATTAGAATTTTAATCACTACTAAACTCAATTTATATTGATTATATTTATTTTGAAATATTGAGTTATAGGTACCTAATTAATTATGTGTCTTTTTATAGATACTTTTTTTATTGTAATATAGAAATTATTTTTTGATTTATTTCGATTCATAAATTAGGATTACATTTTTATTGTTATATTAGTCAAAATATTGTTAAAAAAAATTTTTTTTTTGCTTGCATTCTTTGTGAATGCAAATTGTATACGTAATACAGTTAATGCTTGTTTTAAATGAGGTTTGTACTTTTTTAGATTTTAATTATCATTTTATTTTGAAATGATATATATATATTAATCTAATTAAAATCATTTTAATTATGTGTAGGCATTTTAATAAAATATCTACACAGATTATCTAAAATTGCATTAATTTCTATGATAATATTGTACTTCATATAATTTGTAATTGTTATATAACTATTTTATTGGGATTTCAATTAAAAAAAAACTGAGCACAATGGGGACGTGGCATAGCTGAGTCCAGTATACTTGAAATCTTACAGTGATTAAAACCACTATCATAAAAAACGCTTCGATGCAAATCTGTAGATTGTGTTTAATTTTAAAAATGGTGGATTATTCCAAAAGCTACATGATCTTTTATTTCCTTATATATATTCTGATTACAAGTTTTATGATTTACAAGTGTAATATATGAATAAATAAATATATATAATATAAATATAAATAGTACTTATCTTAAAAAAAATATAATGTTCCATACATTTTTTTAAAACTTATAGCATTGTAAAGTTAAAATATAAAAAAGAATTTTTTTACGAAAATCCTGTTTTTTTTTTATTATCTTTAATGTTTGTTTTCACCATAAAAACGAAAGAAAATCCGACATTTTTTTTTCATATTAAAATATCTTACATAAACTTTAGTTTAAGATATATTTAAAAGTGCCAGTACTTACGGATCACATCAAAAAGTTAAAAAGTTCTACTTACTATATGCATTTTTAAGATTTGAACTCCCCTGTATAAAGGGAATAGTCCGATTTAAAAAACAATAATGTAGAATGAAAGAGGTATGTAAATAGTATTTCTTGTGAAAAATTGATTTGTGAAAATGTATTGATCCATACATTTTTCAAAAAGTTATAGAAATGTAAAATATAGAATCGAGAATTTTAAAACAAAATTAGCATACGGTGATAGTCATTTTCACTGTGAAGACAAAATACAGACCAAATTTTTTTTTTCCATAATAAAGTTACTAATTTAATATACTTAAAGCTTTAATTTAAGATATATATATAAAAATGTCAGTATTACCGGAACACATTCAAAAATTAAGTTGAAAAAGTTGTCATTTTGAATAACTCTTGTGACCAGGTTAAGGGTTAAATTTATGAAAAAAATATACTAAATGAAAGGTAATGATATTATGCATCTATATAAAAAAAATTATATTGATATGTTTATTTTTGAAAAAGTTATGGCACTTTTAAGTAAAAAAAATTGAAAAAATTTCGAAAATTAGCGATTTTAAAATTTGTAATTTTTTTGTAGGTTTCTCCCATTTACGGGGAATGAGAGGAATATTTTCGATTTTTGAGGGTAATGTCTTCGACTAGATACAATTTGTGATTTTTTGACGTATCGTTGAAAGAAATCGGTTCGGTGAGAGCTGAGAAAAAGTGGTAACAGACAAAAAAAAAAAAACACATCATAGTAAAATTAATACCTTCACAGCATTGAATCGAAGCTAAAATGGGGTCCAACATTCCCCAAAATAGTGGAAACCGGTATAGATTTTATTAACTGTACATTAGTATTTGGGTTTAAATAATTGATATTAAAAATTATTCAATAATTTTTGTTGTATAACTTTGATGAAAATAATAAAAAAAGATCTCACGATTGTAATGAATTTTTATAAATTAAGAATTTAAAATATTGTTAAAATAAATCTAAACGACCGACATTGTGTTTTTGCCTTATTTGTCTTAGCATCTAACTATTTTTCATGCTAATTATTACGTAAAACAATTTACTTCACATTCATTTCCGTTAAATGATATCTTCTTATCAAAATGTCCTGTTTTTTATACTTTATTTATAAGTGCATACTCCTAATACAATAGTAAGCACATAACATTTTTTTGTGTAATAAAAAAACAATATTAAGTAGGACAATGTTTGAAAATCAAATTTTACAATTTTAATTTAATTTTTTTGATTTTTTTTTTTTTGAAAAGCTTAGCCTCTAAACCCCAGTCTCTGTGTATATTTTTTATGCGGACAATAAAAAAAGAAATACTCTTTTTCCATTTAAAATATTTGGTCACTCTATTATTGAAAAACGGTTTTTCAAAATATGTAAAATCGTTTAAATCAAAGTTTTTTCATTGTTTCAAATTTTATAGATTATTAAAATATATGGTATTACAGCGATAGATTTCTTAGAACTTCTGTTACTTTACCGCGATGAGGACTAAAAGTGGCGGCAAATGGCGTTGGTAATAGATGTTGACTTTTACCATAACAAATTATTAACGACCAGTGGTTGGAAATGCCGCTGGGTTCGCCCCTGGCGCATTTCTACCACACTTGCTAACGTTTTTTGGCAAAACTGTTTAGCTTTACCATCGTGGTCGCTTCGTTATGACGGTCTCGCGTTACACATTGTTTTGTTTGCCGGCAATCTAACCGACGTAATTAGTTACAATTCAATTGTCGTTTTTATTGAAATAATTTTATTAATACATCAATTAATATATTTTTTATATGACTAGAAGCGGGAATACACTATTATTGAGGTTCGGTTCTAACGATAATTTTATTTAACATAAAGGAAATTTAACGTTAAAACTGTGAATTAAGTTGTTATATCGAAGTGATGTTATGTAGAAATTGTAGTCATACATTTCTTGGAAAATTCAGAAAAATGTCGTGGAATACGTCATAAATGGGGTCGAGTGTTTTTAAAGGTAAGAATATTATTATATAGAATATAGAAAAGACTGTATACTTAATTTGACTGCGTTTTCGTTGTTCGTTGACGAGTATTTATAGTTAATTGACATTATAATTATTGAAATGTATCACGAGAGAATAATGGGTTTGCAGTAAACTGTGTACTGAATGTACTGCAGTAATATTTTAAAATTGCTTAAATTTTAACTTTTAAGAATCCCTCTTTTTTTGCCAAAGCTTAACATCCCGTTTAATAAGTGAGGATAATTTGTAAATACAAGGATTATCATACATAACGATGTATATAGCCAAAATAATTATGTTTAACAATAATAATAATAATGCATATTTATGTTTACATATTTACTTACTATTATTTTTGTAACGTATAAATATATAAACAATAAACATTATGATAATATGGGTATTTTTTATTTGCATGATAAGAAATATTAAAATTTTTCTGTCTTTGGTATTGTAATGAAATAAGTTTGATTAATTAATCTAACATTTACATGCTTGTCATTTGTAAAACATAATTAGAATACAGTACAAATGACATTCGCATCTTTATTTACAGCAAACATAAAATTTTCATATTATAAATTTCCTAGAAAGTTATATTTACATTTTATAATATCAAGACTTAAATAATAATAATAATAATAATAATATCAAGACATAAATGCGTCGTAAATAAATTTTTCTGGTGTACTGAACTACTGAAAAACATGGAATTTTTTTTAAGGTGTAATTTTTGTTTGTTTTTTAGTGGTATTCAATGTATGTATTACTTTATAAAACTAATATGTTGTAGAGATATACTTAAGTTTAATTCGCTTTTTTTATTATGTGATTATATATACATATATCTAAAATTTGTATTTCTAATAGAAATAAAAATCTAAAATTTATTTCTACATAAATCTATAAAAATCAAATATTTTTGTGTAAAATACTATTTACATTTTGACGATCCATTTATGATCATACTTGTATTTCTTGACCATATACTTTTCTACCAATTACAAATGTATCTAAATATTAAACATATAGAGTGATCAAAAAGGTCAATTGTTACGAACGATGAGAACAATTGACCCGTTTCATTATTTTTTAAATATTCTATATATTTTATATTTA
>NW_026099573.1:24042013-24068346 GCF_025091365.1 Daktulosphaira vitifoliae
TACCATATTGAAAAATATACTATTTTTGTATGATAATTATGGGTTTTGTATTTTATTTTAATAGAAGTTGATGTTGCTTTTGCAATTATCCATCAATTTTTTAAAATTAAACACTATCTACAGATTTGCATCGAAGCGTTTCTTATGATAGTGATTTTAATCACTGTCAGATTAAATCTATACTGGACCCTACTATGCAATGTCTCCACTATGCCGCGACCCCACTGTGCTACCATTTTTTTATTATGTGATTATATATACATATATCTAAAATTTGTATTTCTAATAGAAATAAAAATCTAAAATTTATTTCTACATAAATCTATAAAAATCAAATATTTTTGTGTAAAATACTATTTACATTTTGACGATCCATTTATGATCATACTTGTATTTCTTGACCATATACTTTTCTACCAATTACAAATGTATCTAAATATTAAACATATAGAGTGATCAAAAAGGTCAATTGTTACGAACGATGAGAACAATTGACCCGTTTCATTATTTTTTAAATATTCTATATATTTTATATTTAGATACTCTTGTAATTACTAGAAAAGTATATGGTCAAGGAGTACAGGTTTTTGTACTTGTTGGATATGTTTAATTAAGTTATACACGTCATTAAAATGCCATATTAAACTATTATCATCTATTTATCATAAAATGCGTCATGGTCTAAGTGAGCACTTTTTGCATGTTGTTATACATATGTCTGTTAAATTATGTATATATATATATATACATATACATAGTCCTTAAATTTTAGTTTGTGATAGAAATATACTTCAAAGAAGATATTTACTTCCTACATGTGTTAAAGTAGGAATAAAAAATATAATATGGCTTACAATATACACCATAAGACATCGAACTTCATAGTATTTGACATTACATATGTTATATGACATTTTTACATAGAGTTACGTTTGAAATACAAGTATATGTTAAATAAAAAATAAGTATCAATTTACCTCGTTTACTATTAATGTAACAAAATACAAAATCTAAAAATAGATATTCTTTTATTGTTAATAATATTATAAAAGTATTATTTTTGAATTTCGCTATATGAATCTAATCAGTGTAGTATTCGCGTAGTATTGTGAATTTTGTATTCGGTATTTTTGATGTATAAGATATTTAGTTTCCTTAGTTTACGTCATATAAGTACTCCATTATTCATATATACTCCCTGTCGTTCAAATATGTATGTTGTATAGAAAATTTTAAAAATGTATGATATAAAATTAAAAATATTTAAAAAATGTTGACATTTTTCAAAAATGAATACCTTCCTTGTTACCATTTATACGTGCAAATAAAAAAGATTTTTCAAAAGCATAGCTTTTCAATATTTAGCCCAAATATTTAAAAAAAATATTTTGTTAATTTAAGTGTATTTATGTATGAGCAAAGTAAGAAAAAAATTTTGAAGCTAGTAACTAATTTTTCTAACTTTTAAAAAATTGTACACTTTTATTTTCGATATACATCTGGAAAGCTAATTGGTTTGTCTTTGTCGTGTCTTTTTTCACTATAGATGATTAATAGGCGCTCTTATTGTATCGGTTTTGATCAGTGATAAGTTAAAAGATCCCAAAATACATTTTGTTGAAACAATTATGGCCATAATTCTAATCATTTCACTTCATTTACCGTAACAAAGAAAAATGTCCCAAAAATAACTATTGTTATAATAAAGTCAATGTTAATATATTTAGTTTGGACTTTATATAGAAATAATATTTTAAAACTGGACAGGTTATTGCGAAATATTTATTGACAATACATTAGACAGACATTTACCTAACAATCAACATATTTTTTTTAAAATCTTATAATTTAATACAATATTGTGAGGTAAAATGATTATCATGTTAAATATTTTTCTAGAAATTTTTTAAAATGTTCTTAAGAACATTATATTTAAATATAAAATTTCGTAATCCTAAAAAACATAATTTAAAAATGACCAATTTTGTTGTTATTTCAGTAAAGGAATACATATATTATTCTAAATTATTTCATATTATAGATTGTTTAATGTACTGTACAGTAAAAAAACAGTTTGGTAACTTGTAATCGGAATCTTAAGCCAAAAATCATGTAAGTTTAGGATAATATGATAAATGTTAACTTCGATGCTAAGCTGTAAAAGTATTTTACTATAATTTGTTTTATTAGCTTCGATGCGAAGCTGAGAAGGTATTAATTATACCATATAACTTTTTCAAAAATCAACAAATCAACATAATTTTTTTTTATACTAAAACCTTAGATATTTCCCTTTCATTTGATATCATTTTTTTGAAAATTTAACACTTAACCTGCTCACTGGGGAGATTTAAAATAGCAACTTTTTTACAAAAACTAACTTTTTCAACTTAATTTTTGAAAATGTTCCGGAAATACTGCGCCCTTTAAACATATGTCAAATTAAAGCTTATGTCATATATTATAAATTAAAAAAAAAAAAATTTGTCCCGACGACCTATCTTCTATGCGCAAATGGCTACCGTTTTCAAAAATATGCTATTTTTGTATTAAAATTCTGGGTTTTGTATTTTATTTTATATTAAAATATCTTATTAGGGGAATACACTGACTTTCATGCATATTATATAATTTAATTGACATAGAATAAAGTTCATAAGACATAAGAAATTAAACTTATTAAAATTTTTTTACTTTTTTAAAGTTGAAAAAATAATTTTAAAATTTGAGTTAGCTTAATTAGTCAATTTTATCATGTGACGAAAGCAACGAACCGTTGCCGAAACGTTAACACTTTTGTCTTTCACGCTTAAAGTATGAGGTTCAAATCTGCTTGTGGCAAATTATATTTTGCATTTTTTTTTGAGTTAGAATAAAATTTTCAAATCATTTGATATTTATCTCATTTAGATTCAATAACTTCAATAAATATAAAGGATCCTATCACTATAGTCTCCCCTCGTGAGAAGAAATTTATATTCATGTTAATATTATTTTATTATGTAGTTTTTTTTGTGGCTACGATTTATTTTGCCAACCCTCACTAGACCTACTTTTTTTAACGATACGTTAAATTATTACAATTCGTATTTAGTTTAAGTTATTACTCTTAAAAATCGAAAAAGTATTCCTTATTTAAATAAAAAGTAGTTTAACCAGCTTTTTCCATACAAACAATTAAAATAATTAATTTGTAATATTTTTATAGTATTTATTGTCGAATTAAATTTGATATGATAAAAGTATTCAACTACAAAAGTAAATAATTTTACTTTGTAATTTATTAATTTTTTAACTCTATTTGTGTGTGCTACTTCCAGTCTATAATATTCCAAATTTTTTTGTAATATGTTGCTATATAAATCATAAATTTAAAAAAAAAAATGATTTTTAGTTTCACCTGAATTTAACAATGGATTTTTACAATTATAATCAAATTTTATAATATGCTCAATTGAGTAAATCTTTTTAACAACTTTTTTGTAATTGGTTTTTTTAGATATATAATCATTAAAATTAATTAAATTTTGAATATTTCCATTGTATAATCTTTTTAAACACCATAAGTTAATTAGAAATGATTACTATGAGTTTTATTTAAGTGATCTATTACGATAAAAATATAAAAAAATCGAATTTTTCTGATAAATGTACTGTAAATAGTAATTATAAAATTTCCCGATTGAATATTAATCTTAACAATTTCATTTTTTTCTATTTAATAATGTCAATTTCAAACTTGCAAGTTGAACTATAAGTTATGGTAACAAATTCATTTTTTTTTTATTAAAACTTTCATTTTAAAGGACAAAAAAAAGTAGGTTCAAAACGATTACTTTTAACATATTAAAAATCAAAATCAATAATAATTTGAAAACAATTAATTTTAAAAATTATATAATATAGAATTAAAAGAATTACTAATCTGGGTATAATTAAGGAAATAGAAATTGATATTGCTTTTGTAATTATCCATTAATTTCTTAGAATTAAACACTATCTACAGATTTGCATCGAAGCGTTTCTTATGATAGTGATTTTAATCACTGTCAGATTAAATCTATACTGGACCCAACTATGCAACGTCCCCACTATGCCGCGACCCCATTGTGCTGGGTTTTTTTGTCTGTCACTACTTGTTTGGAACTCTTCCTGATTTGATTTTACTGAACGATGCATAAAAATATTACAAATTGTATCCAATTAAAGACGTTAATTAAAAATTGAAACGAATTCTCTCGTGCCCCGTAATTTGGTGAAATAACGATTTTTAAATCGATAAATGTACATCTTTTAAGTCTAATTACTATAATAAGTATTTATTTATGTATTATTCTTATAAATTATAAAATTTGAAATCTGAATATAATTGAGGAATTAGGAGATTATGTAGCTTTTGGAATAGTCCATCAATTTTTAGCTTCGATGCGAAGCTGAGAAGGTATTGGTTTTACTAAGATGTGTTTTTTTTTGTGTCTGTTACCACTTTTTCTCAGCTCTCACCGAACCGATTTCTTTCAATGATACGTCAAAAGATCACAAATCGTATCTAGTCGAAGACATTACCCTTAAAAATTGAAAAAAATTCCCTCGTTCCCCGTAAATGGGGGAAACCTCCAAAAAAATTACAAATTTAAAAATCGCTAATTTTCGAAATTTTTTCAATTTTTTTTACTTAAAAGTGCCATAACTTTTTCAAAAATAAACATATCAATATAATTCTTTTTTATATAGATGCATAATATCATTACCTTTCATTTGGTATATTTTTTTCATAAATTTAACCCTTAACCTGCCCACAAGGGGGGATTTAAAATGACAACTTTTTCACAAAAAATTAATTTTTTTAACTTAAATTTTGAAAATGTTCCGGAAGGTCTGACACTTTTATATATATCTTAAATTAAAGCTAATGTAATATACTTTATCATGGTAAAAAAAAATTTCGGACTTTATTTTATCTTCATGGTGAAAACAGACATTAAACTTAATAAAAAAAATACGATTTTTGTAAAAAAATTCTTTTTTATATTTTTAACTTTATAATGCTATAACTTCTCGAAAGATGTATGGATCAATATAATTCTTTTTTTTGTAGATGCATGATGTCTTTACCTATCATTTGGTATATTTTTTTTATAAATCTGACTTTTTACCTGCCTACAGGGGGGGATTCAAAATGACAACTTTTTCACAAAAAATTGACTTTTTCAACTTAAATTTTGAAAGTGTTCCGGAAAGTCTGACACTTTTATATATATCTTAAATTAAAGCTAATGTAATATACTTTATCATGGAAAAAAAAAATTTCGGACTTTATTTTATCTTCAAGGTGAAAATGGCTACCAAATGCTATTATTGTGTGAAAATTCTCAATTTTATTTTTTACATTTTTAACTTTATAATGCTATAACTTATTGAAAAGTGTATTAATCAATATAATTTTTTTATGGGAAATTCTATTTTTTAATAATCCCTTTTTCATTCGACATACTTTATCTTAATCAGGATATTAATAAGGAACTAGCAGTTTATGAAGCTTTTGGAATAATCCTTCAATTTTTTAATATTAAACACTATCTAAAGATTTGCATCGAAGCGTTTTTTTTTTGATAGTGATTTTAATCACTGTCAGATATCATTAAACTTGATCCATCTATACCACGTCACCACTGTGCCGCGACCCCCCTGTGCTGGGTTTTTTAAATTAAACAATATCTACAGATTTGCGTCGAAGCGTTTTTTATAATAGTGATTATAATCACTGTCAGATATCATCCTATTAATATTTCAATATTTCCTTTTAAAAATTAAATACTATTTACAGATTTGCATTGAAGAGTTTTTGGACAGTGAATTTAGTCTATATACATAAATGTCTCAACTCCAATTTGCTAGATTCCTATTGTCTTTTATTTTTTATTAGATTTTGGTTAATGTGTTATAGACAACCTTTTTCATGACGTAAAATGTTTTAAAATTTTTTAACAAATTAAAAAGCTATAACATACTTAAAACATTTTGTATAAATATATACTGCAGACCAATGGCAAGAATTTTTTTAGAAGGCAGGGTTAAGATCCAATGGATTCTCTCTCTGAACAAATATCTGTTGCACTATGATTAAAAATATTCATATTAATATGTACTAATACAGATAATGCTCTTATCTATTTTATTATACAGGGTGTTCAGTAAGTAAGGAACCAGACCAATTGTTGGAAACAATAAAAATTCGTTTCCTTACTTACTTAACATCCTATTTGATTTATCAAACATCCTAATGATTAGTTTACGTGAGATAGTAATAAAGTCAAATTTTGTTATCTTAGATTAGTTATCAATTTTAGTCAAAAATTTTCGCTATATAAATCTGTATCAATGTTATTTTATAAATAGATTAATTGTTATTTAAATTTGCGAAGGTCTATTTATCACTACGTCAAATAATTTCATTTTTTCAGTCTCCTGTTAAATAACAATTTCTAACTTGTTTACCTTCTCAGAAAAGCCTTCTACATATATGTTTGTAAATGTATATTAATGAAGTATTAAACTTGCATATTTTTCCATGCATGAAAATAGAAAATATTTTTGTTTTTGAATCGTTTATAATGAAATTTGTTCACAACAATACTTTTTTAATTATTAGTCGTTAAAAAGTAGTAAAAAAGTGACGATGTAAATTGTGGGTGTCATGTTAGATATTTACTTTTCATCTCCACTATCTTAGCGAAATTTCCCATGGGCATTACAGACACTTTTCGTACAGTGGATCAACGTAAGATTGCTTTGAAGTGACTATTTCCTAGATGGTAACACAAGTCACTTTGTACTGAGTAAAAGTTGTTTTTTCTTTTATTTTTCCTCTATAGGTCTTTTAAATAAATAAAGATAACTTAGTACTTTCGAAAAGCGTTATTTTACAAAAAAACTGTATTATATATGTATACACTGGGTGAGGTATAGTTTAAAGTGTCCTGAAATGAAAGCTTTAGAACTATTTGTATTTTAATGATAATCGGTTCCAATAGTAACTATACTGCGGAAGTCAAAGATTTTTGTTTTAATCCGAATATTGATAAAAAAAATTCATTAAAATCTTGTACAGTAAAAAATGTAATCAATAAATCATTAGGAAAATTCAAAACGAATTTTTTTAGATTTGTGTAATTATTTTGTAAAAATAAATCCATCAATTATTAAATTGATGGATTAATATTATTAATATTGATGTAATAAATATTAAGTCATATCAAAATATTAAATGATGAATTGATTAAATTGATTATTAAAATTAAAACTTAAAAATTACAAGAATTATACTTATATTTAAAAATTTAAGTTATATATTACAAATTATTTAAATAATTTTTTTATAAAGTACTGGATACTTTTTTGTTTATTAATACATTTATTTTGTTAAGTTAAGTGCCATTGGCAAACAATTTTTTCAAAACTAGACTGTTCAATGTAATGCCCGCAGCTTTTATTCTCTAGTGATGTTATTATGTCGACAATAAAGAAAAATATAATATTTTGTCTATTGAGTTGAAGGTACAATATTGTATTAAACATGTAACAAAATATCTTATCCTTAAGTTGACTTACAAAGTTAAACGAATTATTAAAGCGTGATGTTTTATTATTCGATAATTTACCAGTTTGAAAAATCGTAAGATAAAAATTATATGATATTGTATTTAGTATATTGAAATTATTAGTTTGATAACTCAAAACAAAATATGATGATTCTAATATTCTTTAAATTTATAAAATCAATTAAAGTAGTTTTTATCTTAAAAATATTGGGAGAATAAATAAGTAAATACATGTAGTTTATAAAAATTGTCTTAAATTTAAGATATTTATAAATTTATCTCTTTAATTAAATAAGTTGACGTACTTACTCTTAAAATAAAAATCTTAGTCTTTAAAATTTTAAAATGATTTTTAACGTCTAGATATATTATTTTTAAGAGAATTAATTTAAATAATTTAACTTCTAAAAATGAATTTGTGAATTATACAAATTAACACAAATTCAACAAATGAATTTTACGATCGTATTTTCAATCATTATAATTATTCAATCTATATTTTTTGAGTTTTTTCCGTTGTTTTATTGTACTTATAATATTGTTGATTAAAATAGTGAAGTCAGTTTAATTAAGCTTAACTAACGTCACATTTAAAATTGTACTGAAATATGTATACTTAAGCTTATAAATTATTTATGTTTTTTAATAAAACATAATCTGCAAAATACCTTTATTTGTATTACGTATTATAAAACCATAATAATATTAGTTTTATCTTAAAATGATTAGATTTTCAATACATTGATGTAGCTGTTTTGCATAACCAAAGTGCCCAAATGTATTGTAATATTTATATATTTAAGTTTCTTATGTATGAATCTACTTTCTTTTCGTTAATTTTGTGAAAATTTTACTCTTTCATATTACTCTACCTTGGTTTTATATTATTTTGGATATTCAAAGCATATTTAAGGGAATATGTGTATTTTGTGTTTAGATACCTGCAACATCTATAGCTTTGAAATTGAATTAATGAGGTATACTTAAGTCAATGGCGTAGCCAGGTTGCGCGTGGGGGTCCTGCGCCCCATTGACAGGAATATGCGTCTCAATGATAAAGTGACAAGTAAAAAAAAAAGTTCTAAAATATAAAATTTTGTAGATTTATTTAAAATGAACCTTCCAGTAATTAGATCCTGGCTACACTACTAACTTATACTATACAGATTGTTTCTGTTGCTCAAATTTGAGTAGTCAGTAGTTATTAAATAATTCAGGCAAAACGAAGTTAGGGGCGAAATGGTAACATTTCGATATCTATGCTTTAAGTTTATCTTATATTTTTTAAGTACACTCGTTTGTACTTAACTATCTTGTTCGACCTTACCATTCCACAAAATAATATTTTAAAATATATCTGAATCATTTCAAAAAATATAAATACACAAGTGAGATGATAATTAGTTATTCTCATATTCGAAAAACTATCTATATTATCGAGATACTTTAGTTTTATTTTGCTTTAGTTATACATATAATTCGAACAAAGTTATTAATTTTCTTACATAGGGTAAAAATAATTTTAATTATTTTGTAACCACAGTGGATTTTTTTTTAAATAGTGCTGTTTACTGTTGATACCCAAAACCAACTTTTATCGTATCAATGCGATATGACAACATTTTTTAATTTTAATTTTAAAACTCAATTATCTTGGAATTTATTTGATCCCTACAGTTCTAAGTACTTCTTGTTAAGTTAAATTGTAAGTTTCTATTATGAAATTAGTATAATTTATGTGGGTTAAGAAATAAAACTGAATAGTAACAGATTTAGATTTTAAAATTCTAAGAAAACTGTAGACGTGTATCGCCGAGTACAACAAAAGTTGATCTGAGCTGCATGTCTCTAGAGATTACTCCATGGATTCATGAAGAGGTAAGTATTGTTCAATTTATATAGTTCCAAATTCAGTCGAGGATCTTATAAACATCCGAATTCTGAACGTTATTTGTTTGTGAAGATAGAGTATTTTGAATCAGTTTAAAACATAAAATAACTTTAATGTTACGATGGCTCTCTTTGGTTTGTTAGCTGTAATGTATCCATGCAAACAATGGAACAAAAATATAAAAATAAATACATTTTTTTCATTTTAACACGGTTTTCAGTGAACAGCTGCAGGAAATCCCTTTATTCCTTTGATACAATTATGTTTTACAGAATTGTATTATTATATAATAATTTACATGATACACTAAATATTTGTTTTTAATTTTTATACATTAATCCTTTCAATATGCTCAAAACTCAATTTTCATTATACATTTAATATGCATATATTTAGTTGCGTAAACATTTTGCTTAATTATAGTTATGTTTAATTAATATTTTAACTGACTGAGTTTATAAGATATATTTTCAAATGATAAATATATTGAGTTATGCATATAATTTTAGAAATTATTAATTGAATTGATTAAAGAAAATTTTGTAATTTTATGTATGTCCTGTTAACTATATTTTTCTATTGATGTTTCAAATTCTGTTTGACTTGAAAAAAATAATCAGCGTTATCGAATGTTTCAATTTTGTTATTCTTTTCTGCAGGGCATTTTTTAGTGTAAATTTATTCCCAAGATTTACTAACTTAAAAATACTTTTTTTTATTGATATTAAAAGTTATATTGTAACTTTTTATTTCAACATGTGTAATGATATGCATTAATAAATATTAACTTTACTTAACAGCATAAAAAAACCTTAAAATATTATGGATTATAAATAATTCCGATTTCATTAAGTTGATAAAATATATTAAAAAGATAATTAAATTCAAAGAATTAAAATAGTAACCTTTAATCGGTATATAAAACCCAAATAGCACTTATTATAGTATCAGCAGTAGGTGCTGGTTGGTAGATGATGATTTTATGATTACCACGGAAATACTCAGATTGATAAGATGGTTACAGATAATATGGTAATATCAATAAATATAAATTTATATCAATTTTTGTTATTTGATACCAAAATTACCGCAATCAAATTACGTATAATATTATATCTTGTAATATTACCCTATTTACGCGTTACCTTTAATACAATATTCGATAGACCAAAACTAAGATAAATCTTAAATCATTGAACTAACAAACTTCTTGATTGAATTTCTTTAAATAGATAGTGTAATATGTTTCAAAGTTTCCAAATTTTCGAATATTAGATTTTGACAAATGCTTATATTTATATACCCAAATTGTTTCCAAGTTAAATTTACAAAAAGGTATATAAAACATAAATTTATAATAAATTTAACATTTTGTTATGATATATCGAAATAAATTTAAATGATTTAATTATATTATATTTCATTAGTACTTTGTTAGTTTTTTTGGGGAAATACTTCGGTTTTTAACATAATTATTATTATCTCTTATAAAAAATTATGTTTTAATGTTTTCTATATGTCTTACGTTTGTCTGATGTTAAGTTAGTTAGATGTCTCACTATCAGATTATTTTTTGCATATAAGCCATCCGCTATAATTTCTTTGAAATGCGTCTATTCTACTCCATTTTTCTATTTCACAATAAAAAAAATCTTTTAATGTTTGGTTCCAGAAATATTATGAATCACTCATTTCTTCCCATTACATAATTTATTTATTATGCTTGTATTTTAAATATGTTATTTTTAATTAAAAACCTATATTAATAAAACTCTGATTCGTTGATTTATGATGTAAATCTATCTATATAACGTATAAATATGCGAGACAATAGCAATACTAAATATGATAATAGGTAATATAAATAATAATGATACATCATTGTTTTGTAAGTAACTGAGGATATTTTGTTTTATTTTATAAGTTGAGGTCAAATACATACATTTAATGGTAAGGCGGGTAGTACATTGCGTGAACGATGAAAAACGACATGAGGGAAAATTACCTTTAGGCGTGTGTGCGTGTGGTTTTAATGGGTTTTCAATAGGCTCTAGTGTTGTTGACCCCATACGGCCTTGACCGAATGTTTTGTTAAGTTTTTTGATAGCTGCAAAAAAGAAAAAAATACTTTCACCTTACTGGTCGATATATTTTATTTTAGTCGAAATATGGGTGTGGTTTACTTAATTGAAATTATTATAATACTTAAATTAGAAATTCTACAAAAAATTATTTCAAAATTTGTTTTAGGTAAAATGAAGGAAAGTAATGTACTCAAGATTTTTTTATGTTTTCATAAGAAATTTTTTACAACCCTTTAAAAATTGGATTTTAAACATACAGTCATTTTTTGTATGAAATGAGATTTAGACCCTTATCTTACATTGAACACGACCTTGTAGAAATGAATTAAATAAAAGGCATTTGATAAGGGTGAATATGCAATAATTACCCTTAAATACATTTTTTTACTTATAATTGCTATAATTTTTTTTTATAAATACTATATATTTCTTAGATGAGGCAATACTTCTTGAAAACCTTGCCGTTTAACTGCCTTAAGAGGGTTTCAAAATTTTCATGAAAAGTTTATTTTTTTAAATTCTACTTTTGAAAATATGAAAAATCTAAAACTTTTAAATATTTCTTGAAGCTTAAGTTATTTACTTCATTTAAAAAAAAAAATTTATTTCTTTATTTACATAGGCGTTAAATTTGAAGAAAAAATATTAAATTAATTGTTTAGTAAGAAATGTTTAAAAAATGTAAGAAATTTGTTTCAAACTCATTGTTGTCTTATTAAAAGAGAGGTCAAGGAGATTAATATCTTCTTATTTTTAAAACTCTATATACACATTTAATTGAAGCGATTTATGATATTAAATGATGTAAATCACAGGAAGATTTCAATTTTTACATATTAGTGTCTATTACTATTTCCTTATCCTGATCTTACTAGATATTCTTATTGGTAAAAAATATTCAAAAATGAATATTGTTGAAAACAATATATTTTAATTGTTTAAGAAGTTTGAAGTTTTACAGTAAATGTAAATTATTTTAAATTATTTTTGAGTTCTAATGTCTTTTCTATTGTAATTTAAACTGAGCCAAATATTCATATTTGCATAATTTAAAATTTCAAATTAAATTTTCTTTAATTAACTAGTTATTTGTCAATTGATAAATAGCTAGCTAATTAAGTTGTTTTTGAAAACTTTGTTATGTTATTAAGATAGCTACAGTGGCAATTAACTTGAAGAAGTCGATTCTTATACTAAATTACTTTTAGGAGAGTGAGGTTATTGGTGTTACCCTATTAAAATTTAAGAACTTGTTTTTTGTTAATGTGTAAGAAAATGTAGTAAAAGAAATGTCGACATTTATGTTTATAAGATTCCCATAATATAAATTGTAGGATCACTTTTGTCATTATCGTTATTATTCAATGTTAGTAAAATTAAAAAAAAAAATAGTAAATTTTATAATTTTCTTTAAGTTATTTGGAATAATACTTTAGGCATGCTCTTTAGTATCAATATTTATTTAAATACTAGAGAGGAGAATCAGAAAAATACATGTAAAATTTATAGGGCTCCGTAACCTCAAAATTTCTCTTCTACGGAAAATGTATAACAAAGCCGAATTTCCTTATAAAGCCTCTTGTTCAGTCCATTTTATTTAAGTTCGTGGTGATAGTTACAAACAGAATAAATCACGGAAGGAAATAAAAAAGATTAAGTGATCAAATGATTTATTGACCATTTAATTTCAAAAAGATTGTATATTTTGTTGTCAACTGATTTATTTTTACTTTTTTCATTATTTATTCATGTTTATTTATCAATTTGGTCAAGTTTTCATATTGTTTGACTTTATACACAAATTTTATCATGCCCCATGAGTAAGGATGCAAGGGACTGAAAAGGTTTAAATAATGCAAAAATAAGATTTAAAATTGTATTGTCAAAAATTGCATTACACTTTATAATTTTATTAAATTATATTATTCATGGAATTTTTTAACTATTTCTTAGAAATCTTTTGATTATTTTTCTATCAAATTCTGAAGGATGAGATTATTTCTTTGTATATCTTATAGAATACGTAGATAAAATTCAATCATATTAAAATGTAAATAGTTTATGATTTAAAATAAGTATCTGATAGTATTAATCGATCGATATTGGAGGATAATATATAGACATACTCCATCATTTGTTTATTAAAATTGTGAAATCTTTGGTTAAATTATAGTACATTTGAACTTGGATTTTAAGGACAATTCTTGCAAACTTTCGGCGTCTTTTAATAAAACTTGAGATAGAAATTGTTAAATGTCAATTCATTATAAAATAGCTCACTAGGAAGTCTAACAATATCTACGATGTCTTTTTACAATCATTTTTATATCATGTAATTTTTTTTGTCGATATTAATTTTAAACGTCTAAAATGATTGATAAGGTCACAATTGCTTGAAATAGTTTTTCAACCACCTGCAAAATAATATTTTATCAATTTTTACTTTATGAAAGTATATTTTATAAGTTTTTTATACATTCGTTCATAATTTGCTATATGTTATGACTTGTTGTTTAGTTGTCTATTATAATTGATTAACTATGAAATGACTTTAAACTTCGGTTCTTCATGTATGACTCATAATGTTATACATGTTTATAAAATTTATAAATGTGTAATTAAATTAATAAACTGTGTTTTTCTAACCCTTCGTTATTTGACTATTTCTATGGGTAGCCGTAAGGTCTTTTTTGAAAAAGATTATTCCTGGAAAATATCAAAATTATTTAATGTGATGATTATTTTTAGAATACTTTGGAACAAACTGAAATTTGTGATTATTAAGATGTATTAAAAAATAATTTTTGATCGAAGATTATAGTGTTAGTTAAATTTGATTGGATTGAAAGAAAGGCAACTAGTGAAAGCAGGTTTTCGAATACCTAAAATTATTAATTATTAATTATTAAAACTATTAATTATAATTTTGACATTTTTAATCTGTTGTTTAATAAATTTTTAGAAATAAAAATTGGCCTAATTAGTAAAAATAACTGCTATTTTAACCATACGAGGGTTATATTTTTTAGATGACTTTTCTTAAATCTATTGAATATTCAAATAAAAATCTATCATTTCTCCTTTAAAACTTAAAAGGTATAAAATACTGGTGGCCATTTGACTTGAAATCATGTTGGTTAGATATTTTATTATTAATTTTAATACAATGTAGGTTTTTTATATGTAATTTTCAGATCACATGTTTTAGTTGTTGACTCTATCATTTATAAAACTACAATAATATTTTTTATATTAGATATTACATGGTCTACCGAGAGTATTTAAAAATTAATGGGTACAACTTAGTTAAAGTATTCATAATAGATTTATTTACTTAAATATTAAGATTCAAAACATTAGGAGAAAAAAGGTTTAAGGTAGAATGAAACAAACTTTTTATTTTTCAATAGAAAAAAGTGAATTACTTTTTTCTAAGAAAAATCTATAATGCAACTCTTCAATACTTAAATTATTGAAATTCCAGTCACGTCATTTTGGATTAAAAACTTTATTGCTTTAGGAAGAATTTGAAAAACAAGTTTTGAGTGTACATCGTACAGAACATAGAAATTGTTTTTTGGAAGACGTGTGCATAATGTTATTAGTTTAAATTTAGTTAAATTTTATATTAAATGTTCCTTGTGCTTATGCAAAAGAAGAAGACAAATTTTATTAACTATTAAGTTCTTTTTTAAGTGTTTTAATATATTATTTTAGTACAAATTTCAAATATTTAGCTATTAAGAATATTTTTGGGGGTTTTCATTACATAAAAACATTAATATATTTATGGTTTATCTATAAATTCATTTAAATACAAACGCATAGTATGTAGCTTAGTAATAAATAAAATAAATAAATTAATAAAGTTATGTTTATTTTGTTGGGCTTTATAAATACCATTATACGTTTATTGTAAATTGAACTAAATCAGTAGTAGCTCTTTTTTGAGTAGATATTGATTTTGTCAGGACTGAATAGTTTTGTTCTCTATTATAAATTATAAGATAACATACATTTTAAGTTATAATGTATATGTATACATACACGTACTATAAGATTAATTTAATTATGTATATTTCTATTTTTTTATTTTCAAAGATATTTGTTACAATTAAAAATTTATTAAAATTTAACTAATTATTAATTTTGTTAATAAACTTTAAATAAAGTTAAAATTTCGTAATATTAATACGTTAAGTTAAAGCTTATACAATTTATTTTAAGATTAGAAAGGAAAAACTATATGAAATCTCGATTTAAAGAAGATATAGAAAGTTAAAAAAAAATTTGACTTATAAAATTATGTGATTTAAAGTCATACAATTTTGGTAAAAACAGTTGATTTGAAGTGTTTTACATAGCAACGGTACATTTACATCGTTCAAAACTGAATCAAATTATAGCTTATTTAATGTATTGTATGATAGAAAAACTTTCCAACGACTTGTCCTCTATGAGTAATTGACATTTGGAGTCAATAATGTTATTTTTAATGGATTTAATTAATTTTTTTTAATGTGGTTCAATACGTATCGAAATGTTTTATGATAGTTATTTGAATCACTCACTATCACTTATTAATCAATACTCATCTAAAAATTGCTTCAAATTCACTTTCCTTTATTCTTACTATACTTTACTTTTTTGATTAGATATTGGTGAAAGTTATTTTTGGTTTTGTATTGTTGTAAACAGATTAAAAAATTAGAAAAAGATATTTATTGTATGACAAAACTTATTCTACCTGTGTAAAAGAATTATTTAGAAGATCTCTACTACGTTAAATTTCATTAGTTATTTTAGGAATTTTTATATCATTAATCATTAATTCATTAATCAAGTTTAACGTGCTCTTTAAAAGCTATTGTTTGTATCAGAGAAAACGAGGAAACTAAAATCAAAGGGAATAATTTTAGTATTTTTCACTGCGCTTAAAATTTGAAATCACGTGTCCCTATAGGTTTCATAAAGAATTCTTTTTTAAAAAGCTTTGATTACATTAAGGTATTGAATATTATAATTTAATATCTAAATTGAGTATTTTAATGAAAGAGCATCAAATTTTAAATCATCTGTCAAAAGATGATTTATCAATATTTAAATAATTTGTAAAATATCAGTTACAGACATAATTATTTAAAATATAATTAACAAAAAATATATATTTTATTTAGAATAATCCCTGCTATAAATAATGTTTGTAAATAAAGTTCTATAATAATTTGGAGTAAAGTATTAAAATCCTAGATAAACTCTTGGGAGAATATAACATATTAAAATTCGAGAAAGAAACGAAAATGTCGGGCTCAGTGAATTAGATTCAAGACAGTGATGGATGATAACAGTAGTCTAAAGCGAAACTCTTGATGATCAGTGAATTGTTTGACTGCATAGAAAATAAGAATAATAATATTTAAAGGAAAAAAAAAATACACAAAGAGTATACACGTAACAGTATATTGCTCGAAAAATGTAAGTTCTAATCATAACACAAATATTTAGATATGTTTTGATATTTAGGAAAAACCTTATTTAAATTTATAAACTGTAAGTATAAACAATTTACCATATTCATAAATGAATAAATTAAGGTTGTTTTTTTTGTAAATTTAAATCATAAAAATTTGTACAAAATAATTTTTAATTTTTAAATTCATTTTCAATTATAATCTTAAATATCATAGTAGTTTTAATGAAAAATTATATTCAACTACAAATTCTCATAGTTCATTAATAAGTAATTTTAATGTAATTAAGGCTATAATATGGAATATTAACCAGAAATATCCAATTCTATGCCTGAACCTAATTTGAATACAAGCAAACGTCGAACATCCCAAAAAAAATATATTTTTTCTTTAAATATAAATCCTAGAAAATTATTCAATTGTTTAACGTAACGATATTTATATATTTGAGTATATACTTAATATAACTTATAAAATTTCTATAAAGTCAGTAAAATATTTAACAAATATAAGAATGACATATTTTTTTCTAAATTTTTTTGCATTCAAGTTTTGTAAACTCATCTGGACTATGAATACAAGAATATAACATATACAGATTTAATAGAAACTCAAGTACATTCAATTATCTAGAAGAGGTGATATTTTAATAGCAATAAAAAAATGTAATTTTTCTATACTACTTATTATTGATATTGTATTTATATTATTTTATTTATATTTTAATGAAAAAATCGTAATAAAATAATAATTACTTTTAGGTTCTGTATATAGAATGATTTATTTATAATAAACCAATTTAATAATCAATCAATAAATATAATAATAATAATATTATTTATTTGTTTTAGTTCAATGTATTCTATTAATTTTTCAATCATTAAGTTCTTTTTTATTAAAATTTAATTTCTCAAATGATAACACTCCTAATTAAATAGTTTATTTAATAATAAATAATCTAATTAGGAAGATGAACTGTTCAGTCAATAACTATTTTTGACCAGTATTTCGGAAGTTATTAACAATTATAATATAAAAAATTACACCGTAAATAGGATAAATCTCCAAAAAATTACAATTTTAAAAATCGCTAATTTTCGACATTTTTTCAATTATTTTTACTTAAAACTGCCATAACTTTTTTAAAAATGACCCATTCAATATAAATTTTATTTTTATAGATTAATTAGGTATTTACCAATCATTTTGTATATTTTTTTATAAATTTGACCCTTTACCTGCCAACAAGGGGAGTTCAAAACTTTTTCTCAATAAGTTAACTTTTGAAAGTGTTCCGGAAATATTGATAATTTTATATTAAAAATATGTAATACACTTTAATCTGAAAAGAAAAGTCAGGTAAGTAGTATGATTTTAACTATGGTAGATATTTGCACATAGAATTCAATTTTAAATGTGTTAAAATGACGCAGTATTTACGGACATTTTCAAAAGTTAATATTTTTTACCAAAGTTGCTATTTGAATCTCACTCTGTGGGTAGGAAAAGTGTCAGATTTTCGAAAAATGTGTATAAATTTAAGGGAAATACCTAATTTGTATTTATACAAATGAATTTTTTGATTTAATCACTTTTAAATGTGTTATGTAAAACAACAGTATTAAGTATAAAAGCTTAATAAAATGTTAATATTTACTGATTTTAAAAGTCGTAATTTTTTAAGAAATTTACAGGGAACGACGGAATTTTTTTAAATTTTAAGGGCAATGTATTCGAATATTCGAATACAAGATTCGTGATCTTTTTTCATATTGTTCATCAAAATCGGTTCAGTGAGAGTTGAGAATAAGTGGTACCAGATACCAAAAAAAAAAAAAACGTCATAGTAAAATAAGCTTTGCATCGTAGCTAAAAGAAATATGTGGAATATAATATGATTTAACAATAGTATACGTTTGTTAAATATTTCTCTGTTATTTTTAGAATATGAATATAATTTATAAATAGAAGTGTTGATTATCTTAAATGAAAGTCCATTGTTGTGAACACAAACAGAGTAATACAGCTATTCCATGTTATGATAGTGATGAGTATATTACGACATTATTAACGTATTAAAAGATATAGATTTTACTATATTAAAAAAGTTATATATTAAAGACAAAAATGTTTAGGAAATGTTTAGATTGAAAGGATATTTTAGCATGTTGCTATTGTAACTTATACGAGATGTGTTGAAAAAATAACAGGAATTTTCACTTTTTGAAAAAAATATTTATTTATTTGTCTACATTAATGTTGTCGCCATTTGATATTATTAGCACAACGCTTCTTCTAATCCTCGATACACTTGTCAAACTGGATCTTGGGTATAACCTTGAGCTCATTCAGCTATGTGCTTTTAATTTCATCTATGCTTGTAAAACGACGGCCCTTTAAGGTTCTCTTTATTTTTGGTAGTAGTAAAAAGTCACACGGAGCTATGTCTAGTGAATATGGAAGCTGGGGCATCGTTAAACTATTGTAAGCAGGTGCTTTATCGCGGTGCAATGCCATGAGTTGTTTTGCCACAAATCCAGATGTTTCTTTCGGATTGCTTCACGCCAATAATGTTGAACTTATACGTAGTATTCCTTATTGACCTCAAAACAAGAATTCATGATGCACTATGCCATTCAAATCGAAGAACACAGTGATTATAACTTTCACGTTCGATCGCACCACTTGTCGAGCTTTTTTCGGTCCAGAATGCTTCCATTGGGACGATTGAGCCTTAGATTGACGTCGTATCCATAAAATATGTTTCGTCACCTATTAAAACACGTTTAAATAATCCTGCATAGACGTTTACTTCATTATGTGACTCCCAAGTAACTTCTATTCGCTGCTGTTTTTATTCAAAATTGAAAAATTTTGGAATAAAATTTGCTGCTACGCGTTTCATACCCAAAACATTTGAAAAAAATTCATGGCATGAGTCAATCGATACTCCAAAATAATCAGCGACTTCTCTGATTGTGATTCGGTTACCGTACATAAACATTTCTATCATTTTTTACATTTCATAGGTTGTTGGTGTGCTACACCCAAAGAAAAACCTCAATCAAAATTGAAAGAGAAATTTTATCAAGGGTTTATGATAATGTTTTATTAATACGAACAAAATAACTATTCTTATAAATAATTAGTGTTCAAGACAAGAAAAAAATATATCATATTGATAAATATATCATTGATTCAATAGTAATGATATATTTATCAAATTGAACAATGAATTTATATAGATCGAGGTTTTTCTCTGGGTGTAGAGTGCGGGGCCGTTCGTTATCTTTAATGTTTTTACGGCCATCTTAGAAACGCTTATACCACTCGTAAACACTCGTTTTACTCATGACAGACTCACCATAGGCCTTTGATAAAATTTCACAGACTTTGTTACACTTTATTTTATTTTTATACAAAATTTAATACAATCCCTTTGATCTATTTTTTTTAACAATGCGGATAAAATACGTCTAACCTTAGAGGATTCAACTGACAAAGTGAAAAATGAATCCAGCTAAAAATTTTATCATACTTTAGGCACATATGTACCAACATTATAAAAAAATTTTTTTGATAATTTAACTCTCCAAACTAGCGAAATTTCAAAATTCCCGTTATTTTCTAAACACATCTCGTATCTTGTTTTTTCTTTTCCTCTTATTATTTTGCTAACTCATGTCTTATTATGTCTTATTTTATTTTTTTTAAACTACCGTTTGGTTATTAAATAAATAATAATAATAATCTTGATTATACTTTAAGGCATTTTTTAATTGTTATTGATTTTGTTAAAATTACAGTTTTATGTTTTTTTTTATGAGTAAAATCAAATTATATTTATATTTGATATATAATATGAATTTATTGCCTTCAAGATTTTTCAATTATCTAGATTTTAGACTGGTTACTTATTATGGTATAAATCTATTTCTTAATTGTTTGAAAATTTAAATTCCATAATTGACATTTTTTTAATATTATTAGTCAATATAATATTTAACACACGCTGTGTATTTTTTTTTTAATTCAAATAATGTATATGTGAAAATTTTAATATCATTTGATACAGAAAAACAGATTAAATTCTTTAAAAATGTTAGTTCTAATGTTGAAATATTTTATACTCTGTCTAGGTTAAAAGACACTCCGTTGTATTACAGGGCAATGATACTATTAAACGCAAAATAGAAATTCCGTGTCAGCGTCACGGAAGGAAACTCATTTTGATTGTTATTATCATTTCCATATAATTATGTATCATCATACAGATCATCATAATTTTAATGACAAAATATAGAACTTTTTTGTTATCAGCTACTGTTGGTTAAGCTGATGTCAACATTGGTCTCTTTTCAAAAAAAAAAATTAATAATCATATGCAATAGTTTATTCCAAAAGGTTATAATAACGAAGAAATAAAAAGAACTTTTGATACATTTTACATTTTTGTATTAATCAATTATATAAAAAGAAAAATTTTTTTCTATTAATTTTATTGTACATAACTAAAGATGTATTAGTATTTATAATCAATATTAAGAAGAATTTATCATTTTAATAATGCGATGCTTACAAAATATTACTTATAATAAATATTTAATTTAATTTTAAATAATGATTCGACTGAAGTAGGAAAACGTAATAATTATAATATAATTAGAGATTTCTAAACCAAAAGGTATCTAAAATTACGTTATTTTTAGTTAATGTCCTTGTATATATACAAGAAGATTTTTTAGACGCTAGTTATTCGATTTCTCTTAAAATAATAATTCTCATGTGAATTGTTTCTCTTGGTTCTTGATAGTTACACAATATGTCCATTTATCTGTTTTAAATAATTCCTTATGTTTATCCCTATGCCTGTTGGAATGTCAAATTTGTTAAAATTACAACAATTACTAGGGTCTATTAAAGAAAATGATGTAATTAAAAAAATAACTGGTTGATAATAACTTTTGGATCATTAAAAAAAAAAAAAATTGTCTCCCATATCTTATAAGTGACTAACATATATATTATAAGTAACTAACAAAAGTAAAAAAAAAAATTATTATTTTAAGAGAAAATGAAGTGTTTAATTTTAAAATAATTATATTACATATATATATATACAGATTGGTTTGTAAAAAAACTACTGGGATAATCACAAATTATATATAATTTAGATAAAAAAATTGAATTTCTATTAGTTACAAATATTTCTTGATTTATTAACTAATAATTAAAGGCATATCAACTTTATTTTTTTAAATGACAACATAAATATTTAACTAGCTTATAAAATAAGAAATAATCTAATTAAGGAAATGACTGGTGGATAACACTTTTGGACCAGTATTTCAGAAGTTATTAATAAAATAAATTAATGACTGAAATTGAGGGTTGGTTTCTTCTACTATTTGTGTTACTAGTCATTTCTAGTTCGTACTCTTCTTCCCTCTTAGCTATTAATATAAGAATAACTCCCAATGTATTGGTACAAAAGATGTTATCGTTCAGTCATTACCTTAATTAGATTATTTCCTATTTTATGAGCTAGATAATTATGTGTGTTGTCATTTACAAAAATACAGTTGATATTCCTTTAAGTTATAAGAGATGATTAAAAATTATAAGCTGATAAATCAAGAAATATGTGTAACTAAAAAAAAATTTTTTTTTTTTTAATATTAAATTTATTTTAAGCGTAATAAAGTAGTTTACGGATAACCTTATATATCATAAAAATCTATTTCAAAGAGGCATTTAAAAAGATCTAAAAAAGTACTCAAAAATTATTTTTAAATATTAAAAAAATATTAAGTTTAATAAGCATTATTTTTAAACCAACAATTTTTTATAATGATATACATTTTTAATACTTTTATTACACAAAAATGTGTACCGTGTAAATCCATACTTGATTTTCTATAGTAAAAAGTAGATGAAATAAAAATAAATAATTTGGCAATGAATAGTAATTAAAAAGGAGTTTTTATGGTTATTGTTTTATTGCCATTGGATTTTCAAAGTCAGTAATTTAGAATTAGGGTTATTATTGGTAGTGAATGAATAACATTCTAATAAATCAACACTGCAGGTTACAGGGCAAAGTTATTTTTTCTATATATTTCTACTGTTTTTATTTAATGATATAATTGAACTTTTTAGAGTTTAAAAGATACACCAAATCTGAAGATCAATAAAAAATTTATAATTTAAATAATTTTTTTACTATTAACGAATATATACAGAGTTCAAAAAGTTAGAACACAGGTCAGGAATTAAAACTAAAACAATAGAAATCCGCTTCCTTAGCTACTCTGTATAAAATGAAATATAATATTTTGACGCTAATAATATAATTGATTCCACGATTTTAATATAGTTTTGATTCAATTTTTAAATACTTAGATAATAGAATTTTTATTAGATAAACAACATTGAAATGAAGTGTACTTCATGATTTATTTATTATTTTTGAATCATATTATTAATTAATTATGTCTATCNTACGTATCCGCGACTTTTCATTAATTTTTTTGTGGCTTTGAGTTTAATATTTTTAATATTTTTTAGTTTTTTAAATTAATAATATTTTTAATATAGTTTTAATTTTACTTAGTCTATCTTTAAGTTGGGCCATTTTTTATAAAGTATCAATAATAACTTGAAAAATAAATGTTACAATAAAATATAATATTAATATTAAAACAATTTCTTTGAGAGAGACTCAGTAGTCAAATATAAATAAATTACCTCGTGTAACAATTATAGGTGTTGTATAAAACACGGAAAATTGTTAGCATGCGTACGATATTTAATCAAAATTAATGTTTCGGTATGTCAAACAAATATATTAGTTAGAGTAAGTAAATTAATTTTTATCGTATCAACGTCAAATTTAAAGGAAATGCACTATTTTTTATTAAAAAAATATATCCATGAATTGTGTGAAGACAAATAATTATTGTGAGCTGTTATGTCATAACACATCATAAAAATATTATAGTTATGGAAAATACTTCTTTAGCGATTTATAAATTTTCACTTTGTTTCGATAGTCATGAAATAAATATAAAAGCATTAACATCTTTTTTCACTTGAAAAGTATAAAAAGACTTTTTCAAGCATTTAAAAGTTAACCAATAAAAATTAAAATTACAAAAATATGATACACAAGTTTTTAGCTTTGACGTGTAGCTAAGGTCAAATTAATCACTGGACCGATTTTGTTCAACTATATGTCAAAGATCACTATTATTATTGAATCTTCAGGCGTTATAGTTTTGAAAAATTAACTTTAATTTCAATTACCCTTACAAAGGGAAATACCGTAAAAAATTACAATTTATATAAAATAGTCGATGTTAATAATATTTATATTTAAATAACTTATTGAAAACTAGATGGATTATTGTGAAATTTTTATTAATAATACTTCAAACATTTGCCTTGCCAATGACATATTTTTTTTTGAAAATTCAATATTACTTTAAATCAGCATGGGACCTTAAAATACATTAAAAATTTTTCTATTCAGTTTTATTATAATTTTTAAATATCTACCTTGTTTAAATCTACATTATATCAATGCTAATACTATGTATATTAAGATAAATAAAGAAAAACTATTTTTAAAAAAAACATTTCTTAAAATATTTACAAAATGAACGGATCAAAACATGGTATTTAGTGATAATACTACAAAACATTAAATTTTTTTGTACTTTATTTGTTTGAAAATCCAGTCTGTAATTTAAATGAGTATGAATTAAGAAAATAAAGTATATCATATCAATTTTGTTATGGTTTTAGTTTTTGGTGATATTTTAAAAAATTGGCTTACTAAATCTAAATCAAACTAAGGCTTTTACACTTACGATGTACTTTAAATTGGAAAAGAAAAACAGTCCGATTACTTGTTTTCCATTAAATCATATATAATTGTATCTTCAAGTATATACGCATTGAAGCGTTATACGACGATGATTTTAGTCATATTCAATGTACTTGTTTTCATACATACTGAATTAAACTAATTCTTATAAAATGTGTAGAATAATTAATAAAGTTACTATTGTTAAAGTGCTCAACAAAAACATACATAGATCATTGCATGTGTTAAATTAGTGTGATTTTTACAATCTAGAAGGGATTTTAACTTGGTCATAAAATAACAACACGAATATCCTGTTTATCTTGGATATAAACTTGACTCTTGTAACTTAAGTAGTTATTTACTGACCTGTAACTTTATTTTCACACTAAAGTATCACTAGTTGACATAAATCTTAAAAAGTACATCAATGTTGTTCGATAGTTAACGATGAAAGTGACAACAAATTTTGACTTTCGAACCAATTTTGTTTTTACTACCAATTGAATAAAGTTTTCTATTACACCGTTATATTTTCTTAGAGTTAATCATGGATATCAGAATAACTTTTCATTTAAACAGAAATGAATCTTATTAAAAATTAAATATAAGTTTTTGTTAATAAATTAAAAAAAAACTATTACAGTTATAATTGGATATATATATATTTATAATTATAATTTTAAGTATTTCAATTAAATTAAATGTAATATTTTTTAAATTGTTTTTAGGAAAATCGGAATCTAAGCCCCCTGCGTTCTTTTGGCGTCAATAATTTTCGTAGAGTATTGAATGTAAAAATATTTAGAAGTCCATTTTTTGACGAGTTTTACAAAAAATTTGCCCTAGTTCACTAAAAGTCTAAATCCAAATATCTGATATTCGATTATTAGGTATTTGGTATTTTAGAAACCGGTATAGATAAAAATCACAATCTCAACGCTGCAATACATATTTGCATAAAGATAATTCGGCTGCATTTATTTTATAAGTTGTTTAGTTTCAATATGAGTTTACTTATACAAGTTTTATTTGAAATATTACGGCTCGATAATTAAATAACTACAGTAGTCGTAATAATACTTAAATTTTGGATGAGTTAAGTTCATTTTAGTATACTAAACACTTATTTTAGAGATTCCTAAGACTGTATCTTAATACGCCTATGATGCAAACAATATTTTGTGAAAACCTATCTAAATCATTTTTTATAGTGAGTGTTCAGTAAGTAAGGAAATAGATAAATTGTTACAATCAATGAGAGTAATAGAAAACCGTTTCCTTACTTACTGAATAATCTATATAACAAAACAAAACAATTTTCAATTTTTCTTTGTGGAACGTTTTATACTGGATAAGATTTTTAGCTTCGATGCGAAGCTGAGAAGGTATTGGTTTTACTAAGATGTGTTTTTTTTT
>NW_026099573.1:24070467-24179838 GCF_025091365.1 Daktulosphaira vitifoliae
TAGAAAGTAGAACTTTTTCAACTTAACTTTTGAAAGTGTTCCGGAAGGTCTGACACTTTTATATATATCTTAAATTAAAGCTAATGTAATTTACTTTATTATGCGAAAAAAAAATTTCGGACTTTATTTTATCTTCACGGTGAAAATGGCTACCGAATGCTATTTTTGTGAGAAAATGTTCGATTTTATTATTTATATTATGTTTAACTTTATAATGCTATAACTTATTGAAAAGNATTTTGAATTTTACATTTTTAACTTTATTATGCTATAACTTTTTGAAAAATGTATGGATCAACATTATTTTTTTATGAGAAATAATATTTTTTAATAATCCCTTTTTCATTCTACATACTTTATCTTAATTGGGATATTAATAATGAACTAGCAGATCATGTAGCTTTTGGAATAGTCCATCAATTTTTTTAAATTAAACAGTATCTAAAGATTTGCATCGAAGCGTTTTTTTTTGATAGTGATTTTAATCACTGTCAGATATCATTATACTTAATCCATCTATGCCACGTCACCACTGTGCCGCGACCCCCCTGTGCTGGGTTTTTTTTTTGATATGATATACAAGATACCAACTATATAATATAGGAACTAACTATTAAAAAAAAAAAGTAAAATAAATAAATAGTAGTTTTTTTGTCAATTTTGGTAGTTAAGACAGAAATCTTCTGTCAAAAGAAAAATTATTTTATTTTAAATTTACGTATATTGAATAAGGTTCATAATTTAAAATAATTTAGAAAAATCTATATTTTACGGAATATGATCATGTTCTGCTTATTTAGCATTATATAGGTTTCTATTGTTCTTATTGTTTATAACAATTGACCTGTTTCCTTAATTACTGAACACTCTGTATGTGTTAATTGATGAACACATAAAAAATATACAGGGTGTTCAGTAAGTTAGGAAATAGGTAAATTGTAATAAACAATGAGAACAATAGAAATCTTTTGTCTTACTTAATGAACACTCTGTATATACGGAGTGATCGAAATCTGGTAAGACACTTATTTTCTCAAAAACTATTGAGAATTTAAAATTTTTGTAAAAAGAAAAATTATAAAGTTTATAAAACTACAATAATATGAAGTTAAATGAATTTTTTTTTATCCCTTCACGGATAAAAATGTTTATTTATCATTTTTTAATGGAACCACTATTTTTTATTTGATAATATGATGGAAAAAAAAAATTACAAACAATTTTGTTCTTATAATTTTTTTTATCCGACACAACCGTTTACGTTTTATAATTGTTTAAAGATTTTGACTACCAGAAAAAATATTGTCATTTATTACGTTTCATAATGTCGGTGGCAGTGCAACCGGTAATTTTGTTAGAACCTTTAGTTTTACAAAACCATAGACTTAGCTATTAATAATACACCGAAAACCCGGTTTGAATCTATTATTGTTATCACTCATTTAGTAAATTTTAGTAGTAATGAGTAGTAAATTTTTATTACTAATTTACCTGTCATAACTTTATCAATAAAATTTGGTTTATGCAACTGCAAATAAAAATAATGACTTCTGTATTTAATACAGTAAAATGACAATAGAAATTTGGCCTAAAATCACTTAACTTTAACAAGCTGTAACGGACGAACCGTTCGAATCAGAAAAAAAAAATTATAAGCACAAAATTGTTTGTAATTTTTTTTCTATCATATTATAAAGTTAAAAATAAGGGTTCCCATTTAAGAAAATTATAAATAAGAGATTTTATCCTTGAAGGGACAAAAAAAAATAATGATTTGACTACATATTATTGTAGAGTTTTTTGAACTTGATATTTTTTCTCTATAATAAAATTAAAAATTCTCAATATTTTCTGAGAAAATGAGTGTCTTACCAGATATCGATCACCTGTATAATGTATATCAATACTTTCTCAGTTACGTATTAAATTTTAAAAAAGGTTCAGATATATACTTTTAAGATATTTAATTTATTGACATATACCGTTTTTAAATAATCCATTAAATTTAAAATTCTTCAGCATTTTATATCATTATATTGTTGGATGTGCAGTTACAGTAGGGCGTTTTGTTACATATTTTGTTGTGGAAGCCAACGTTACTGACATTACCACCACAGGTTGCTATCATTGTGCGACACCGAGTTAATGTCGGTCGTCTATCTGTGTCTGCTTTGTCACCACCATCTTAGCGCGATTAGCTACATGGATAAAATTTAGCCTATGTTTAAAGTTTAGATCTATGGTGCTTGCAAGCCCATAGTTTTTTGTTGAAAAAGTGACATATTGCCTTTGCGATTTTGCACCCTTTTGTGTTCTCAGTATATTGCTTTTGGGACTACTTTTTTCCTGAGATATATCATAGTACCGTTCACGATATATAGTGTACGTTGGTGAGCTAATTGCATTTGACTTCAATTGATCCCTTCAATATTCAACATTATCATAAGCTGTTTCAATTATTCGATAATTATAATGCTTCTTTATCTTCAATTTAAGATTTATTTACATTTGTAATGATATACATAGTACATAATTAATGTTATAATGTATTATTTAAGACTTCAATCAATCACACAAAATGAAATGTATACCAATAAAAATAAGATATATATATATATATATATATATGTACCTTTTAAATGTTTAAATATAGTAATAAAATTTCGTAGAAAAAAACATATATTAATTATATAAAACAAATAGGAAATAATAAACAATATGTAATGGTAGCACATAAGCAGAAGGGTAATAAACTATGTCTAATTTATTTTATAAGATATAATAGTATTTTATAACATGTAGATCATTATTGATGAAAATGTAATAAATTACGATTAATAAAGAAATAATAGTGGCGTCGGTGATCACTTCTTGCCTTTGAACCACGATCAAATTTAATATAAAAAGCCAAAAATAAAGAGCATTCTGGAACAGATGTAGTTAGATATTCACAGAGGCACTCACTACGCTCGATCATTCCACATAACGAAATATATGCAAGAAGTGATCCGCCGTTAACACAATTATATTTATACAAAAAATACAACATCTACTTATTTAAGAGTATCGCAGAAAATATCAAGGTAGGAATCTAATAAATTCACCAAAAATAAATAAGGTTTAGAATTAAATTTTATGAGTACATAGATTAAGTAGGCATACAGGAAAATCAAGTGATTATCAATAATAATAAATATACCAAGTAAATTTAATAAATCGATAATGTTTGTACAGAGTTACTTGGCAGAGTTATATCGTTGATACGTGTCTATTTCAGGAGTTAGGTAGAGGTTCATATGTATAGCTACCATACCACTCTGGGTAGACACTCTGGGTAGACACACGAGGTGACTCAATCCCACCTATCATCGATAACCGTCAAAACTCGTGACATTATTGATATTTAAAATTTGAGAATTAATTATAATGAATCTCATATTAATAAAATAAAGATCACTTTATTTTTCTATCATCTTCTATCTTTCTTACAGACCATCATACTCATACCCCGAGTAATAATATTATTAATACAATAAAGTAGTGGATCAAATAAGAACCAAAATCCCGTCATATTCTATTTAATTTATTTCTTTTAAGTAACTGTCAAAGTACTCCCTAAATTAATACAATTAATAATACCCCCCCCCTTATAAATTCCAAACAATTTTATAAATATTATTTCTTTTTTTGATTCACTACACATTTGTAATTTATTATTTGTTTATATCAGTGCCATTGTGGCATTAATATTTGGTGTCCCTCCTACCTACATTAGTATATATATATATATTATATATATGATTTATATGTAATACAGTTAATTGTTTAAATTGTTTAAATATATTATACACATTTCATACTGTCTACTTCTTTCTTATGCATAAGTAGAGACAACGAGATCGTATATTAATTAGTGTACAAGTTGAATAAATGTTCTTCTAAATAAATTTTGTCACCTGTAAGACCAAGGTAGCCCATCAAAACCTATAAATGTCAAATTAAAGTGCCGTCCTTTGAACTATGTGTTGCTAACACGTGAAACCGCGTAAAAAACTTTTAAGACATGGATATTTCAAACATTTGTGGACTGATTCCACAGTCGTATAATACCGTATTATGTCACTTTCATAGAGAAGGACCGGCGTTTCTACGATTACTTTTCGAACAATGGTCGCGGCATTGTTATGACCTATTGAAGACTGAGCATCTAACGGATTATCAACAAAATACAGTAGTTTTCATTACCATCGACAAAGAAACCGCCGCCAATCAAATTTTACACCGCTTTTCCACATTACAAATAATGCAACGTTGAAGGAATGCATTATGCCGTACGAAAGTATATTTTTACTTGCATAATTTGTGTAAGACATAAGGCCGCTCGCCTAAACCGAATGATGGAAGATTTGCCAATTTTTCGTGTTCTTGCACAACGTGCTTTTCAGGACGGAGACATGGATTATGGAGGTCTCTATTTGGTAAAGGAACAACGCCATTGCAACACTAAAACTACCAAGGTATATATTGCGTTATTTATTTCCATTGCCGTAAAGGCAGTACACAACAAAATCATGTTTCAGATTTAACTTCGGATGCCTTTCTTGTGGCCCTTGACCAGTTTGTAGCGCATCGAGGAATTCCGGTAAATTTACATAGCGATTGTTGTAATAATTATACTAGAGCATCGCGTCAGTAAAATCACTTTTTACGAATGAAGCCGTACAAAACGTAATGGTCACACGAATTCCATGTAATTGGCATTTCAACCCTCCGGCAACCCCTTACATGGGATGAATATGAGAGGCTGGCATTATAAGTGTAAAACATCATCTAAGACGAGTTATTAGAATTCAATTGCTAACATATGAAGTGATTGAGATGTTAGTAGTCCGTGTCCAAGGCATTCTTTCCACTTACTTCGACCTCATCAGAACCTCATGATCTATTAGCACAAATTCTAGGTTATTTTTAATAGGCTAACCTATTTTAGCGTTACCCCAAACTGACACTACCGATATACCCGTAAATCGATTAACAAGCTGGCAGTTAATTCAATAACTTAATTTTATTTTATCCAAGTCCTTAAACACCTCTGCATGTCCTTAAAATATTAAATCTGAATACTATATGTACAATTATATTTAGCCCTTAATTTTTATTGTAAGCTGCATAATGAAATACAACTAGTCTAAAGACAATTTGGGGTTGTAATTATATGTTATGCGTTTAGTCATGAAATTAGAAAGTTCATTGGAATTGTGTGGGTGTAGGAAATAATAATAAGATTTGTTCTGAATAAGGTTGACATATTCAACAGAGGTGATGGCATACCTTTGATATGGGTCGACAGTGAAACAACAATTTGGTGCACTTAGCGCCTTTGTGACCTCATTTCCTCTTATAGCCTTTATCTATTTATAACGAAAGAACTATTCAGAATTAATAATGCAAATACAAAATTGGACTTAATAAGTGAGTTATGGTGAGTTTAAAATTAGCGACGTGTATAAGTATATTTTTATTTCTTATTTAGTATTTTTTAATTTCTGAAGAGAAGATGCGAATTTTAACATGCACCAATGGCGTAACCAAGAAATGTTTAGAGGATTGAAACCTTCCCTCCAAAAATGAAACTCTTATTGAATCATTATTATGGATAATACGTCTCTATTTTTCATATAACTGTATTAGGTCTATGAAAAATATAGTCGCATAGTATTTTAAACACTATATTTCAATTATATTATTTCAAGTTTTAAACGCGTTACAGTGTAGTGCATTTGTACCCTTTAAATTTCTTCCGTTATTTTATTGTAATCTTACTATTCAATAATTATTATTTTATTTTATAGGATTTGTTTTTAAAAATAAATTTAAGTAAATATTACATTTGTATAATGCACTACTGGTCAAGAGTACAAAATATATAATAACATTTATAAATTTTGTTTGGATTACTTTTGAGTCACCGAAATCCACGAAACTTTGTCATAGGTATATACCATACTAAAACAACATATTTTGTTTTAAGAGAAGTGATCTCTCTCATTCGTAATTTATATACATTGTTTAATGTTAAAAAAAAGTAAACATAGAAATATTTTTATCATTTATGAAAAACTAAAATAAATGTTACAAATTAATAAAGCTTAGAGTCTTATTAACAAACAATAATACAATTAATAAAGTTTAAGGTATTGTAATATTTTGTAAAAATCTCTGGTCGTCAAGAAAAGTGTACTTTTTTTAAAAATTATACACACAACTCATGAAATTAAATACTTTCGAAACAAAATTGTTTATGATTTATAGTGGTTTTTAAGTTTATTTTTTAGTTATTTCAATTTTTTTAACGTTGTTTTATAATAGTAATTTATAAGTATATTTATTATTGGATTTTTTTTGTATTATTTATGTTATATTTTTTATTTATTGTGGAAATAGCTGATTAGCTTTTGATGATGCTTAATTTTGGGTCATAAGCTAAACCTATACAAAAGTCTGATATTGGTGTAATAATTTATAAAATACATTGTTGATGTACTTCGTTTTTAAATAAAATTAGAACTATCGTGGTGAATAATGGGATGGATGGTAATTAATTTTTTTATAGACACTTTTCAAAACGCATAAGAAACCGTCGCTTTGCCAAATTTTATGATAATACAATTTTGAAAAGGTTTTCAAATTACTTTACTGATAGTTTGGCATAGCGTGACAAACGTCATTTGAACATTTCTTTAGTTTATTGTTATTATCATTATTTTTTTCCAAAAGCTGAAACGTTTCATGATAAAATAGACATTAATGATGCCTATACATTCATTAGATAATTATGTGTTGATATTCGTTAAATATAAATACACAAAAGTACTTTAGGTAATCTTGCGGTTTTGATGACTACAGAATTTCATTTTAAATTAACGAATCTATTAAATCGAATCATATTCCAGTAATTAACAATTTTATAATAAAATTATTGTGTCTTTGGTAGTAAATTATTTATGAATAATGACATTTTTATAAACTAGGATTGTAAGATTCATCAAAAAAATGAATTCATTTGCATTGTAATTTCGAAATAACTAATATTGACACAACTAATTTCAAAAAGAACGCATTCTCATTCACATTTACTGAATCCATGTATATATAGACATTAAACATTTTTCATAAAACATTTATTGACCTTGATAGTATATTAATGGTAAAAATGCCTGTCCCCTCTTCCATTACATTTTAGTCTCTATAATTACATTTCTAAAATCGGTCCATCTTTAAAATGTTCAAATTATTAGCAAAAATAGCCCATTAACATGTAATACAATTACAATAATAGAAGTAGATTATTTTTAATATCTTATATTTGTCAACGAATATATGAATTTTTGAATTGATTAAATAAACAAAAATATTTTTTTCAACATTTGAAAACAAAAACTTTTCTTACAAAAAATGTTTATGGTTGATAACAGTTTTAAGATAAGTACATATTGAGTTACCAGTATTTTAAACATAGAATGGAGCGAGTGGAATATAAATTATAAATATATGTACGCCATTAAATAAAAAGATACTTATAACATAGTCTAAGATTACAAAAACTATTAAAAATTAATTGGATCAAAATGATAATTAAGTGTAAAAATTATAAAACTTTTCAGTTAAGTTTCAGACAACTTGTATATTACTTGAATGCTAACCCGGTTATAATTAATTTTAGCTTAAAACCATTGATTTGTTCTAATTTTGTAAAGTACTTTAGTTAAAATATTTGAAAAGTAAAAAGTATTATGAAATTGAATACAGGTGTTCGTGAGGCTGTTTGGCTTTTTTATAGTATGTTAAATACCCCTAACCTGAGGATATTATCGTCAGCACTTTCAGTGATTTTCAGTTTATTATATTAAATTGAACATAAAATGACTACTATTTTAAGATAATATGCATAGTTTAAAATGATGAATTAGACACTTATAAATAGTGTTAAACAGTGTAAATGTTATGACAGATAAATTAATTATTTGTTCGTATACAAATAATACAAAACACAAATTATAAATTTTTTATTGAAATTTTGAAAAAAGAAATTTGTTTATAAATTACATACTTTATTTTTATATATATTTAATCATTTTTTAAAACAAATTGTATTTAATTTTTTTTTAAATAATTGAGTATTAAAGAAGCTATTTTCATTATTATCTGTACAATAAAGGTGATTATTTCTTCTAAATAATTTCAATAACATCAGGCTTTTTTCATGAAGGAGATGTTATCTTGGGTTGCAATTTTCTATTAACGTAATAGTCATACTTAAAAAAGTATGACCTAAGTATAGTTTTCAAACTAAGTCAATGTATTTTTATCTTTAGTAATTATAGATTTGGAAAATAAAGATTATGAAGAACAAAAGTTTTAAGTGATTCTATTCCAAACATAGGTGCAAATAAAGGGTGCTAGGAGGCTTTAGCGCCTTCTAAAAAAATTAAAGGCATTTTTTGTTTTGGTTGTATAAGTATTGATATAATTTATGTTTTAGTAAGTTTTTACTTATATGTTGTTAAAATTTATAACTTGTGGCTAATTCGAAAAAAAAGTTGTACTTTGAAAAATAATCATATTTATATTATCTTTATACTCTAGTCGGTTGATTACTTAAAATAATGAGTAAAAATATTTCCCGATTGCTGATCATCCTAATTATTGGTTTTGTTTGTTTCATTTATAGATACTATCAAAAATTTTTAAAAAATGAGTGTTGTTTTTGTATTATATCATGTATTAATGAAATTTGCTTTGTTACTTATGAACTTTTTACCGATATAAAGCCTCACTTAGTAATAAATCACAAATGTTTTAAATGACACCTATCAAACATTTGATATATTGAGTGATTAACAAGATATTGAAACTGCAGTTAATCATTACATTTTATTCTCTCCAAATTTTTCTGAAATATTATTTTTGGTTGTTACAGTTTTTAAAACAATTAAATTTACCAACTTTGTGATAATAGTATATAAAATTATAATTTAAAATATCATAACATTAAGTAATAAAAACCATTAATATTAATTTTCTGCGTACGTAAAATCAGACACGGTGTGGAAAACATCGCTTTTAGTGAAATCAGACAAATGCGTGTAAATAATTATAAAATATTTACGGTGCTGTAAATAGACTACAGCTATAAAAATACATTTTATTACATCATATGTTATTACTGTTGAAAAATATGTAATGAAATAAACTTATTGATATAATGTGGGGAAATTTTTATTAAAAAAAAAAAAAATGTAGGCTTCAAAAATAAGTTATTATAAAGAATTGATAATGATTAAGAGTATTATAAATAAGTAAAATAGTAATATGAGATTTATATTATTATGTAACTCTACCGAATTTAAAAATCTTTAAAAAGTAGAATAAAGACCTACATAGTTGTAGATAAATTTCTTAGAAAACTTGAATGATTTTAGTTATTTAATTGCTTGTTAATATTTACTTTGATATAATTACACTCTCTATAGGTAAAGTAAATTCTATGGCTTGTTTTGAAATTTTAATTAGTCACAATAATGGAGTTTTGGATTATACCTATAAAAAATATTTTTTCTGTCATCTATCAAAAAATGGTATACTTCATTTATTGGTAAAATATGTTTGTACTTAAAAAATTTTCATTTATACAATATATAACTCGTAAAAGTACACTTACGAAAAAAACATAAAATTTAAATTGTACGTATAAATGTTTTTTATAAATTAAGCACTTAAAACTTTTTTGAGTAATACATCAGTTTATTCAAAAAATTACAGAATAAACAAAACTTTGTAAATTTTTCAAAATAGAATTATATACAAATTTGTTGTTATATTTGACGAACGCTTACAAACAGATATTTTACATTATTAATGTTTATAATTTAATCTTTTAAAAAAATGTTATAGTGAAAATTTCTTGTGTTTAAAAAAACGTTTTTGCGTTATCCTCTTAAATACACCGTAAATTATTTCCATATCATTTTTTTCATATACTCCATAGTTATTTTTAGAAATCTATTATTACCATAATTTAATAGATTAGTTAATGAAAACCCGTCAGTCTTCACTTGTGTTAATAGTAATTTATGGAGTTTTCTCTGTTCCACCTATCCAATAATTTCACATATTTTTATAAGCTCATTGACTAATAATTTTGAAGCGATAATGTTATATTAGCCAATTTTATTTGGATTCTTTAACAATAAATTCACAATTATTATATTATTTTATTATACAATAAAATATTGAAAAATTCGTCAATGTTGGAGTAATCATGTAACGATGTCCAATATTCAATTTTTTTTTTGTTATGAAAGACTCGACGACGGTATTCTAGGAAATTTATTTGCGAAGATTAATAACAAATTGTTTAACACATCCTATAAACGTTTAGAAATTTTATCAGAAAGCCTCAAGCGTTTTTTAATTTAAAACCGAAAATTTTTATCGAAAGATACTCCAAAGCTACCCAGAAAATTTGTTGAAATCTGTTGATTTTTGACTGAGTTGCAACGTTTTTTTTTTTCGATACTACAGGCCGTGCCGCCCTAATATCTTGTGCCAGGCATAGCCGTGTACTCCTACCGAAATCAGCTGCCAACCTGTAAAGACAACCTAAACGCCTGATAATATAATTATTACCCATAATAATTGGACAATAAAAAATCATAATTATATAGTGTCCTACTAGGTTTTGACATCTTTAAGAACTTATGAAAAAGTTTGAAAAAAAATTTCACACAAAATATTTGCTAGATCAAAAGTTATAAATGATGTCAAAACGTTTGTCTATACGTGACTATTTGAAAATATCTATATTACAGTAGCAACAGATAATTTTGAATTTAGAATAAAATCATTTGGAAAATAGACGTTCAAAAAACTAAATTCATGAAAAAAACATAAGTGAGATTTATTTTAGGGAAATATAAATGGGTAAAAAATGTCCTTTTGTGTTAATCCTTTCTGGAGTTTTGTTCCAGAAACATTGTAACATTGTAACATTGTTACAATATTAATAAAAAAAGTATTTTACTAATGAATTAATGTAAATAGNTTTAGGGAAATATAAATGGGTAAAAAATGTCCTTTTGTGTTAATCCTTTCTGGAGTTTTGTTCCAGAAACATTGTAACATTGTTACAATATTAATAAAAAAAGTATTTTACTAATGAATTAATGTAAATAACAAATAACTTCTGAAATTACTAATTAACGATAATAATAATTACTCGTAGAATTTTTAATTTGTCTTTTTATTTGAAAATATTCAAATAAAAGGTTTTATTTAATATACACAGTAATTTTTTTGTATTTTAAATGTTAGGAGACATTTGATAATACAGTTTTCATCGTAAGAAGGCGAAAATAATAATGAAAAAACGATAATGTATTTTCGTGAGAAGATCTGAAAATGAAAAAATATGTTAGACTCATATTTAAACAAACAGAGATGTTTTTTGTAATATACCCTAGTTATATAAGAATTACTAATTTCTAAGAAACTGGAACAAATAACAACCTGCAGTAAGACATGAAAAGTTTCATATTTTATACACCATTATAATTTCATCATAAAAGCAAAAAGAAAAGTTGAACTACATAACTGTTTATTATGTAATTAACGATGGTAAAAATTCTAAGCTGACGTAGATGAAATCCTGAAGGCACAGTAAACATGTCATATTGAAAAGCAAAAATTTATATACAAAAGTTACAAATTAATGTTTTATAGTAAATTTGTATAATTAAACATTTCTAGTTAAATGGTCACTATTTTAATTCGATTAAAAATGTATCATTTCTGAATTACAGTAATTACAACAAAATATAACTACTATTTAATGTTTTATTTTTTCAGCTACGTTTATTATTTAGAATTTTTATTAACATTATTCACATTTTGAATAGTCTATTATTATTATGTAATAAATTATTTTAAAATAACGTTTATAATATATTTTATCTTACTAATAAGAAATATAAATGTCTATATAATCCTAGTTTTTTTTACGTTCAATAAATTTTATAAAACTCTGTAGATATTGTTATAACAAAACATTTATTTAATTTATATATATTTGGAATTAAAAATATTTAAAAAAATGATTTATTTCAAATTAAACCATTTTTTTACAGGTGATAAAAGAAAGAATTTTACTCATTTTCTAAAAAAATGTTTGAACATTTTTTATTTTCCTAAAGGAAAAGTTTGATTCAAAAAAATCGACAATAGTTTGAAATTACACATTTTTTCTATACCATCGGGCATAAAAAATCTTAATTTTCATTTTCATTAATAGGACCCCTATTTTTAGTTCGATATATAAATAGATTGTTATTTTATTAATTAAATCATTACCTAATAAATATGCTATTTATTTATGTATGTTGTTATGTCAAAAATAAAGTTGTAATTCTCATAAGGTACATGGGATGAACATATAAAATTGTTCATGACTGATAAATTGAGTGAAACGTGAAATAAAAATAAAATTATCAATATTATTTTTAGTGTTCGATTAATTAAGTGTTCATGGTAAAAGAATTACTCTGTATAGTTAAAAAACAAAAGGATGTAAAAATAACAGAACCTAACTTTATCTGAATTATTTTCTCATATTCAACCAATATTTGTGTCTACTTGTACTAAAATACATAATTTTTTATATATAATATATCATTTATTTATAAGAAATCATATATGACATCAGCCGATAGGCCCACGTTTTGAAACTAAATTTACTTAAATTAATTTAAATTTACTGCATTAAACAAATTATCGCATAGTTCTTTCACTGCAACTTTGTTTGACATTAAAATGCGCGTATGTGTCGTGAGCTTAAATAAGTGACGTCTCGATATTGTTTTTATAGTATACATGGCCAATTTAATCATTGAAGTTTGTTTTAGTTATGTAATATACGATTTTGTTCATGATTAAAGAGTTGATGTTAACTGATCTGATTTGAGTTCTTGTTCTCATAAAAAATATGTACGAACTTTAACGAAGATGTAGTAGAATCTTTAAACGCATGAAACTAATGGAAAAATTATGATAAACTTGTGATGTTTTTTTTTATTTATGTGCATACTTCGATAGTGTAATGTCATTATGCCACTATTTGTAAAATTAACGTGTAGATTGAAAATATAATACTGTCGAATGGGAGTTTCAGGTAATTTATTATAGTATGAAATGGTTATTTTTTTAATAAAGTATGTCTCTAATAGATAGTTTTAAATAGCCTACTCATCTCATCATTAATTTGCTTAAGATATAAATTCGATCTTTGTTTTTGTGAAAGTCTGGTGATGAATTTCTGTAATTTAAAGAAAAGGTACTACAATTATGTATAATAAAATGTTTTTTTTTTTATTTCATAGAACATTTATGGTGTATTTAAATATATAAAAACACAGTTCATTTCAAATTCAGTACTAGTTAACCTTTACACTTTTTAAAGTGTAAAATTTAAAAAATTTCCTTTTGAAATTTTTATAGATTAATAAATTAATTTTGAATTTTGTTAATATAGACTTATTCCTCTTTTTTTCCTCGCCATAATCCCACTTATATTGTTAGTATACTCATTAAGAAATAAAACCACTGTGAAATTCATGTGTTATTCGTTATGTTTGGTAGTATATTAGTAAATTTTATTTTGCATATACTTAAAGGTAAACTCTTAAAGATTATTTCACTTAATATGAGTTTACAGTCAAAGTAATAATAATTTACAATAATGAGAAGTCTTTTACACGCTCTATAAAACGTGACAAATATCTGATGTATTTGGTGAACATTTTGCACCGAGTTATTAATCGTCACAAGACGTTTTACTCCCATGCATTATGAGATTTAAAATTGTTATACTACCGTAAAAATATTTCCAAACTCCTTAGCAATGTTGAAAGCTTAAGTTTAAATTGATGTCAATTTTACATTTATGTTATCATGTAAAAATGTATTTAATTAAAACTCATTTTACTGAAAGAATTTGATTAAATTGGTTAGTGAAAATTTTATTAAATAAATAAACAAAAAAATGATTATATATCGTAGTCTAATTTTTATATTATTTTATTTTTTTAGAGATTGTTTGCCTAATACTTATCCAATTATAGATGGATATTAAAAGGTGAGTAAAACTTTTTAATAATTAAATTTAGTACAATATATTTGAAATATGGCATTAACCTACTTTTGGTAGCTAAATGTATCGATAAACATTTAGATTGAGTAGCTCAATTTCACTTAACGTCAACTTTTTTAATTAAAAATATACTATATAATTTTCTTAATCAGATCAATTTTATACAAATTTCATTGAGTATTATGAGTTTATTGATCGAGTTTATTATCGAGTAGATGAAATTAAAAACAAGTAAATATAACACTCTTACATGTAATTTATATAAAGTTAGTATAAATTATTGTTAGCACTAACTTATATGTTTGTAAATTTATTAAATTATTATCGATCCTGATACTTGTTTACATGTTCTACTTCAATAAAATAACTCTAGTCATAAGGTTATAAATTAAAAATTAAGTGAAATGACAAGAAGATTCTGTGAACATGTATTAACCTTTAAAAATGTTTGGTGAATGTTAAGATCTTCCATAAATTAAAACTTTAACTTACTTTCGTTAGAAGTTCTCTCTTTATCTCATGAATATTAGCAATGCAAATTAAAATTGAGAAAAATCAAGAATCTAATAACATAATCGCTTTTTATCGTTTTGACGCACGTATCGTTATCTCAATTTTATTACTATACAATAGATTTACTTTAAATTTAAGTTTTTAGATAATATTTTTTTAAAAATAGAAACTTTGCACATTTTTATTAATTTATGCAATAACTTACTTCAATGTCTTAAAATATCCAGAAAGGTGCGTCTTTTTATAAAGTAATATGTTTACCATATCCAATGTGCTATATCACTATACAAACAATTTTTCATTCAACACTTTTAAGATACACAATTCAAAAAAAATTAATAGGAACCTGTTTGATAATAAATTGTATAGTAAAATGGTCCAGGAACAGCTTTAGGAACATTGTTTCTAGAGCCAATAACATATAAAACAAGTTAAGTAAGTTTGGAGGAAATGGATAAAATAAAAGGGGGTGCTATTTTTTTTAATAAATTACAGTAAGGATCCTGTAAAGTGAATTTCAAGCATTTTTTTAGATTAATATATATCACCAGACCTTTTTTTAAAATCATATATTACATTAAACAAGCATTTATAAATACAAATCTTTAAACACATATATACCATACACACTTCTTTCTTCTTTTCCCTATAATTTTCTATTAGTTATCTTACATAAAAAACTAGCTCTATCGTTGACTTTCCTGACCAAAAACCAAACTGGTTCTTTGTTATTGATATTTCTTCTCCTATTATATTATTTAACATATATTGTTATAGTAGTAAATAAACAAATATTTGTTTGATAATTGTACACTTTAACATGAAATACAAATGTTCTTTGTTAAAGAAAGATCACTGTGAAACTATGTGCTTGTTAATTGAAATATAATAAGATTTAAATTTGTTTAATTGTACAACTTTTAAATGGGTGTAAGTCTATTAAATAAATAAAACAATTACAATTTTACATACATGATATTACAGTTTATTTGTACTCATATTACTTTTATTATGAACGATATTGTTTTATTTCCAAATACTTAAATGACTAAGCAGTTATTATATTATTGATATTATTATAATTTCTTTAATAATGTAAGACATTTTTTCATTTAAAAGTTATGGTTACTTGCAATAAAGTAGTTTTTTTCTATCCCAAACCCTACTAAAAAATATCTAAAAAAATAATTATTCATGGATTTATTGAGCATCAAAATGATTTAAGATCAAAAATATTAAAAATTAAAATTAGAATCTAAAATAAAAAAAATAGAATAATAAAAATAAACAGGACATAGAATTACTATTGATAGAATCTTTAATAAATCTCTAATTAATTGATTTACAATAGTTTATATTTCAATAATTCTCTTTAAGATATTCATCCTTTAATCATTGCATTAATTGAAATACTATGACAAGTCTTGTGCGGTTTAATAGACACGCATAAACATCGAATAACGTGTTTTTGATAATTGCCCGTATTGTTAAAGTACGGTAGTGCTTATTTATTTAATACCGGAACACTTCTGTTTGTCAAATGTTTAATGGCTTTAACTAAAAAACACATTTCAAAAAATTAAAAATTTTTAAACAAATTTAAAATGTTTAGGAAAGCATATAGTTTGTATCTAAATACTATTAAGTTTAGGTGTTTTTAATGATGAAAAATTGTTAATTTGATTAATTTTCGTTATTGAACTAAGGGCCGTATGTATGTAATTACATGTAAAATAAAGAAATTGTGTAATTTGTGCCACAATTTATAACTATCTATAGATTTGTATGTAAATTTGGATTAATATTCCATTATAGTTGCAAATATTTTATTTATTTATATACATACAAAAAATCTGGCACAAATGACATTTATAATGAGTTTGGTGCGGCACAAATTACTATCTACCGTAGCTCCATAATCACAATAAAAAAAAAAAACCCCAGTAATGTGGGTTCGCAGCATAGATGAGACAAGTATATGTGATATTTGACAGTGATTAACACAATCATTAAAAACGTTTCGATACGAATTTGTTAATATTGAAATACTCTGTGTATTTGTTATCTCACTCAAGTATTAAATGTTTCTTAAATTATACATTGGAATATTATGTAATCGTATATACTGCTAAACAATCAATCCTTTGGAATTATGATATACTAAAACCCATTTCTTATCTTTGTACATTTTTACATTTTTTTGACAATATAAACTTGTTTCTTTACTAAAAATTGAAAAAAAATACATAAATATTTACTTTTAGACTCTTCCTGTACTTATTTTTATCATTAGATTTTTATAGACAGCATGCTACAAGATATCTTATTTTCTCTAATACACTTTATTAAATTCTATTAAAATCAATGTATTTTTATATAAGTTATAGCAATATGAAAAGAGGGACAAATATTTACAGAAAATTCGCGATTTTTGGCTTTAAAGTCAAGTAACACATAGGAAAAACTATAGGGGGACTTTTTTTTTTATAAAAAATCACATTTAAAATTCGTCACAAAACATTTTCAAAGATTGAAAATAATATATTTTAGCAAAATTTTTTTTTAATACTGTAGTATATTTTAAAAGCTTAGATTTGACAGAAGTTAAAATTTTTCAAATCTTCCGAAACATTTTCAAATATAAAGTTGAAAAAAAACAAGTTTTATGCGGAATGGACTTGAACCCTTCTTTTACTGTAACTGTTTTTACAGTTTTGTAAAAATGAGATATTTTTCTAGATTTCTAAATTTGAAGGAATTTATTTCAATTTTCCGTATTAAATGATTCAATTAAATTAAAATTGGATTTTTTTGACATATTGATTATTAAAATTAGTCCAGTCAGAGTTGAGAATTTTTATGGACACGTATAAAAAAATCCAGCACAGTGGAGACGAGGCATAGTTGGGTCCAGTATAGATTTAACCTAACAGTGATTAAAATTACTATCATAAAAAACGCTTCGATGCAAATCTGTAGACGGTGTTTAATTTTAAAAAAATGGTGGAATATTCCAAAAGCAACATAATATCCTATTTCCTTATTTATATCCTGATTATGAGTTTTATGATTTATAAGTGTAATATATGAATAAATATTTATTATAGCAATTAAATATAGTATGAAATTGATATTTAACAATTTAGAACTTTTTGCAAAAATCGTATTTTTTTATTAACTTTCATGTCCGTTTTCACCATTGTTATGATATACATTGTAAATCATTATTGTTACAATGTACAACTTAAAAATTTAATTAATAAATCACATACCACGACATATACTAATATAACAGTAGGCTATATGTATACTTTTTAAATATTTAAAAATATATCAATATAATTTTGTATAAGAAGCATAATAATATAAAGAAACAGGAAATAATAAACAATATGTAATTAAAATGTGTTAGATAAAAGGTAATAAATAATGTGTAAGATTTTATAGAACAAACGGTAGAACATTATGAAATGTAGATCATTATTGATGAAAATGTAATAAATTACAATTAATAAAGAAATAATGGTAGCGTCGGTGATCATTTCTTGCCTTTGAAAATACTATCAAAGTTAATATAAAAAGCCTAAAATATCACTCTATAGTAGTAAGAATGCTGTCACTCGATCAGATGCGGTCAGTTATTCTTAGAGGCACTCAGTACGTTTAATTGCGATCAACCACTTTACACTCTATTTTTCTATCGAAGTATATGCGAAAAGTGATACGCCGTGCCTTCATTGTAATTTTACAAGAAAACAAAATCTATTTCAAAGTATCATTGAAAATATCAAGGTAGGAAACTAATAATTTCACCAAAAATATATTAAGTTTAGAATTAAATTTTATGTAATGGTAGCACATAAGCAGAAGGGTAATAAACTATGTCTAATTTATTTTATAAGATATAATAGTATTTTATAACATGTAGATCATTATTGATGAAAATGTAATAAATTACGATTAATAAAGAAATAATAGTGGCGTCGGTGATCACTTCTTGCCTTTGAACCACGATCAAATTTAATATAAAAAGCCAAAAATAAAGAGCATTCTGGAACAGATGTAGTTAGATATTCACAGAGGCACTCACTACGCTCGATCATTCCACATAACGAAATATATGCAAGAAGTGATCCGCCGTTAACACAATTATATTTATACAAAAAATACAACATCTACTTATTTAAGAGTATCGCAGAAAATATCAAGGTAGGAATCTAATAAATTCACCAAAAATAAATAAGGTTTAGAATTAAATTTTATGAGTACATAGATTAAGTAGGCATACAGGAAAATCAAGTGATTATCAATAATAATAAATATACCAAGTAAATTTAATAAATCGATAATGTTTGTACAGAGTTACTTGGCAGAGTTATATCGTTGATACGTGTCTATTTCAGGAGTTAGGTAGAGGTTCATATGTATAGCTACCATACCACTCTGGGTAGACACTCTGGGTAGACACACGAGGTGACTCAATCCCACCTATCATCGATAACCGTCAAAACTCGTGACATTATTGATATTTAAAATTTGAGAATTAATTATAATGAATCTCATATTAATAAAATAAAGATCACTTTATTTTTCTATCATCTTCTATCTTTCTTACAGACCATCATACTCATACCCCGAGTAATAATATTATTAATACAATAAAGTAGTGGATCAAATAAGAACCAAAATCCCGTCATATTCTATTTAATTTATTTCTTTTAAGTAACTGTCAAAGTACTCCCTAAATTAATACAATTAATAATACCCCCCCCCTTATAAATTCCAAACAATTTTATAAATATTATTTCTTTTTTTGATTCACTACACATTTGTAATTTATTATTTGTTTATATCAGTGCCATTGTGGCATTAATATTTGGTGTCCCTCCTACCTACATTAGTATATATATATATATTATATATATGATTTATATGTAATACAGTTAATTGTTTAAATTCTTTAAATATATTATACTCATTTCATACTGTCTACTTCTTTCTTATGCATAAGTAGAGACAACGAGATCGTGTATTAATTAGTGTACAAGTTGAATAAATGTTCTTCTAAATGGGCTGTTCATCGGATATGTCTGCCTATCATACTAACATTCATCCCAAACTTCCTTATACGAAATGGAAGGTACTTTCTACAATCGCCAGACTTTTATCGGCAGCATTACTTATTTTCCAAGCTCTAACTCCAATAACCAGAGGAGTTAGAAAAATTATGGAATCAATTTGTAACAGAATTGCCATTCATTAAATAATGTTACCTCAACATATTAACATACGCGAATATTCAAAAATAGAATAAGTAGGATTCTCTGACGTCTCATTACGTTGTTACAGTCGTTATTAATTTATGGGTGGTAATAAACATCTTCAGTTATGCTATGATAAATTTAAATATTAAATAATATCTCAACACACAACCAAATCATTTTATTTATTTCATTCTTTCTTTTTGTGTTACTATACTATGAAAATAAAATAAAGTTTTATTAAATAAAAATTAAGTTGAAAAATTTTTACTTACTATATGCATTTTAAAGATTTGAAGTCCCCTGTATAAAGGGAATGGTCCGATTAAAAAAAAAATTATGTCGAATGAAAGAGGTATATAAATTATATTTCTCATGAAAATATTATATTGATCCATATATTTTTCAAAAATTTATAGAAATGTAAAATTAAAAATGTAAAATATAAAATCAAGAATTTTAACACAAAAATATTATACGGTGGTAGTCATTTTTACCTTGAAGACAAATCCAGAGATCAAATTTTTTGTTTTCAAATTAAAGTATATTACATTAGCTTTAAATTAAGATATATATAAAAGTGTGAGTTTATCCGGAACACGTTCAAAAGTTAAGTTGCAAAAGTTGTCATTTTGAATCCTCCCTTGTTGACAGGAAAAGGGGCAAATTCATAAAAAAAATATACAAAATGATAGGAAAATACCTCGTGAATCTATAAAAATAAAATTTATATCGATTTGGTAATTTAATAAAATCTTAATAAAAGAAAAAGAAATTAAATATTGTAATTATTTACTAAAATCGTATTTTTTATTAACATTGATGTCCGTTTTTACCATGAAAACAAAATAAAGTCCGAAATTTTTTGTTCCATAATAAATTTAATTACACAGGTTTTAATTTAAGATATATAAAAGTATTTGAGTTTCCGGAACACTTTCAAAAGTTAATTTTTTGTAAAAAAGTTGTCATTTTGAATCCCCCCTGTGGGCAGGTAAAGGGTCAGATTTATAAAAAAATATACCAAATGATAGGTAAAGACATCATGAATCTATGAAAAATTTTTTTTATTTATTTGGTAATTTTTAAAAAAGTTGTGGCAGTTTTAAGTAAAAAAAATTGTGATTTTTAAAATTATAATTTTTTTGGAGATTTCCCCCATTTACGAGGAACGAAGGAAATTTTTTCAATTTTTGAGTCTAATGACATAGATTAAATACTATTTGTGATCTTTTGACGTATCGATGAAAGAAATCGGTTCGGTGAGAGCTGAGAAAAAGTGAAAACAGACAAAAAAAAAAAAGAAACACATTATAGTAAAACCATTACCTTCTCAGCTTCGCATCGAAGCTAAAATCGATTCTAAGACCAATATTTTTAAAGGGCATAAAAATAAACAAACCAAAATCGCTATCACAATACAAACCTCCGGGACCATTAAAACCCGAAATCTAATAAAATGAGAGTTATGGTTTCGATTTCAATCATTTTAAATATACTGTGAATCCAAAATTATAAATTGTGGTATAAATAAGTATTTTCTTAAGTTATTTAAAATAAGTTTCGCGACGACAAATGTTCTTGATGTTATTAAACGATGACTACACAATTTTTTATACCTGATTTATTTGTTTGGACGTGATTTGTAACATTAACTATTATTTCCAATTAATTATACATTCTTAGATCATTTAAGTATATAGAGGATTGTTCTTTTAACGCTAGCCACTCGAATTTCCTTAAAATAGTAAATATGTTAGAAAATTTTTTTTTTAATTTTTTATTTATCTGTTATTTATTATTGCTTTAATTCGTTCCTTGCACCTCATAAGAAGATCAACTAATTTTTTTAATGGAATTACACACATTTAACTAGCTTTTAATAAAGGATCAATATTTAATGATTAATTTATTTTAGAAATTAAATTGCCAAAGCACTTAATGTTAACTGCTGTTTATGGTTCATAGTTAATATTTTATAATAAAAAAATATTATCTTTTAAGTTTTAAACTTAAATTTATATTTATTTATTTAATTGAATAAATTAATCGATTTAGGAATGACGTTTATCGAGAATGTTCAACGTTTCGTAAATATTGAAGATTTTTAAAATAATATATACTCAAATGTTGCTCATAGGAAGATTAAGTATTTAACTATTAATTCATTAACTTAATGTTAAATATCATTAAAAATCTAACATTTTATATAAATGTTTATCTTTATTTAAAATTCATATTAAATAATTGTGTCGATTGTGCCTGTTAATAAAATTATAAAAAAATGACGTCTTAGTCATCATAAATCATACAGAATAATCTGTTATTAATTTCCCTAATGCTATTCATTGATTTACATTGGAAATACATGTTTATTATATTAGTTAGTGATTATAACATAATGCAACAACATTCTCTAGTATATGTTTAAAATTTGAGTGATATAAAAGATGTTCACATTACTGAGATCAGAATACATAAACTACTAAGAAACAAATTGTCGGTCCTCTAGAGGAGAAATCTTTCAGCGGCTTAAACAAACCACAGCCCGTATTTGCCTTTATTTATCTTTTTCGTTCACTTTAAGTAATGAATGTTAGAAATTTCTTTCAGTATCAATTAGTGGCTAAGTATATATCTTTTCTCAAAACTAGTTGTACATTCTCCTTCATTTTAACTCTTATAATGGAAGAATATTTTAATTTATCTCGGCGTTTAATAAACATTTAAGTTATTACAAATTTTTATTATATTCTCACTTTTATAAATAAATTCTTTACAGGAATTTTTTATTCTTAAGAGTTTAACAAAGTAGAAATTTTAATTGTTTTAAAAACTTAAAACATTTTGTTGCGGTCTAATTAACAGCATAATGTTGTCAGTTGGTCGGCTGTGTAAGGTAGCTGATACTGCAACAATAAAAAGTTGCCAAATCTATCACGTTATTTGCGTGTTATTTCCAAAAAGTACCAAAATGTCAAAATTTACAAAAGGTAAAATGTTCAAGCTTAATAATTGTGTTGACATTATACGTGTTTGGTGTGGGTGTGTGATCAAAAAGCATACATTTTTTAGTAATTTTTTTCATTTTTTTATCGTTACGTGTTAAATATAGAAATTTATCAAGTTATATTGTGAAAATTATAGATATTTTAAAGAACTAACCAAAAATGATTGGCGAATTTTTTCCCTTTTTTGAATTTAAATCGAGTTTTTATCAATACTACTAAATTGTTACCATTGCATTTGTGATAATTTGTAAATTTGTATCTTTTATAAATTATTTGTATATTTAGTGTAACTGCTGTAGTGTAGTTCACATCATTATTGTAACAGAGAAGACTAAAGTTATTTGTCAATTAATATTTATTTTAATTTTTTTTATTATCCATTGAATTCGTTAAGTATATAATTTTGTGTTAAAAAGGTAGCTATTATAAAAATATAACAAACTTATTTTTAATTATTATTGGTAAAAATTTAATATAAATTTGTGATATTTACGAAATTAAATATCAACTTTTCATTCATAGTTAGGGGACATCCATAAATTACGTCACACGATAGTGAAGGGGAGAGTATCACCGTAAAGTGACATAGTGTGACAATGGGCAAAGGGGGTCAAACACATTGTGACGTCAAAATTTAAATAATTAGTTAAAATTAAATTAAAATTAAAATTAAAATACTTAGTTGACTTTATGTTGATTTTATTAAAGATTGTCAAATAAAAATAAGACAAAAATGAAAATAACTGTTTTCTTTTGAATATTTTTAAATACATGCATAAGTTTGAAAAATGTGTGACGTCACATTAGGGGAGGGGTTCTAAAAATGTGACTACCTTTGACAAAGACGGGGGAGGGGTTTAAAAGTTCTAAAATTTGTGTAACGTAATTTTTGGATGGCTCCTTATGAGACATCTTACTAATTTAGGCGAACCTACCCTATTCAAAGTTCTTGTGTTTTGGACAGATAATCCTAAAACAGTCCACTTTCCTATCCAAAAGAGCAATTTATAGGTAAACGACAGAATTATTTGTGAATCCCACCAAATATTTACCTTCAAACAAGTTATAAAAAAGTTTTTTAAATTTGACAAAGACCTACACATCTTGGTACCAAGAAGGCGACGGTTAATAAACAGAGTAAAAGTTGACTTAAAGCTATTAAGAAATGGAGCGAGTATTGAAGATACAATGGATCAAGAAGGTAAAGGGCTCTTATAGAAGATGTAAAATGCGTGAAAAGCAAAGAAAAAATTTATTGATAAACAATACTATTGATAGTAAAAAATGAAGTATATTACGTAGATATCGAGTACTAATTGTTAACATTTTAAGATAAAATTTCTAGTATTATATTGGATTATATGCGTAAATATTGAAAAAATAACTATAGCATACTATAAACGGTTATTATAAAAAATATTTTATTTCATACAATTCAAATTGTATTTTGTAATTACCCCTGATAATCTAATTCAGACGAACGGGACAATTAAAACAAATTTAACTTTCCAGATGACTAATGTAATGTAAAATTGTAAAAATTGAATTAAATAAACTCTTCGTAGCCATAATAAAATATCAGAAAGCTTCATTCCCCCTAGTACCCCCTCATTTTAAACATTATTCTAAATCAAAAATGATTTTGTAATAAATGTACAATGTACACAAAAAATATATTTTTATAAAAATTTACAAAGTAATCCGCTATCTATGTTTCTTCAATATCTTCAAAACTAAATTTTTTTTTAGAAGTTATGAATATCTTAAACACCTAAGTTAACATTGAAAAATATATCTCTATTTTCCACTCTTTCCTTATAAAAATATATCATCTTTAGTTTTTTAGTATAGATGATACAATTTTTTACTATAAAAAAGGCAACCGTCCTTACGAATGCCAGTTTGATTTCTTTATCCAGTAGCATATTGTAATTTTAAGTATTCGACATGTTCGCATACTTCGTTTCACAAGTCGTGCTGTCGTCGGTATATTTTTGTGTTTATTATAAATCTGTCACTTGTATTAAAATTTTATTTTAAGATTTATCCTCGATATCTTCATTGTAGTTGATATACATATATTTAAACAAAATTTTGAATTATAAATTTCTGCGCACACTCAATAAAATTAATTTGTATACAACATTTTTAAGATAATTACCTCGACAGGAAGCTTTAGGCCACTGTAAAAATACCTCTGTGAATTAACTTTCTTAATTAATTATTTGTTTGATGATTATAATTATCAACAATTAATTTCTGTAAGCACTTCGACTAGGTGTCAGGAAAGATGCCTCAGGAGTTACTTCAAGAGTACATCAGCGTTATATTTAAAATGCTAGTTAATTACATTTTTATATATCAATGAAGAGTAATACAATATTTTTCATTTTAAATCTACTTGTTTTTATTGTTCTAATGATTCTACAACCCCGATAAACTTGGATGCTCAACAATTGACCAAATCCCAAAACATCCCAAGCTTAATCGTATAATCCTTTATATCTTTATCATTTTGATTATTACAATTTTTAATATCATTCACGGATCAAAAAGAAGACGCTGCTCTTCTCAAAAAAAAAAAAAAAAATGTTTTAGTACTAATAGTTTGTGATAAATTTCATTTTGATGAATTAAATAATAATAAATAATAATGAATTACCATAGGTTAGAATAATTGAATTAAATAAGTTAAATTTTTATTTTTTTAATTCCATACTTATATTATTAATACACGTTCGCCATAGTGGCAACAACATATACAATTGCTTTATAATTTTCCCGTAAAAATTACAATAAAAAATATTTTATAGTAAATTTAATATATATAAATGTATTGTAATAATAAATTATTACTGAATAATAATGAAAAATAAGTTCATGTTGCTGTTGAAATAGTTTAATAATTCCTTCAAAAAATTAAACATTATCTACAGATTTGTATCAAAGCGTTCGTTCATTATAAAAGTAACTTTATTCATTTTCACCGTGCTGGGTTATTTTAAATATATAAATATGACAAATCCAATAACTCTTTATTCAATTATATAAGGTTGGCCAAAAATAGAAGGTGTACATCTTATATACTGAATTCGAAGCTGAGAAGGTATTGTGTTTATCATAGTGTGTTTCTTTTTGTGTCTGCTCATAAAAATTCTTAGTTCTTATTGAACTGATTTAATGATCAATTCAACAAAAGAACCCGAATTTGATCTAATTAATACTATTGTATCATAAATCTAAAATCCTCTTAAATTTTGTATATATTGAATAAATTTCTTTAAATCTACATTAAATTAAAAATATTAAAACTGTTATACATAGAGTAGGTCAGATCTAACTGATAATTCTTATAACTATTGATGTAATTAAAACTATACTATATTTTTTAACAAATTTTTATAGTAAAAAAAATGAAAAACATTTTTTTCTTCTAATTTTGATATTTTTCTATATTATAATTGTTAATTTTTTAACAAAAGTTTTTGGTGGGTTGATAATAATTTTAGGATAAGATATTATTGAGTTACAAACAATTTAATACATACTATTAAATGTATTAAAATGTTTGTAACTCAATAAGTGTAGTACGGTTAGAGTATGCATTATAAATGTACGAGTTGTACACTCTCAATCTACACATTAAAATGCTTGTAACTCAATAAGCACTTATTCTAAATTCGTTTGTAACCCATCAAAATTTTCTTAAGAAAAACTTAAAAAATAACTGTTTTGTAATTGTGAAAAATTAAAAATTAAAGAATAGTTGTTATTAATTTATTTTATTACTAAAATAAATAACAAAAAATATATTTTTGACTTAGTATGAAAATGCTAAAATTATTTTTCAGTATTATAGCATAGTGTTAATTATATCAATAGTAATAAGAATTGTCAGTTAAATCTGTTATTCTCTCTACATAAAATTTTCTAACGACTATTATTCTATAAGTATTTCACATTACATATTACCATATTAGTTTACTTTATTGGTCAAATTTTCTAAGATTTACTTTAAAACTGTAAAATGTTTTCTAACGCTTTTTTAATAAACAATCACAACGAAGTTTTTTTTATGATAGTGACGTTAACCACTGTCAAACATCTATCTATACTGGTTGGTCTTGACTGTGGGCATTTTTAGATCTAAGATACATTTAAATGTATAAAAATATACTTAGTTTTTTATTTCTATCTACAATGTTTATAATTACACAGCCTCCTAAAATTCAAAATAGGTTTTATTGTATGTATAAAATATATACTTTTTTTAGTATATTATAAGTAATACGATGACGTTTTCTGTCATTTGTTATTGATTTTTCGTCGATATTTTATAACTACTTAGTTTGCGAACGAAGAAAGTTATAATCCACTAAGATTGACGTTTTTTGAAATACCTTACTATTAAAGTTATTGTGCAAATATTTAAAATATCTACACGAATTTTATAATAATCATTATTTATGACATAAAATTGACTCCCCGATCCAAAATGCGGCAAATGGTTATTATAAAATATAATTTGAATTCGTGCAAGAATTCTTTATTAAGAAGGTTTTATAAATCTCACCTAGTTTTTTGTGTTTTTTTTTTTAATAATAATTAAATTGTGGATTTTATATCTAATAAACTAAAAGTTATTTTTTAATTTCTTCAAAATGTTTTGTTAAAAGATGGCCAATAAAATCTTCAAGTTTCAAAAAGTAATTGCTTTCCTCCCGTTTTCATTCTAATGAATTTTTTTTTTTTTTTTTGTCAAAAAATTTTTTGAATATATATTATATCACTAATTGGAACATCTTATGTTTATCACACAAGTAATCAAGTTCGATAAAATGTTATTAATTATTAGAGAGTAACAATAAACTTAGAATAGTTTAACTTATTGAAGCACAACCATACAAACAAGAGTTAATTATGAGTTAAAAAACTAACATATCTTCTAAACTTTCTCTGTTCGTCTTCATTACTAAAGAAGCTATTAGATATTAAGAACAGCACAATAAAAGTTTTTCTTGAGATATTTGATAATGCTCTTTGTGAATAATTTATTGAAAATATGGTTTGCAATAGTTTTTAGCTTCGATGCGAAGCTGAGAAGGTATTGGTTTTTATAAGATGTGTTTAATTTTTTTTTTTTTTGTGTCTGTTACCACTTTTTCTCAGCTCTCACCGAACCGATTTCTTTCAATGATACGTCAAAAGATCACAAATTGTATCTAGTCGAAGACATTACCCTCAAAAATTGAAAAAAAGTCCCTCGTTCCCCGTAAATGGGGGAAACCTCCAAAAAAATTACGATTTTAAAAATCGCTAATTTTTTCAATTTTTTCAATTTTTTTTTCTTAAAAGTGCCATAACTTTTTCAAAAATAAACATATCAATATAATTCTTTTTTATATAGATGCATAATACCATTAGCTTTCATTTAGTATATTTTTTTCATAAATTTAACCCTTAACCTGCCCACAGGGGGGGATTTAAAATGAAAACTTTTTCACAAAAAATTAACTTTTGAAAGTGTTCCGGAAGGTCTGACACTTTTATATATATCTTAAATTAAAGCTAATGTAATATACTTTATTATGGCAAAAAAAAATTTCGGACTTTATTTTATCTTCACAGTGAAAATGGCTACCGAATGCTATTATTGTGTGAAAATTTTCGATTTTATTTTTTACATTTTTAACTTTATAATGCTATGACATATTGAAAAGTGTATGGATCAACATTATTTTTTTATGAGAAATAATATTTTTTAATAATCCCTTTTTCATTCGACATACTTTATCTTAATTAAGATATTAATAATGAACTAGCAGATCATGTAGCTTTTAGAATAATACACAAATTTTTAAAAATTAAACACTATCTAAAGATTTGCATCGAAGCGTTTATTTTTGATAGTGATTTTAATCACTGTCAGATATCATTATACTTGATCCCTCTATGCCACGTCACCACTGTACCGCGATCCCCCTGTGCTGGGTTTTTTTAATAACATTATTCATAATTTATGATTTCATAAAATTATATGTAATTTTTCTTAACTAAAACAATAAGTACAAAAAAATTGCATTTAAAATTTTTTAAAAGAGTCATTAGGTTATGAATTTGTTTTTATACGAATAATTTTTAAGTAATCTTTTAGCCACTAATAAATTAGTTATTAAATTAGAAAAGCATCAAGTTAAAAGTAAAATATTCTATACATTTACACCTATGTCTTTGATTTATTAGAGCCTAACCTGTAATATAAAAAATTCATTAAATTTAAATTAAGTAAAAATTTTGGTAGGAAATATTACTCTATATTATCTTAAAATATAAAAAAGTTGGTTATCATTCAAAAGATAGTTGTATTAAAAGTTCATATGTTATATTTCTACCGTGATTGTATAAAAAAGATATAAAAAATTATATATATCATTTTCTAAATTTCTCTTTAATATTCTAGTTACAACTATGTATTATGATACAAACTCTTGAGTTTATTTAACACATAGATAGTTCTTACTGAGATAACTTTTAATGCTATGCTCTATTCTAATTAAAATGTATAGAAAAATAATTATATTTTAGTTTAGATAAAAAAAATAATATTAATAAGTTAACAGTTAGTTATTGATTATGATAATTAATTCAAATTAAGTAATTTGAGAAAATGTTGATAGATAATTTGAAATATACATAATTTTTAGCATACAATTTCATAGCAGGAATATGTTACTTGAACAAACATACACACTTACCTAAATATCCATATTTTATCTATTAGTAAATACTAAAATAATGTTTTGAATTATGCATTAAATTCTTTTTGGAAAAAAAAATATCCAATTTTTTATTTAATATTTATTTAAATATATTTGTGTAATAGTACATTTTCGAAACACAATACTGACTTATTACTCTGCAATAGATTTACTTTATTGTAGATTAAATGACTTATTGTAATAAATTATCATTAGAAATTAAATTAATTTCCCTACATTTGAGTCAAACCTAAAGTATTTTTTTCCAATTATTAATTTTTGTGATAATATTTTTTTAAATAAAACTTTTTATAAAAATTAAAACTTTTATTATAAGGTTTATGTTTAATTTCTTATTAATAGTTTAGGTTCCTACATTTATAATTTGCTTTAAATAGAACAAGATTAATTTTGACTTTATATTAAAAATAAAAAAATTTAATTGTATAAAAACTTTATGTACTTTTTCTCATTGAGCTTATAATACATATTAATCAACTATAATTATATATATATGTAAAATGACCATGAAAAAACAGTTACCATAATCTAGAAAACTGTGAATTAATGTTATTTTAGTTCAATATTTTTTTTTTGTAGTTTGTCAGTAAATATATGTTAATAAAGATAAACACATTTTATTGTTCAACTGTGTAAAAATAAATTTCCACCCTCGAACCTTCAATATAATAAAAATTATGTTTTAATAACTTGAGATAATTTTGATTTAAAAAGAAATGTAAGTATTTAATTAAATGTTTATTACTTTTTTTAATCATTAAACATGAAACTATAATTAAAACTACAGTTAAATGTAATTATGTCATGAGTGATTTCAAATAGAATTTTGTTTTACAAAACTATAAGTAATTGTATAATAATGTGTTTTTATGGCGGCTGAAAAATGAGTTTGTTGAAAAATAGCCTGTGGTCGGAATACAGATGACCGAAAGTTTTGAAACTGATGTTTTGAAATACATATTGTACTTAACGAAGAAAAAACTTTATTTTTTATCATACTACTCTATGAAATTAACATTATATTTAAGTATCAAAACTGCTGTTTGATTTTTCAATTTACATTTTTCATTATATGACACTTACATTCCAAGTAATATATTCTGGTGCAGGTAAAGTTGAGATAAATTTAATAATTTTTGATAAAATTATCATTTATTTAATTTTTTTTTTTAATTAATTATTACCTTCTTAGACTACGATCAAAACAGTTGTTTTCAAAATTTCGAAATATCCATTAACAATTATGTAAAATATAATATCTCAAAAAATAATACATTAAAAACTGATTTTGTCATGTACACTTGTATTAATAATAATGATTTTATAAAAGTAGCGATAAAATATATGAATTATCACTTGACGTGAAAAATCTTCTATGTGCCGAAAATTAACTATTACTAGAATACCAAATTTTTCATGGACATTAAAATTTAATATAAAACCATAGCCATTATAATATAATAATAACTGTAATTAGTTGTTAAATTTATATAATATTGTTCATAAATTTTCTTACTTGAACTTTAAATTTAATAATAATTTTAAATCATCACGGGCTTTATTCATTTTATTTTGTTCGTACTTAAGGTACTAAGTGAACTTAAATGGAATTTTTATGTTTAAGCGTAATTTTTAATTAAATACAGAATGATATGTTTATTGAAAAACGTGTATTTTAAACTGTCGTAGCGTAAATAAGAACATTTACGTTAACCTAAATTTTCTTATATAGATAACTATAGTCATCTATTGATCAGATAATAAATTATAAGCAGTAGTAAAATAGGTTAAGGTACTAAAAATTAAAGTATTAAAATAAAATATAAGTATACGGTGAGATTTATTAAGAATACTATATTACATGTTTGTCAAATAATAATTCTTTTATAAAAATGTATAGTGATCCATAAATTATGAACCACTCGATTACTCATAAAAAAATTATGATTTTTATAATTTCTTTTTATATATTTTAGTTACATGTAATTCTTGATTTATCTAATAAGTTTTGTTTTGTTTATCTCTTAGGCGTTATTAGGATATTAACTTTTTTTTTTATAATGGAAACGTACATATTTAACTAGCTTTTAAAATAGAAAATAACGCAATTAAGAATATGACTAGTTAATAACAACTTTTGCCCAGTATTTTAGAAGTTATTGATAATATAAAGTAACTACTGGTGAAGAAGAGTGGAAGAGGTGAAGAGGTGAAGTGCTGCTATTTTTATCACTAGATATTTGTTGTCCCTTCCTTGATATTAAAATGTTAAAAACCTGTAAGCTAAACTAATATTTTGAACCAGCCTAAATTAACAATAACCTCAAAAAGTGTTCACCATGGAACAAGATACAACCGGAGCAACATGGATTTAGTCTCTTACATAGGACGATTAAAATTATATGAATAACAGTTATTAATTTGTCGTGGTAGCGGTATGCAACAACAACAAATAAAATTAATATTAGTTTTATTTTATTACAGGTAAAATTTTATTATTATAATAATCGTAAAGAAAATAAACACAGTTCTTTCAGAAAATAAATACGCACTAATAATACACGAGTGTAAATATATGACCGTGATAATGTTAATCGCAGACTTGTTGGCAGCCGCCGGACGCTACTTAAATTTATGTCAACGCCCCCCACGGTCGGCGATAAGCGATAAGGCATCTCGGGTTTTGTTAATGTGCAATTTAGAAAAGCACAACATTGCCAGTGTATTAACATCTTGATCCGGGTGATATCCAAATCAGTCCGATGGTAATACTCCGGCAACATCAAATTAATATAACAATAGTTATTATTATATTAAAACAATACTATTAATTTGCAACAATAATCGAAATTCAAATAAAATGATAAATAAACCAATGTATTCATTAATAAATAAATAAAATATACTAAACCTAGGAACGACAACAGAAACCAAATATGTCATAATAACATCAGAATAAAATAAGCATTCTCATATCTGCTCATATTTGTTGTTGACCGTCTAACACTCTGAACCATACATTATAGCTGGTCTTCCCACAGTCTTATATAACTTACCTTTCAGCCTCATTGGAATTATTTTATCGCAAAACATACCAGACGCTTTACCCACCCGCACTTGATCCTGTGTCTTACATCCTCGTCAATACCACCGTTCTTTTACACAACTTATCCTATCGCTTATTGTCACTGATCTCCCCATTTCGCCTACCTCGTGTTCTCTTTTGTCAAACTCGTTCTCTATATACTCTGACTAATTCCTACGTATTCTTAATTTTTATCTTTCAAGAGCTGATCTCTACAATTTTAGCCCTTGACTAATGTCCTTCCTGTTTTCTCCTGTTAACACAATATCGTCAGCGAAAAACATGCACTGCAGTACCAGTCTTTATATTTCTCTAATAATTTCATCCATCACTGTAGAAATTAAGTGAAGGTTAAAACATAACCTCGGTGCATTCCTATTCTTATCCTAAAATCTTCTGTGACTGCACTCAAACATTATACCTTGATACAAATGCCATCATATATATCCTGTATTATATTACTGTACGTTTTTGGGACTCCTTTTCTCATTAAATAATTAACTCAAGTTAAAAAATATCACAAATTCTATATTTGAAGATGGTGGCTTACTTAGCGCTTTAACAGTCTCAATTATCAAATATTATAATTTCTCAAAATAATCGTAATTTTCTGTTTCTGAACTTTCTTTAATTGTTTTACCACTTACAGAGTGGAACAGATACAACTGAAAACTTTTGATACAATTATAGTTTCACTGTAATTTGTTTTTTTAATTTTTATTTTTTTACTATTAAAAATAAAAATTGTTATTTTTTAATTTAATTTTTTTTTTAATTAGAAGAGTTATTTTTTAGAGTTTTTTCTTCAAAAAATATAATTTGCACCAAGGTACGCCATCAATTTTTAATTTGACCCTATGCAACTGAGCACAGATCATTTCAAAAAAAGGTTTGATTTTGCCCAGACAGAAACATAATAACATTTTAATTGTATCAAAAGTTACGATATTTGTCTGTTTGATCATCTGTTCCACTCTATATATTGAATATTATTTCTTAATTCGAGTTATGCTCTTTTTTGTGTTTAAGTAATATTTGTCGTTGGTGCATTACAATCTGTAGTATTTACGGATTAAATCTTAATGGTGTTTAACGGATACATAGCTTACGCTTTAGACGTCGTTATAAACAAGGAAATGCGATTGGGTTGTAGTATGTTAGCTTTGACATTGCTTTCTACCAGCACGTGTAGTTAAGGTTCTTAACCACGTCCCACCAATTGCATGCAATATGGTACGCCACAAAATATTGTACTTTGTGTTATACTAGAATAACCTTAGAAAAATATGAAATAAAAATCTCCCATGATGTTACGCTCAAGTACAAGTTACCTTTTATTATTATGTTTTCTGTATACGATAGCCCGCATTGTACTTTAACGTTCGCTCGTGTTTAGTATGGTAACAATAGTATTAGTTTCTTTTTCGGGTCATCAACAATGCCTCTATCTAAGCAATTTATTCTCAGTAAATTAAGCTAGTATGATTAGGAAGACTATTCTTTATGAATATCGATATAAAAAATTTTAGTAGAGCAATAAATGTCTTTTCACACAAATCGCCGTCCTAAGTCGAGTGTACGGAAAATATCACTAAAGGAACTTGTAAGGTAAGTCATTTGATTTATCATAAAAATATTTATCATTAGAATGTGAAAGACGTTAATACATTTTTTTTCTGATTGCGAACAAATTCTTCCCAATATCTCTTCAAAAATGTCAATCATGTTACCCGTTTAAAATACCTTTGCGTTTCTTCAATTTTCATAAATTAATAAATAGAATTGAATTTAAATCAAATAGTTTTTCACTAGAATCAAATAGTGATAAATTCTGATATACACACACGTTTTATTAAATTTTCCATTAAAGTTTTCCCACTAAATATTTAATTAATTCTTTCAATATCGAAAAGCTTAACGCACTTGAGCAACATATGTCACAAAAAAGTTGTTCAACTTTGCAAAATACACATAGGCAAAATAGAACTAAAATAATTGAGATATGGGAAGTCCGAACAAAGCAAATAGGTTATATATAGGAGCAAAAAAATTAAAAAGTATTGTTACTAAACAACTTTAATAAGTAAAATGTTATAAAATTACATTAAATTTAAATTAATATCTTATAATTAATATTATATTCATCTATGATAAGGTAAAGCAACGATTTTATTTTTAAATTAAAAGTTATTCGCTTTGCCTGAGTGTTTTCTTTATCAATTTTTCATTTTCTTTAAAATTGAAAATAACATTTAGAATATATCTTGGATTAGAAGTTTTTTAATCAATCTCCTTGAAAGGTATTTCTGTTATTATTACAACTATTTACTTAGCCTAAACTGCTTTTTAGCTTAAATGCAAAGCTTCTCTTTTATATTGTTAAATCTTAAATTTAGCACTTACAGAACCGACTTTATTTAAAAGAGCCCGAATTTACATATAGTAATATATATATATATATAATTACATATAGCTTAAGACATGAGTGTTAAATTTTTATAAATAGTAATATATCAAAACACGAAGAAACTATTAATTTTAAATGTATTGTAATTTAGAACATGCATATATTTTATTAGAAAAAAAACACAGTGACATTTTAATTATATCAACATTTATTAAAAATGCCAATTAGATCGGTTACACTTTCTATATAACAGTTTTAATATTTTTAATTCAATTTAAATTGAAAGGAATTTTAAACTAAACTTAATTGAAAAGTACTGGATTTATTATACAATAGGATATTAGATTCAAATCGTGTTTTTTCGACGAATTTATCAGAATATCAGTTCAATGAGAGCTAAGAATTTTTATGAACAGAAACATAAAGAAACACAATATGATAGATTCAATACCTTATCAGTTTCTTATCAAGTCCAACTTCTTTTAGCTTCCATGCAAAGCTGAGAAGATATTAATTTTACCATAATGTTTTTATTTTTTATTTTTTTGTGTCTGTCACTACTTTTTCTCGCTCTCACTGGATTTATTTTTCTCAACGATACGTCAAAAGATCACAAATCATATCTAGTTGAAGACATTACCCTCAAAAATTGAAAATTTTGCCTTTGTTTTCCGTAAATAGTGAGAATCCCCCCAAAAATTACGATTTTTAGAATCGGTAAATTTCGACAATTTTTTCATATTTTTTTTTTATTAATCGCTATAACTTATTGAAAAATATACAAACCAAAACAATTATTTTATATATTGAAACCTCAGATATTTCCCTTTCATTTAATATAAATTTTTTGAAAACCTGATCTTTTACCTGCCTACAGGGGGGATTCAAAATAGCAACTTCTGCACAAAAATTTAACTTTTTCAACTTAAGTTTTGAAAATGTTTCGGAAATACTCTGAGCTTCAAACACATGTTAAAATAAAGCTAATGTTATGTACTAAAAAAAAAAAAAAAATTATCCCGAAAACTGATATTCTATGTGCATATGGTTGCCGTAGTTAAAAAAACATGCTATTTTTGTGTTAAAATTCTGGGTATTGTATTTTAATATATTTTAAAATACTTTATATGGGGGTACACTGATTTTCATGAATATTATATAAATCTTATTGACATAGAATACAATGTTAAACTTATTTCAATTTTTTTTTCTTTATAGTCGAAAAAATTAATTTTAACATTTGAATCAGTTTAAATTGCCAATATTATCAAAAAACGAATGCGACAAACGTTTGCCGATTCAGTAAAATTCATTGCCCGTGGCAATAATTTTTTTGCAATTTTTCAATAATCCACCAATTTCTTAAAATTAAACACTATCTACAGATTTGCATCGAAGCGTTTCTTATCATAGTGATTTTAATCACTGTCAGATATTATCTTTACTAGTCCCAACTATGCCACGCTCATACTGTGCTGCGACCCCATTGTGCTACCGTTTTTTTGGCCAACTTTTAATAATTCAACAAACAGTGGTTTAATTTATTTTAGTTCCATATATTTCTTAATTATTCAATTATTAAGTTTTCTTTACACATCCTTTAAACCTTAAGAGGGTGTCAAATTATTTTTTTTTAATTACACACATATTTATCTATCTAATGAAATAACAAATAGTCTAATTAAGAATATGAATGGTAGTTATTATGAAAAGTTATTAATATTTTTAATATGGAGTGGAGAAAGAACAATATAGACTAATGCGTAGTGATAAGAATAACATGACCCACACCTCATATCTACTCTATATTTCAAGATTGTCATAACATCTGAAATGGATAAAATGTAGTTATCGCTAGTCATATTTTTAAATATATTATTTTAGTTTATAAATTTTTACGTTGCCATAAAAAAAAATTAAGTTGACACCCTTATTAGGAATAAAGAATGAATTAATAAAATACTTAATAATTCATAAATTAAGAAATATGTAAAACTAAAATATAACGATAAGAATTTTCTTTACGTAATTATTATTTATAGTAGCTAAAAGTTTCTATTAAAAAAATCACTCTGTTTTTATTCCTTAATTTACTATAAACTATTGGTAGCGACAATGTTTTCGAAAAAGGCATTGTACATTTCATTTTAATATACATTTTAGATTGATATTAAAAGTTACGAAAATTCTTCATAAAAACTATATTTATAATTAATTTTTATAATATTTTATTATTTTTATAATATTTTATGTAAAATGGGGTATTTATCCTACCTTCCTGTAGGACTATAATTTAAAAAAAATTTAAATAGGAAATTATAGCAATACGATAATCTGAATTAGTTTTTATATAAAAAAAATGGTTTGTTTAACTTCGGCGACCATAAAACATAAGGTGTCGGGAAATTATTTTTTTCAACTTATATTATGTAACACGACTTTTGTCATTTATATTGCTTTGTAACTGAAATAACTATGGGAAATCAGTCGATAAGATACACCTAGATATTATAAAAAAAAAAATTTATCCCATTTTATTTTAACCAAAAAAGTCACGTTTGAGAGCTTTGGACTTGTGTCATTTCTACAATATATGATTTTCTGTGATGTATAAATGTATGCATTGCTACAATAAGTTTATATTTAGAATCTTTATCAGACACTGGATATATGTTTATTCGCATGTCCATGTATTCTTCCAGAATTTTTTTGAATATCATTTAAAACTTTCGAACTTATTGAGCTTTTAAACTATCTAAAAAATTTGTTTGAAAATTGTCAAAATTCAAGCATTTGTCAATAAATAACATATTACAAAGTAAATTTTCAATGTTTGTGAGTTACAACGTTTCTCATAAAAGGGTTGAAATTATTTTTTAACAAAATATAAAAGATTTACTAATGTGATATTAGTATATTTAGTTTATAAATAAACTGTGATAGTTTATTTAATCTATTTACTCTTATACTTAAACATTTGTTTTTCATTAATTTATAAGTAATTTTTTATTCTTGAGTAATAATAATTTATGACTAACCCATTAATTTTACAAAGTTTATACTAAGAAATAATATTTTTAATGATCTTTCTGTTTAACCGCTATATTTATAACTAAACGCCAATCAATTAAAATTAGTCACTGCCGTAATTATGGTGGTTATGGGTGTCATACCTTCCACAATATACTAATTACAACACTTAAATTAGAGTATACGCCTTTCTAACGCAGTACACTATTTAAATTAAAATAAATACCACAGCAACAAAATTCTTATACATTTCCAGGAAGCTTTTGATATTATTATTTCAGAAATTATAATAGTTACTGTAAAGTTTTCTTATCTGAACTTTATACGAGAGAAACCGTGTTTTATTACTGGAAATCGATTTAAATGAGAAACGTATGATGGTTGGAATACAATTTATAACTTATAAAGTGTCATTAATTAAAATGTAATGTAAAAAGTTTTTGTCTCATTTAAGATACTTTAGCTTTAACCATGATTCTAATGTAAAATAATAAAAAATTCTTTTAATATATTAGCATTGATTTGTATTTTTTAATTAAGCAGAACGAATAATGTTTTAAAAAAAATTGTGCAAAAATAAATTTTTTTTACTCCGATTTAAAGAATAAAATTCACAATGTATTTGTTTTTGAACATTACGTTTAAATATATCTTTTTGCGTGTGCAGTATTTTTTACAATCATTTACATTGGATAGAAAATTATTGTAAGCGTATTTAACATCAGTTTTGTTTTCCATACGTTATACGTAATTTTATAAGCGAAAAATTAGTTGAGAAAGTAGTTTTTGATTCTTATAGTGAGTTTTGCTATTCAAAAAAATTACTTTAACGTTAAATATTCGATAATTTTACTACAAATTTCTCAACATTAATATTGCAAATGTAATTATTAATTTGTGTAGTTCAAAAGTTGATTATTTAAACACACCTACATTGATGCAGGATATGCGTTTAAAACAACTAAGAAAAATACCCTTCAAGCATTAACATAAATTATAGATTTTTATTGGGCCTGAGCATTTTACAATTACTAGCTTACAATACAAACTCTCATAAAAAAGTAAAACCTATGAATATTATAAAAACCTTGAATATTGCTGCTTTGAGAATTGAATGGTTATAACCGATCATTCAGAGAACGTTTGAATTTTCAATTTAAGTAGAGTACGCGAACTACGTAAGTAAGTCTATAGTAAGCAGCTTACATTACGTGTCCTCTGTAGTATTATTCAAAAGTCTACAAATGTTTCGTCCGAAAGGTTTCATTAATTATTTGTTGTCCAATGACTGACACTGTTTCGTTTTCTCGGGTAGATGTTTCCAATTGTACCGTTTGGATTAATGGTCATACTTATGAGTAGACATTTTACAATGAAAAGGTTTGGCAAGTGGAATGTTTAATTTGTAATGATTCAAAGGATAGATTTAATCATATATTTAGCGATACGATTAAAATGGAACATCCTTGGCTGAGTGTTTAAATATTTGAAGATGTAACTTGAGCTGTATCAGTTTGACTTTTTAAATTTTTGTATTACTCGTTTGTTAAAAAAAATCTTTTATTTCAATACGATATAAAAAAAATATATATATTGCAATATTATTTTATATAACTTAATTATTTATCTATGGTATATTTTTTCTAAGTACTTTCTATTATAAATTATAGAAGCAAATGAAATCTATCGCTTTTCTGAGGCATGAAATATACTAGTTTTTAAATGTCAAGAAATACATTAACTTATAAAAAAATTAGTACAGTGACATCGCGGTAAAGTGGGGATATAGCATAGATAATATCTGATAGTGATTAAAATCACTATTTCAAAAAACGCTTCGGTGCAAATATTCGTTTTTAATGTTTAAAAGGAATTATTTAATTATGCAAAATGTAACATGAACTCGTTTTTTCCTTAATTATGTCCTGATTATCAGTTTTATGATTTATAAGCACAATACATATTACAGAACTTGAAATTAGTATGAAATTGGTATTCAATATTTTGTGTTGTAATTTTGACGGAAAAATTATACAGTAGTTGTAAAATTCATTACCTGTATAGCAAACGTGTGTCTAAAATGTAAGTATGCGTTTATCAAAAAAAGAGAGAAAGTTAATAAGTTAGTACATTATTATTTCAGTCATGGAAATGAAAATGTAATTTATCATAAGTTACTGGTATCTAAAATAATTTTTTTTTAGTAAGGGGGGGCCCATTCATTATAATTTACTTATTGGATTTACATTAAAAAAGCTGAAAAAATCTCTCAAAAATATGTATAACTAACATTTAAATTTTTTTTATCATTTATTTATTTATAATTTTGTAAAAGGGAGGATTAAATAGGTGTACTTAATTCTCCTTATATACTATTACTTGTATACTATTTGGCCTAAAATATAGGCATAAATTATTGAAAAAAAAAATTAAAATACAAGATTATAAAAGTAAAAACTGTGATTTTTACACCAAATTAATATTATTTTATAGCTTCAAGGCCGTTAACTTATAGAATATGTTTAAGCTCGAAGTATTCTCAAAATTTAAGTTGAAGAATTAAATTTTTCACCTAAAATTTGATATTTTGAATTCCACATTGAGTAGGTAAAAATCTTAATTTTTGAGGGGATTTCCCCGTTTACCGTAAAAGTAGGGATTTTTTCAATTTTTAAGGGTAATGTTTTTAATTAAATATAGTTGGTAATCTTTCATTGTATTGTTGAAAAAAATTTGGTCCAATGAGAGCTGAAAAAAGTAACAACAGACACAAAACAAAAAAAAGTAGGTAAACACATTTTGGTAAAATTAATACCTTCTCAGCTTCGTACCGAAGCTAAAAGTATACATAAAGATTGTTTATTTACATTAAAATTTTGTAAATTGCTAAAGATATTATAATTTGTCTAAATCCTTTAATGGTAATAAATTGAAGATTCTTAATTTGATAAACGTATAATAGATATATAAAGATATATGTATTATGATTTGATGACCTTCCTTTTCGTCAATCCAAAACTCTCAGTACTTTTTCTTATCTTAGAACTGTCTCAAAACTTTTTACCTCGAATTATATTTTTATTTTACGAATTGTACAAAAACAAAACAATTGTTGAAAATGAGGTTAACCGTAATTTCTTTTTACGTCCAACAATCGATAAGTTAAAAAATAATTTCACGTGATAGTTTAAAATAGTTTTTTTTGACTAAATTCATATTTGTTTTTATACAATAAAACATAAAATGTTTTTTAATTCCACTATAAATCTATAAGGTTTAGTATTAATGTTTTTAAGTACATAGTTAAGCAGGGATAAAATATGATTATTAAGAATTAGAAAGAATATTTAGTAAATTAAAGCAATCAATAATGTTTCTACAGAGCTAATTAGCAAAATTAAATCATTGATACGTATCTATTTCAGGATTCAAGTTGGAGGTTCATGTATAGTCACCATACTACTCTAGATACTCTACCTATTCTTGATAGCTGTCTGAACTCGTGGCTTTATTGATATTTAAAATTATGACAATTAATCATAATATTTGTTTTATTCATAAATATATAAAGGCATCATTATTTTTATTTATTTCTTATCTTACTTATAAACACTCGAATTTAAATACTAAAATATAATTATTATTATAAACAATAATTAGTAATTCACCTAACAATCCTATTTTATCAATTTCTTATTAAGTTATTATATTTTAAATAAAATAAAATAGTCAGCACTAACACATCACTAATATTTTATTACTTTAAAATAATTTGTTCAATAATTGCACGGTTGTAAATTCAGACAATAATATAATAATAACTTCAGTATGAAATACTTAAATATTTTGTTTTTACGAATCATATATTTTATTTACCAATAATAATTATTATATTTGATAAGTATTATAAACTTTGTTGAATGAACTTTATGTTTTCAAGATGTCCAAGTTTGACAAAAGAAAAATTGACAAAGAAAATGATCCAAGTAAAATTATACACTTCTATGTTTCAGATAAAAAATTTTAATTAAGTAATATATTTGAAGATTATTTGTCTTAATAAATAAAATTAATTTACCTAAGAAAATTAAAAAATAGCCTATATAGTTTGGCTAAGAATTGTACCATTCTAATATATAAATAAACAGAATTATAGCGTTATTATTACTATACTAATAACAATTTCTTAATAATTGTACTTCGGTGTAATTTAAATATTAATTGTAATTTTACTAAAACATACAAAAAAACATATTCGAAAATTGTTAAAATTCATATCATATTTTATTACAAGGATAAAGGAATATTCTTAAGAAACTCATGAAGTATCTCAAGTGAAATAGTATTAACTCGTCCGTGAAAAATGTATAACGTAAGCACTTTAAGGTCAACGCATCAATATTATATGTGGTTGTACACAAAATTATATAGCTCGTCTGGAGAAATTCAATTGAAGTTAAAATAATGTTTAAAAGAATTTCTGAAAATTTAATACAATACCTATTACATTATTGATTTGATACATTCTGATGTTTTTATGATTACTGGTATGAGTTCGCCGACCTTTATTGTATTATTCCAATAAAAAAAAAAAAACAATTTTTTTGTTCATTTATAGTGTTATTACGCCGTTATATTCTCCAAAAATTATTGATAAATATCTTATTGTAATAGTTAGCAAAGCATAAAAATAAGAAATGTAGATAACGATAATAAAAGGAACAGATCTCTTTTAAATTACACTGACTAGTAACTGACACGTAGTATCTGACAGTCCCTACTTCTTTTGAAATGTAGCACTTCTCATTTTACACGGACTCCAAAACGATTCGAGAATTAAACTTCTACAACACAGTTTTTTTAGTTATTTAATAATTTTACTACCAAGAAACATTTCAAAAATTAATAAAACCTTATGAAAGTTTATTGAACTGTTTGTTGGAAATTATATAATTACAGCGTTAAGAAAAATTAAAAATTAAGAATATATTTATCCTAACTTTTTAAATATTTATTACATAATATTTCTACTTGGTTAATTTTTTGATTTTCGTGTAAATTACTTCTATCTCAAAAAAGTTTTGTGCACGAATACATTTTTAATTATGCTACCAATAAATGATTACGAAGCATCATAATTTTATATCCAACTGTGTCCCTTTGTCAATTAGTCAAATAAATATTTTGTAATAATATAACAGACATTTTAAGACAAGTTCAACTGCAAACATAATATATTATTTTTCCATATTTTCACTTCACTAAATGATAACTTTTCCAAAGAAAAATGTATACCTTATCTGTAGGGGCCAAATTTAAAATGCATTTATAATTTTATTGAGTTATTACGAACACGCTTTCAGTCAGTACAAATTTTTAATTGTTGACTTGAAAATTTGATAATGTGTTCTACTCGAGGTTATAGTTTTTAAGTGATTACGGGAGTTAATATCCAAAATTATACAAACTTGGGATCAAAAAAAACTACTTAAATAATCTCAATTATAAATGCATTTGGATCCGGGACCTATTTATCAGTTTTATGAATTTTTTTAAAAACCTCCATTATAACTCAATAATAATTAATTTCTAATAAAATCAGCTTTTTTTTTTCAAATCAATATTTTACTTTTTTTTTTTGTAAACCGAACTAGACAAAAATTTAAATTGTCAATCCTTTTTTTTTTTTGAAATCCGTGAGTTACCTAATGCGTTTTCAGTACTTACAAAAAGCGTTATTTTACTGCAAGTGTTGAATGATAATGCGAGTTTTACCGTCGTAGATAAGTATAAAAGATGAGATCTATATAGTACACCGGAATCAAAATTGAAAAAGAAATATCTGTTATGTCACTATTCTATGCTGTCGATATTAAAGCACGTTTTGCTTTGCCCGTCGTCCATTCTAAACAAGTTCGACTGCCTTTTTCAGGGATGTCAGATAATATGCGACTTTTCTGAGGAAATAATTCTAGACCGGATGTGTGTCATTCAAAATGGCGGCGAAGAATAGCAGTAGGTAAAAAGAATATTTTTCCGAATTTGATCTAAACAACAAATACGATTCTCTATTATATAAAAGATCAGCGTGAAAAGCTAAAAAAACGAATGGTTATGAATGTGATAAAAATGTGTTTTATTAATATATTGATTGTAGGTGTAAATAACAATAGTATCTTTAATCTACAACAGTTTGATTCGTGATATTTCGCAAATATTATAACTTTTATTCCAGAAAATGTTTTTTCATTGTTTTTTTTTTTTTTAATAATTTTTACATTTTTAGACTGTCAAAAGCATGTTTTTATTATTTGTCTCTAATAAGAAAAAATTTAAAAGTTACGTAAAATATTCGTTGCTTATAACAAGCGAAAACTTCGCTAAAAGTTAATAGATTTATCAAAGCATCGTGTACCGTTCTGTATAACAATTTAATAAAAAATTAATAATTTATTAAGCAAAGTAAGTAATTGTAACTACTTATTTTATATAATATTTTTAAATTTGTGGTAAGCTAACTATCGTCTTTAGGAATTTTTGTAACTAGATATGTTCTTTATATTCATAATTAATCAAGGTATTGCTAATAGGTAACTTCCTTCAGTGGTATACTTCTTTTGCAATTATATTTAAAAGAAATAATAGTATACAGTATGCTTTTTAAGTATACTATCCCCTATTCTATCGTTCAATAATTATTAATATTCATAAATACGTATAAATTAAAAATTGATTTATTTATATAAATCATTATAAATATTAAGTTTGTTACAAAAACAAATTACTTCTAATTCAAATATTTCTCATACTTTTAATAGAGTTTTAAAACTGATAAAAGTTACATTTGTTTTTATTATTAATTTTTGATGTTTCAAAAAACCTACACCCTTTAAACTTATGTCAATGTCTACAAATACAGAATTATTATAAATAATAATATAGTAATTTTTATTAATCACAACACAAACAGGTCAATTGTTACAAACAATTGACCCGTTCCCTTACTTAATAAACATATGTAATATGTATATTTATGAACAATTTTGGAGGGTGAAACCAAAGATACATAAATTTGAATTTAAAATATAACTATAACCTTAATGTAGATGTTTCATTGCTATGCAAAAAATTCAAAAAGTTTTATCAATTCTATGATGTTTTGACTAATTGGCAGACTAGTCTAAGTTTTCGAGTAGTTTTTTATCTCCAATTAATTTTGTATTAGCATTAATTTGACATAAGTTTTTAATCGATACAGTTTTTTTTAACATAATCAAAAATTGAGTAGAAAAAAATTGAGTAGAAAAAAATTGACATATTTAATTACCCATCTAGTACTTTGATTTCCAAAAAAAGTATATCGTCAGTAAATTAAATATCTAAAACATTGTCAGTAAAATTCTTGTAATGATCTGTTTAGTTTTCAAAAAAAATATTTCAGTGTTAAGTGACAATTGAAAATATTAGCATCACCTGTTTTATAGTAATAATAATAATAATTTTTGAGACATTTCTTTTCATTAGAGGAATCGATTTGGTAAGATTTCCCAAATAATAGCTCCGATACCTTTAACTATATACGATTTGTGTCCACACCATTGAGCATTGTAAGGATAATTAAACTTATGGTATTGATTTTAATGTGTTAATCATTTTTAGATTCGCTGCGAAGCTGAGAATATTCTATAGCGTAATTTCTGCTATCATTAATTAACTTTTAAAAAGTTAAAAGGTAGAGGAAGACAAAAAAAGAGATGGAGGGATGTAATTGAATGCGATATGAGGACGCCTGATGTGAGCGTAGATGATGTGGGTGATCGTGTCAAGTGTAAGTTTAAAATAAGAGTGGCCGACCCCAAGTAGTCGAAAGACTAAGGAAATAGAAGAAGAAAAGTTATTAATAGTATAAATTATATATATTTATTTTACATCGAACAATACAATAATAAGGAGTATATTATACAAACATTTTTATACCCTTGAATGTATAATATAATTATACATTATAATATAATAATGTTTTATTATATTATATATATTATTTTATTGAGAGTTCCAATGAAAACATACAAAAATTGTAAATTTTTGGGTTTAGTTAAAAATAAGTTTATTTAACGATTATCAAACTATATTTGTTTTCTGACTACTAAAAAGTGATTCCATATGTCATTAGCTATAAAAGTTAATTCAATGACTTTACTAAATATACTTTTCACGTGTAATCAATTGCTTCAGTAAAAGTATAAATTTTTCTAAAAAATATTTTTCTTTGTGAATTATCGATTTTACTAAATAAATTTAAAATCCAAAAACCGTAATAGAAAAATTGAATTTATAATAAATTTCTCAGGTTTCATTGAAAATGTATTTTTTTAAAAAGAAAACTTTAACAACTACTGGATTACGAAGTATTATAGTACAACTTGTAAAAACGAAACTTTATCTTTGAATAGTATTGTTAGAATGCAAATTACCTTGTTCGCGTTAAGTCGGTCGTTATTCGGAAGAGTTGTTTAATGTTCTACGGTAGTTTTACAAGGAGAACATCTCTATGAAAGCACCACAACCGTTATGATAAAAATAAAAAAAGCAATAAGAGTAAACTAGTACTAAAAATTGGTATCTAAACATCCCTATATCAGATCTGTAAATAAAATATATGATTATTTTATGTTATGATATTAATAGCGTTTTGACAATAGATGGATTTATTTTTCAACGTAGCGTTACTTTTGCCTTGTACGCAATAAAATTACATGATTCGACGATGCATTGGAATTTTCAAATAATGAATGTGCTTTCTTATTATATTTTTTCTTCTGAGAAAGCTCTATATTTATTTAAAGATTAAGATTCATTAAGGAGGATTTGTATTGGTATTAAAAGCTATCTACAGTATTATTCATCTTTGTTTATGTTCAGACTTCTTTAAATAACTAAAAGTTTTTTTATTTAAATCTTATCAAGCTTTTCATCATTTTCTATGTAAGACCGGTATCATAATTTATAAAAAAAACATTTACATTGTTACTTGAACACATGAGATATTATACATCTTAATACCTCAAGTTATGTAATTCCCTAATCCGACTAAAAAAATCCTCATCACAAATAAGTTTTACTTTACTTGAGTAATTTATTTTATTAATTCCATCTAATAAAGAGTTACGAGTTCAAAATAAAGTTGTTTCAATATTTCGTCTTAGTAAGTATTATTTAGTTAACTTAACAAACGTTTGGCTTGTAATGTTTTTTGCACGAGGGTTGCACGTTAATATATTTTACAACTCTTACAACTTTATCATAGAATGAATATGTACCATATTTTCCATATGTGCAGTCTTGATTAACATTATCGTCATCCAGTTTTTGATTTATTTTTAGCTCTGCAGGTTCTATGGGGTATTCTTTAAAATAAAGTTTTAAACTCTAGTACCATGTTATAGATATTATACAAGTATACAGCATTATTTTTACTAACCATTAGGGCTTTGGCCTTCAACGTCGTATAATTTGTCTAGATTGTAGCATTTGTTTTTTAATCTCAAATTGCAGTTTGTCACATTCACCAAACGTCTGCTGATAATAAAACGTTTCTAAAAACGTTAATTTTACATTTATTCCGATTAATAATTTCAAAGTTTAGTCATTAATTTTAGCCTATTTAAACATAAATCATTAACTCTCAACTTACAATCATTTTAGTAGTAGTAACATATACAAAAATATATGAAAAAATGTAGACAATTAAATGAACTAAAAATAACACTTCCTTAGTGATATTATATATAAATATTTAAATTGTTTATTTTTGTTTAGAACAATAATTAATTACAAAACTAAAGTTTTTATAAAATTATTTTAAATTTTATATAAGTTATGAAATATACATTTAAATGTATACACATTTTTTCAATAAACTGGTTATTTATATAGGTGCCTTATTTACAGACATATATTTCGAATATTTATTTTTCATGTTTTGAATTTACATCATCATAAAATATGGTTTTATGTTAATCAACATATTGTCTTTCTCTTACAGTTTCTTTGACAAACACTTTTGTTGACATTGCCAGTTTGGGTAATGAAGCATCCTTTACAAAAGAAGGTTCGCAACTGCTCTTTCTTTGATTTCACATAATAATCTGTAATATCTAAATTCCGTTGTTCTTGCTTTTGAACTGCCGATTTGCACCTTTGTTTTTTTAGCATGACATATGTTAATTTAAAACTTCATCTTCGAGAAATTAAGTGGCTAGTAGTGTAGTGCTTAAATTTATATTTAAGAACTACAGTTTATACTATATAAATACAGTTTATACTGTATTTAGTTTTGTTTAAATATTTGTAAAAAATGTAACAATTTTATTGTATTCATACATTTTTAGGAAATATAAAACAAAATTTGTTGCATGTATAATTCAGGTTATACGTTTGAAAATCATACGCTACGTGACGTTAATTAACATAAATGATGTAACGAACCTCAATGAAACGCAAATGGAATTTTGAGTAGCTTTTGCGAATAATCTAAAGTTTAAATAACAATTTTTTACAAAAGATTTATGGGTTTTTGTAAAATTAGCTAAATTGGTATTGCCAGATATATTAAAAATAAATATTACAACAGATAAATACTTAAAACTATATAAATAATTCATTGTCTTGGTAAAAAACACGTGTCTGTTAAGTTTTTTTCAACTCTTTTCTTGTCAACCTGATGCAACCATATCATGACTGAGGGAACTAGTAAGGAAGCAAAATGTGTATCGCTGTTAAATTTTCTGTAGGGTTACCCATCCGGGAACTAGTGGCGAGCAGGGCAGCTGAACATCAGCACTAAGACAGCAACTGAATGATCCACTGCACCATATCACGCTTTAAACCACTGTAATTGTCATAAAAATATAATTATAAAAATCATGCTTTGATTCAATGAAAATACACATTAACTACTATAAAGTAAAAACTTTCATTTATCTAAAACAGTATATGTAAACAACTTTTGTGTATCGTTGGGTTAATAATAAAAAAAAAGTGTGCTAGACTATGCAGCACATCCCTTACGTACGCTATATTTTTTGTTCAGTTCTTTACCTACTGTTCTGATCTTTAAAATTTAAGAAAGACTTAATACCAATATTTAAACTATTTCGGTTATAAAATTTAACATTTAACGTTAGGTAGGTCGATAGAATAGGTCAGGAATGAAAATAAATCTGGGTTCACATTTACTTTACATGACGATAGGAGAAGAGATTTGTTTTTACTTTTTTTTCAGTCATGTTCCGTTAACATCACTGTTACATTACATAAACAGTTTCAACTTTGTTCACGGGACGTTTTTAAAAACTTATCGTAATGTTACATTAATGTCACAATAGATGTTTCATATGTTAAAAATAACTTTAATACCGCGATATTTATTTTGGACATTAAGCACCGCTTAAACGTTGTTTTAACATAATTGCAACAAAAAATGCGATGTTACGATTTAACTTGAAACGTCGTATCAACATTTATACAACTTAATATTGCGCAGTGCACGTCTGACAGCAGAGTATACACTGCTGTCAGACGTAACCGTTTTTCTCGGTCCATTTCGACCCGTCAAGTCGATTAAATCAGCAAAATGGAAAAAAAAGTTAAAAACAACAATACGTATACTATCTGTCTTTGCTGAAATAATACATTCATATAAAACAATAACATGAACATTAATTCAGCTCATATGTCAACTTTTGTGACGTCCTACTTATTCAGATTAACATTATCACGAAAATTTATCTTTCAAATTTAATCAATTTTGTTATGAATGGAATTACTAAATTTTAAATGATTGTTTTTTTATTCGTTTAATTGATATCGCAACATTAACTGACAGTGAAATATTAGCTGTCATAAGAATTAATAAATGATTAAGAGAGATCATTAACCCATTGACGGGGGGTCAAGGGGGTTTGTACCCATCAGACACCGATATTTTTATATTATTTAATATATAAGGTCAGACTCTGATAAGTATTCGAATAAATTTCGTTTTTTTATTTGGATCTCCCCCAGAAAAATGCTGAAAATTTGCCACCGAAACTGATAAATTTTAAATTACCAAATTATAATGAAAAAATTTTGCTATAAATAAATCGTTTGTAATTATATGCGTAAAAAATTTAATAAAATAATTTTACTTAATCGAAAGATTATGCACCTAGGAATAAAAGATAAAATTCGTAATTGTTTGTGTTATTTAACACAAAAAAGAACTGACAATGATAAGTGTAACGTTGAATAAATAATTTATTTCATTCATTTAATAATAAAAACATATTTTATATAAAATATGTAAACACTTGTAATGTAAGCACAGAAGTTATTTTTGTATTATTTTTAAAGCACATTCCGTGTATTCCTGATGATTTTAATAACATATTAGTACTTTCAGAAAAACTATTTTTAGAAATATATTTATTTTAACATTGGACACGTTTGAATAAAAGTAATATTAATTAAAACAATACAAAACTGTTATGTTGACTGACTTTGAAAACTTCTCTCTATTGAAAATATAATACAACATTAAGGATGATTTTTTTTCACGGGGAGTAGTAAGAAAATTCGTTGGTCTATTGTTAAGTGAAAAGTAATTTTCAAAACTTGACTCCTCTTTAATCTACACGAAAATTAATCATACGATATGAACAATTTATTACACTTGCCAAGAACCAAAATTATAGTTAGCCATTTGTCGAAAAATATCTAAGTATTCGCATTTTCCTTCATGTATTGAAACATTATAATTTAAGAAATAATGCTCGAGTTTTTATACTCTTTTATTCTTCGTAAGATGTAAAAAAAACTATTTTTTATAACATATATGTATGTATGCATGTTTACACAATAATTGTTTTATAATTATTATTAATTTTTCTATTGTAAAAGAGAGCTTAGCTAAACCTCCAAAAACAATCCTTAGAAGGAGTTTTTGTTTACAATTTAGTTAATGTTTATCATAAAAAAAAATAAAACTTTATTGTGAACATGTAAAAAAATTCATTATTTATAGAAAAATAGTAGTGTTCTTAATAAATTTCATTGTAAATTTAAATTATACGAATTGAAAAAAAATAAATGTTTACGACACATATTAATAACCAAGTTTACATCTCATTATAAAGTCGAATAACCGATTTGGACAATAGATCAATGTACGTTCCCAAAACATTTGAGATTGTTTAAGTAAAATTTTATTCTTTGAGATATAATGTTATCGAATAAATAATGTGTTTCAGCCAATGTATTTATGCAGTTATCAATTAATTTGATGAAATAACTTAAAATTTGCAACACTAAATGATTTCTCATAAATGATAAATTATCCGATTATACTTATTTATTGTTTCATTACATTACTCTATAATGTAATGAAATAATTAAAAAAATTAAATTTTTATATTAATTACCTATATAAAAAAACATTCAGAATATTATACAAAAAATCATATCCAATTATTTTTGGTGTTTGTTTTGTAAAATAAACGTAATAAAATTATCAGTATTGCATTGATTGTATTTATATTTGTTATAAAGGCATTTACATTAAATGTGAAATTAAAAAAAACAATTATTTGACCTCGGAAATTCAGCTGTCGATGGTTTCACATAGCTTAGAACTTTCGTATCCCTACACAACATTCAATAGTAAGGTATTTCTGTAGTATAACACCGATATTAAATACAAAACCTCACGCAGTACACACATATTAATAAGTACTTGATGTGCGATCACTAATGGTTTTTACTATTAAAACATAGAATTTTTGTTGCACAATGTTTTTGAAACTTTTTTTTACCTTTTAAAATACACTAATTATGTTTACACATACATACTTTGTATGTGTAAACAAAATTTCAGTTACATTGTTTGCAACTCAATAAGTATTTGTATTAAAATTATCATAATCTACCTATCAATTATTTTTACGAGAAAACATTGGCTACTTAAAATTAAAAAAAAAAATAACCCAGCACAGGGGGGTCGCGGCACAGTGGTGACGAGACATAGTTGGATCAAGTATAATGATATCTGACAGTGATTAAAATCACTATCAAAAATAACGCTTCTATGCAAATCTTTAGTTAGTGTTTAATTTTAAAAAATTGGTGGATTATTCCAAAAGCTACATGATTTGCTATTTCCTTATTAATATCCTGATTAAGATAAAGTATGTCGAATGAAAAAGGGATTATTAAAACATATTATTTCTCATAAAAAAATTGTGTTGATCCATACACTTTTCAATAAGTTATAGCGTTATAAAGTTAAAAATATGAAAAAAAATTTTTTTACAAAAACCGTATTTTAGCTTCGATACGAAGCTGAGAAGGTAATGGTTTTACTATAATGTGTTTTTTTTTTGTGTCTGTTACCACTTTTTTCAGCTCTTACCGAACCGATTTCTTTCAACGATACGTCAAAATATCACAAATTGTATCTAGTCGAAGACATTACCCTCAAAAATTTCCCTCGCTACCCGTATGAGGGAAACCTCAAAAAAAAATTTTAAATTTAAAAATCGCCAATTTTCGAAATTTTTTCAATTTTTTTTTCTTAAAACTGCCATAACTTTTTTAAAAATGAATAAATCAATATAATTTTTTTTTTATTTATTTTTATATCATTTGATATAATATTTTTTTTTGTTCACAGGGTGGATTCATAATAGCAATTTTTTCACGAAATATTAACTTTGGCTTTTGGAATAAACCACCAATTTCTTAAATGAATACTATCTACAGATATTATATACAGTATTCAAAGCGTTTCTTTTGATAGTGATTTTAATCACTGTGAGATATCAACTATACTTGTGCTAACTGTGCCAAGTGCACATTATGCTCCGACCCCATTGTGATACATTTTTTTTTTTTTTTAATTACAACGAAATGAATATTTAATCAAAAGTTATTGGATTTATAATGTATTCATGACTCACTCTGTATGAATATAATTATGGCAGCCATTAACTCATTAAAAAGTTAAAAGTTATGTTAATTTAATTAAGCTAAATATTTTGTTAATTGACTCCCTATAATCTATTATTTATTTTAAATGTATACTTAAGTATATTTTATACTGTCCTGACCCAACAATAATTTGATACAATACTGGTTTTGAAAATTCTGAGATAGTATTCAGTAAACAATTATCTTAATTAGTATTATTTAATTGTATGTTAAAAAAAAATTTAATTAAGTTTATTTTTTGTCAAGATACTTTAAACTTAACTTAGCATAACTTGGCCGATCCCAAGTAGTTGGGATCAAGACGATGAAAATAAAGACTTTAAATTCAATTTAGCTTAATCTTTCTAAAATTTAACTTAACTCAACGAGTTAATAAAATTTGTTAACTTGCCTAGCATTTAATATAATTAATGTTTATAGTATCACTTATTCTACCATAAAACAAAAAATGGTTATATCATTTTATGAAAAAGTATTTGAAACAAAAATTAATTAATTACTTTCATGAAAAAAAAATACAAATTGATTATAAGTTTTTATAAACATAAATCCAGAGAGAATATTAAATAGCTCATAATTCTTTGTGGAATTTTTTTTTATTCTTTACGCTTTCATAATTATTATTTTTTTAAATTAAATAGTAAATCATTTATAGACGTTGACGGGTACTTGAGTTGAAAAATCTTGTTTGCTAAGAAATAGGGTTTTCATAAGGATTGGAGTCTGGGCCCTCGTCATTAATTTATCAGCGTCATTCTGTGTTTGCCCAGCGCGAGACTTTGAAAATCATTCGAAAAAACTCCTTCAATTAAATTTAAGCGTCTCAACCCTCTCCTCTTTAGACTAGCATCAAAATCAGGACGTCTAATTAAAATATAAAATTTGAATAAACTGTATTCAACGGTTTGTATTTTATATAAAAGACCAGCAAAAATATGTTATGAATAACTGAACAGATTTTTTTTCAATGATCAAAACTTTTGTTTTTACGCACTCGGATAATTTATAAAATGTTCAAGAATAAATGTTGAGTACAAGTATAATAAATTTGGATGAAAGATTAATAGCAATACATTACGCGATTTTATTAATTTGATCGAGTCTTAATAAAATCTAACTAATCATTTTTCAATGCGTAACTGAAAGGTGTTGGTTTTACTTTGTCCGTGTACTTACTATTTTTTATCGGCCCATAAAAATAATCTTAACCCAACCAAACCGTTCCCCTTTTTTTTCAACCATACGTACCATTTGAGAAAATTTCACTCAATTCCTATAACAAAGAAAAATTCCCTGAAATTATACTATTGGTATAATACAAACGATATTAATATGTTTAATTTGCACTTTACATTGTATAAAATATACATTATACGTTATATTTTCATTATAAAAAACATTTTAGAAAACTAAACAGATAATTTAAAAATTTTGTATTCATTTAACTTTTGTTAAATTAATGCTTATATAGTGTTGATTTGAGATAAAAACAGAAAAATTGCCCAAAATCATACCGATAAAAATGATCAGTTTTGAAGTGTTATGCAAAGCAACGAAACATCTATAACATACAAAACATACATGAATTTTTTTTAATACACTATAAGATTGAAAAAAGATTTTGAGTAATTGGTCGTTAAAGACAAAAAAGCAAAATTTTGTTATTACTTACTAAATTTTTTCGTTTTACTAAAACCTTTTTTTAAAATTCACAGCACTAATAACAGTTATGTTTCTATTAATGTGCTCTTTAAAAAAGTCTAATAAAAACCTTAGTAAAAAGTAAAAGAAATATTTGAACATAGCAACATACACGACTTTATTTTTTGAAATTTCGGTTATATTTCGAAACGTTTGTGTGTTATTATCATTATTTTTTAAGCTTTTTATCATTTTTGAATTTACTTCTAAAGAAAAACATTCTAATAACTATATTTTTTTAAGCAATAAGTATCTCAAATCAAAATGTGTAAAATTTCGTTAAAAGTTTTTTTTTAGTCTTTCTCAATAAAAGTCGTAAAAGAAAATAATTAAGATCTGAATATTTCAATTACAGAATCTTTTTAAACTCTAAGAGTAGAAGTGATTACGATTTTTTCTTTTGAAATCATTTAAAAAGATACAAATCCAAAAAAATTGTGATTTAAACGAAATTTTGAGTTATTTTCATAAATTTAGTGTTAAAAGTAATTATATACATTTCTGAACACATATTATACTAATTTTAACAATGCTATTTTCAGATTTTTCTATTATTAATGTAAATTTAAATCTTTCAAGTATAGTAAAAAAAAATTTGTTGTAAACATTTTTTTAGCTTCGATGCGAAGATAAGGAGGTATTTTATTATAAATTTTCTTAAAAATAAATTTAAAAAAACTAAAAAAATAGATTAAACATGATATTTTGGATTGAAATTTAGCATTTATTATTGTAATTATATTATAAAAATTAAAATCTGTAATAATTCGAAAAAAAAAATTCTTTATGTATTTTTAAATAATTTTTTGTGTGCAATAACTTAGATTTTACTAATTAGTATTTATTTCAAAAACTTGATATGAAAAATTTTAAATGCTTATATGAAATCAGCAAAAAAAAAAAAAAATAAGTTTAATAAAAGCATTTTTGCATCTGACAAAAAATTTTTGTTGTAGATCAGTGTGATTTATTAGATAAAATAATATTGATATTTATGAATTTAGTCTTTAAGCAATATTATTTAAGTCAATTTACATTAAAGATTAGGTTTAGTATTCAAGACAAATTTAAGCCTAAGATTAAGGTTTCTAAGTCTAAACTGTGTCTTAGCATATATTTTAAGATCAATTAACGTGTGTCAATTTGTCCCGATTAGCGCATGTTAATTCTTTGGTAAATAAGTTTTCTGTCAACTTATCCAGGTTTCCCTATGACAACAATGTGGTTTTTCGGTAGTTTTCATTACATTGTTGTATCGAAATTGCCTATTCTTTGTTCCGTCTTAACATAGGTACATAATTTTAAAAACAAATTCAACATAATTTGGGAAGATTCTATGAATAATTTTTTTTTTTTTTGTAATAACATTTTATGTCATTAAAACAAATTACTTGTTGGTCTAATTTTTGTAAAAATATTTTTTAACTAAAATTTATTTTAGCATTGCCTTCAATTTTGAAACAAGTAAATAAGTAATATGTATAATGTAAATAAAATAATTTAGAAATTTCATAATTGTGTATGAATAAATATTTTTAATTCATTAACTTTTATTAGTTTTTCAGAGAAGGAAGAATAAAATAATAAATAATGTTATTATATATCATTGTGTGTATCAGTTATTATTTTATTATTTAAGGAGATAGCATTATATGTTAAGTAAGAATGTTTAATAATATGAAAAATAGTTATTACTTAATGAAAAACTACATTATTTTTATACTAATGATCAAAATACATATACACTATGTCAAAAGTTTATAAATGACATAGATTAATGTTTATAAAAAATCAATATAAACAAATTACATTACATGTGTTAAAATAATAGCAGTCGAATGAAAATTTCATCACACACATCATGGTGCGTTTCCAATTTTTTTGCTAGTTTATATTTTTATTTTAGTAAATACATTAATTAAAGCTACTTTCTATGGCTATTTTCCAAAAGCTGATGTGTCAATATTAGTAACTTTTCAGGAGCGTAAAAATAATTTAACATTTTTCATAATATTTGATAGAAATCAACATTTTTGAAGTAAAGTAAAACCATTTCAAAAATTAATTATACACTACAACATTCTTCCGTATACAATTTAAAATAAGTATAAGCTACACATCTTTTTGAATAATATATAAGATTTTTAAATTCATCATTAATGAATTACAATTACTCTTTTTATAAACTTTTTATATGTTTTTTTAAATAAGGACATAATTAGAATTGCTGATCAATTGAGTTTAAATTAGACAAAAAAGTAGATCTTGTAGAAGTACTTTACCCATTTAATGTATTTTATACTTTTGAGTCTGGAAAATAGAATTTTTGAATACATAAAACGTGTTCTACATAAAAGATTTGCTAATGTTTGTAAATATGACTCTGTTACACATAGAAAAAAATATAACTTAATATAACCTAGAAAGTGTTCAAAATATTACACTTTAAGTGCAAAAATACAAAAAAAGCATTAATCGAAATTAATGGTATTTGACATTTTAGTTTAATAAAATGTAGTTTATTATTCTTTATCAAAGATACTACCAGCTTATATAAAATTTGACTTGAATTTAATAAAAATGCTAAAAACAACGTAACAAACAATGTAATTCTTGTGGTAGGTCGAAATTAGGAAAGCTTAAAATGCCTTATTTATAAAAACTTTCTTTCACTTTTAGTGCTATAAAATCAACTACGTTATTATTAAACTGGCCATTTATTTAGTAATTGAATTTTTTTTTATTAAGGTAGTCACAACATTTTTATTATATTCCAATCATTATTGTAATATATTCAACTCGCGATTTAAAAGTATATAATTTTATAATGAAGGCATTAATTAGGAATAAAAGATTTTTTCACCATACAAAAAAGTTTTATTTCAACATATAATTATTTACAAATATTTAAAATAATTAAATAAATGATACATAATAAATTGTTTGTATGTTTAACGGTTTTAATTATGTAATTAAATAATGGTTCGTTTCAACAATGTTTTCATAATTTGTTCAGCACTAATGATATTGATGTTTTATGGCTCATAAATAAATTGAGCATATTATATCATTTAAGGCCATTTAGATTATTCATCAAAAAAGTATTTACACTGAGGAAAGAGTACTGTTAAGCTCAATGAAAAGAATGAGGGTCAAACAATTTTTATTGGTGTTTTTAAACAGGGTTGTTATTGTTGAAAGAAATACATTGTTCTGTAATTAAATGTGTAATTTTATTACGATTCCGATACACGAAACAAAACATCTAATGTATTACAAGAATATTTAAATATTTGTGGATGGTACGTGGAATCTATAAGTCTTTTCATTATAAACACAATAGTGCTAGTGTAATCGGCAATATCATAAGAGAGTGTTATTTCTTCAAATCCGCTACCGTGACATTGAAAGTGTTTTACTAAGAGTAAAATAGGAACACGTGTAAACATGTATACAAAAACTACTGAAATTTATGTACAGACCATGGCGCAGTTATTTTAATTAAACTCTTTTAAAATTGCATGCATACTCTGTGTACATATATATGATGCAGGATGAAAATGTTGGTATAAGCATTCCAAGTAACTCAGCTCGTATAATTTTACTTTATAGTTTTAAAGGGTATCAAAAGCTAAAAGTTTCTTCGTGGAATATTTTTATACCTTAGTATCAAATTTGAAACGTAATACTCATTTAACTAGATTAATACGAGCGATGTCACAGAACATTGTTAAAGCTATCGAGTTTGGTTAATTGAATAAAATTTAACATTCTTTAATTCTATATAAACTCGATTAAAACAAATTTTGTTGGCATTATAATATAAAAGTACAGCGAACATGGTAAACGATGCTGTAACTTTCCATTTCCAATGCATTTATATGTAGCCCCTTTTGTACCAGCACGGTCATGGTTGCTATTTACAATGCATACCAAATGATAATGTGCCTGAATTTACAGTAAACTTGCTGCATTACTACTTATACATTACTCGTTTTTGAGAGCTTATTGCTTAATTTATACAGTATGAGCTTTGTTCGAGCTATGTTTGCATATTATACAGTCTTTGTTGAATAGGTAGCTAACGATCAATAGCGTTTGGCACATTATAATGACGTCACGGCGGAAATACAGAAATATAATGTGTATATATTCTAGACTGGACACGCTCATATTGATCGAGACTTATACCAAACACTAGGTCGTGTGTGATAGAGATATATTACTTTAAGAATATTTTGAGGTCTTATTATACTTACGTTCCTATTTTACTTCAAAATGGAACAGAATGTTGAGAAAGTATCGGTGTTCTTTATGGTTTCTATTTTATTAAAATTATTTCTTTGGCTGTTCAAAGAGTAGTCAAAGTGAATGTATGACATACTTAACTATACAAAAATATACATATATTATTTTACTACAGATTTCAACTGAATTCCAGAGTTGTTTCTTATAAACAACAGTAAAGGGATTATACTTTATGATGCAAGCTATCATCACATGCTCAAAATGGAATCAAAACAGAACGTTATACTAACTATTCTTTTGACTTTTATATAGAGTCTTTTTTATGAAGAAACATTCATTAATAATTTATAAAAAAAAAAAAATACTTCTAGACATACAAGTCTTTTAAAATTGGTGTTTCGAACTTAAATGTTTATATTCAGATTAAATATTTTTAATGCATAATTACAAATTTTATTTAATCTACTTAATTTATGATGTATTATTTAAAAATTAAATATCGCCTTAAGGTCATCTTATGAACGAAAATACTACTCGTTCATTTAATCGATTACCAATTATTCGTTTCCATCTTTAAAGATATGTTGAAGAAATATGCAGTATAATCCTAACAATATAAAAAACACTAGTTATTCAATTAATCTGAAAAAAATGATTATTTATAATATTTTTTTTTTGGCTTTTGTTCGTTCTAAAATACTGGTNAAAAATGATTATTTATAATATTTTTTTTTGGCTTTTGTTCGTTCTAAAATAATGGCCCAAAAGTTATTATAAGCAAGTAATTTTCTCAATTACATCATTTTCAATTTTATAAGCTAATTATCTATGCTGTTATTTGAAAAAAATAAATTTGACACCCTTATAAGGTATAAGAGATGAACATAAAATATATTTTATAACAGATAAATGAAAACACCATATATATATAACCAAAAAAACGTATTATATTAAAAAATATTGAGTGGTTAGTGTTAAAAGAATTACTCTGTATATACGATTTCTCACGATGTTCTGACAATTTACCATAAGAAAAGTATGTGGGTTTTTCAGAACATCGTGGGGCACTCTATACATGAAAAAGTAAATAAAAAATAAATACACTCCCTGTATTATATTTTCATTCAAGACACAACACGAATGTTGATGTAACATAATATTCGTTGTTATGATAATCGGCAGAATCGTTTTGCCGGAATTTAGTGGGTTCAATAAACAATATGATAGGAAAAACAACTTTTTAAAATCGTCTCGACTTATCAATATACTGAAAATAAATATATATTTAATTGGTATTTCTTTTAGTTATTCGCATTTTTATGAACTTAATTTCAAATAAAAGCTAAAAATATATTTTTTGATAATACTGAGAAATATTAAGTATTAAATGTTAGCGGACTGTTAGAAAAAAAAAAAAAAAATTATATTGATATTATAATAAAGTTGGATTAAAACTATATTAATTTATTTTTGAAAGTTATAATAATTAAAAGTAAATATTTAATTTAAGTCGGCCAATTTTAACAAGTAAAACGATCACATTAAACGTACAGATAGATTAATTAAGAATAAAACACTAATTTTCTTAGAAATAACTGAATATTTTTAATTTTTTTAAAGAAAATATTCTTTAACCCAAAATATACTAGAATAATATCTAGGCAAATTAGTATCTTTTCATCTTTTCAGGGGTAAGAAACCTAAATATTTGTTTTCTTTAATGGAAGCCCTATGTTTACCTTATAATATGAGAGAAAAAAATTCAAAAATCTTTGTTCTTATTATTTTTTTTATCGGATCAATAGTTTACGTTTTAAAATAGTTTAAAGATTTCAATTTAAATAAAAAATTCCTCATTTGGTTTTCATGATATAGGAAGCAATAATAATCAGTTAACATATATGGTAACAAGAGTTTTAAATAAAAACTTATTTATGTCACAATATGAAGAACTAAAGACTACTGTGTGCTAAACAGAAAATTATTAATAGAAAATTGGTCAAATATCTCTAATCTTTAACAAGCAATAAAAAAAGTACGAAATATTGAATACAAAATATAATATACTATAACAAAATTGTTTGAAAATTCTTAAAATTTAACTAAATACATTTTATTGTTGTAAAACTTTTGAATCGTTTTTTTTTTTTTTTTTTTTTACGAAAATTAAAAAATTTCAATAGTTCCAAGGAAATATGTGTCTTATTCTTAATAAAACATACAGGATGATTATTCTGTATATATATACTAATATTACTATTAAAAAATAAATTATAAAACTATCACATAATGAAAAAATAATTTATTTTAATTTATTTATTTGATTGTATTTTTCATATTTTCATTTATTTTTGTTAATTAGCTTTATCACTTTTCAATAACAATTGAACTGAACCGCAGTTTATTATTAATGAAGGCGAATTAATTAAGTTTAAAACATCAAAATAGCCAGTAGCGACGATCTCCGTAGACATGTATTTCGGTTGCAATGCATATAAAGTATTGCCAAAAAGTGCTATTTTTAGGGCTTCTACGCAATTAAACACTGATAAAAAGAAGGTAATTTAGCTACAAAAAGGTATGTCTTTGATATTACTTTTGTGTAATTGAAAAATTGATTGCTAAAATTATTTGTTTGTAAATTAAATGAATTTTCTTTAAAATTTTCAAATATTGATACTTAATGTTATAACTATTATTATTTGCTATATAGAGTGTTCAGTAAGTAAGGAAACGGGTACTGTTACGGGTATTGTTCTCATTGTTTGTAACAACTGACCTGTTTCTTTACTTACTAAGCACCTTGTGTATCAGATTGGTCTTTCATTATGAGACATATTTCTCATAATTAATATTCGAAATTTGATGAAAAACATAATTAAATTATACTTATTATTCAAAAGCATGTCATGAAAAATTTGGGGGTAATGCAGTTTCTGTCAAATTTGTTTTATCGTGCAATACATTCATAATTTGACGCCCGCGACACGGTCTTTATTTATAATATTCTATTTAAAATTTTATTTTAATTATTTATTATAAAAATTTTTATTACAATATATATTTTTTCAAAAAGTCAACTTGTTTATCATGACATAACTATGGGAATAACGATAAGAAATAGTGATTATTATATGTATTATATATATAATAACACTTGTTCAAATAAAATTACAATTAAATATAGAATTTTTAAAATTGAGTATTAAATAAAATTAAAAATACAAGCACAAAAAAAATAAATAAATAAATAAAATTTTAAGATTTGTAAATTTAAAGATAATTGTAGAAACTTGTAAAAACGGAGTACTCGTTCTGCATTGATGAATAATATGATAAATTGTAACGTATTTTAGTGTAATGCTACGAAATATTTGTTGTGAAATTACCATATTGCTGTTGTCAAAAACTGCGGACTCATTAAATAACGTGTTGCTCTAAGAGTAAACATGGCTGGCTTTGAATAGCTAGAATTTAAGTTCGGGTTTGGTATAATAGGTTTAGTAACCATGCCTTGAATGTTGTATGATATACAACTACCGATTAGAAAAAAGTCACAAAAGGTTTACGCCATCGTTAAAAACACGTACGCTACTTTTACTAGCAACGAGACAAATTTGTCTTGATGAAAATGTTAAGGGGAAAAATAAGTATGCGGGATTATAGTAAAAAAAACAGTATCAAAAATAAGAACATCAAAACACGGCCATCAGTTCAAAGGATCTAAATATATAGTACAGATTTTTTTTACAAAATACCTCGAGAATAATAATGCACGCTAATGTTAAAAATATAACGTGCCTATAGTAAATTTCCATTGATAATTTTTGGAATAATATGCTTATAAAATATTTGGAAATATATTTTAATATTAGACTTTTTATATCTATTATTTTATTACTTAAATGTAGTTATTTAGCTCTTATTGATATAAATTGCAAAAAGAAACGTATCTACAGAATAAATAAAATCCCTTTTCCATGTTTGACTCCAACTCTGTGATGCTTTTTTAACGTTAAAACACTTAATTAATATTTTTAGCTTCGATGTGAAGCTGAGAAGGTATTAATTTTATTATGATGAGTTTTCTTTTTTGTCTTTCGCCACTTTTTCTCAGATCTCGCCGGACCCATTTCTTTTAACAATACGTCAAAAGATCACAAATCCTATCTAGTTGAATATATTGTTCTAAATAATTGAAAAATTTTCCCTTGTTCCCTGTAAATGGAGGAAATCCCTAAAAAAATTATAATTTTTAAAATCGGTAAATTTTGATATTTTTTTCCTTAAAACTGCTATAACTTTTTGAAAATGTGACCCTTTAATTTCCCACAAGGAGGGATTTAAAACAGAAACTTTTGATAATATTCCAAAAATACTGCGTCTTTTAAACATATGTTAAATTAAGCTTATGTTACGTACTATAAATTAAAAAAAAAAAAAAAAATTTGTTCCGACGATTTATCTTATATGTGCAAATATCGAAGTTGAACAAAAAATAGGAGATAATTTTGCTTTTAGAATAATCAACTTTTGGAATTTACAACAATTATACATAGCCATATCTAGGGAGCATTCTATGGATCAATATTTCTACATTTTAAAAACTTTCAGTTGACATTATATGAATAATAAAATAAAATATAGGATACGGATTTTCGACTTAAATTAAAAAACTTTACGTCTGCTAATAAAACCGTGGTTACGAACAATCAAAACAAAAATATAAAAATGCCGTTATTTGATATTGGAACTAATTGTGAACGGATTTTGAAAACAATAATTTTATAATCTTGTCTATCAATTATTATGTTAAAAAATATGTGGGAATTATAGATACAAAACATTTATTTATATGCATGTATAAATTTATAACTTAAAACTTAATTAATTTTCTTTTTTTCATAATTATATTTAATAATCCATGATAGTTAAGCATTAATAGTTACTAATGCTACACTGCGTATGAAGAATTTTTCATTTGTTGTTTTTTTTTTATGACATGATGGAAACTAAACAAAAATTTCTTAAGAAATATAATTTTTAATCAGCTAGTTTTTACTATTTTAATATGTATTTAATCACTTTTAGATATTATCTATATTTGTCCCAAATATGACATATCCCCACTGCGCTAGTTTTTTTTTTTTGACTTAGTATTATCAGTCAAAATAAATAATAATACTCAAAAACAATTATTTAGTCAAACTATTGGTATAATATTATCAATGAACTATACTCAATAGTAGTTTGTGTAATCGCAATGAGTTCTTTATATACACATTTCTTCTGCCCAATAATGGGGAGGAGACAATTTTATGATAGACATTATTAGTCTATGAATAACTGTGCGTAATAAAACAAATATTTCTATTTCTAGTGTAATTTATTCTTTTTTTTTATAATCATTATGAAATTTAATAAAAAATTCTACGATTTTTTAACTATTTCTAACTTATTATTTAAATGGTTTATTCTTCTTAACATTACAAATAATCTTACCAATAACTTTGTTTCGTGCAGTCTCGGTTTATTATCTCATCAAGAACTGACTCGATATCTGATAACCCGATATTTACAATCGATGTTGAACTGAAAACCGGTCTGGAGACCTTTCGAATCGTCCGTAAGACGAACGTATACGCTTATCAAACGGATTCTATTTTTCTATTAAGTATACGGTCAACATTTTATTGTGTGATGAACGTTTTCGTTCCATTATTGTTTGCAATTTTTTTTGATTATATAAATATTTTGAATTTTAAATTTATACATTTCGATTTTTAATATTAAAATATTTAATTTTAATTACTAGATATTAGATGAGTAATCAAAATATAAAATGCAGTTTTAAATGCATTCGATTGCACATTAGTTTTTAATAAATGAATTTAATAATGCATCTTAATTTAATTTAATATATAATGCATTTAATAAATAAATATTTTACATGTAATAAGTGAATATTTTTATAAGTATATAATATAAATATTCAATCGGCATTTAAAATATAATTTCAACCATAATTAATTATTAAATTATTATAAATATAGTTCATCAAAGAGGTAAGATGTATTAAGACATCGCATTTTTTGTGAGGTGCCAATGAATAAAGTATAATTTTTATTTTTACAACAGAAAATAAATGTGAAAATAAAAACTAATTCCTTTAAATATAATAACATAAAATACAAATTATATTTGATAATTTTTAATATTAAAATTTAATGATAAACTAGTAATTGATATTGTTTGAATACGCGGTAAATGTTTATCTAAAAGTTAAGTATAAGGGTAACTTTCTATTATTATAAATGACCGTCCGTTCATTCGACCGTTTGACCCAACCGTTCGCCATGGAATGGAACCTAAAATCCGTTGAGAACATATGTTTTCTATTGTTCTAAACGGTCGTCCGTTTGATACTTCATCCGTTCGCCAACGAACGTATTCGTAAAAAACATTTGCCATATAAATCTTTATGAAATGAAATCTGAACGTTTATGTTCGTGAACGGACGATTCAAAAATAGACCCGTGATATTTCAAGTTATGTTTAAAAAATACAGGTTATAAATTAACATGATAATAATAGACTCTGAACACAACTTTATGTATATGATTTGTTAAGTATATCAATTATGGCAGTAAGAAGCAATTGTTAAAAGTGCAATTGGCTATTTTTTGCTTAAATACATAATTTATTGATTTTCGTATACAAAAAGTAGAATATTTTTTAATTTTTTAAAAATAATGTAATGTTATTCTAGTTATATTCGATTATTTTATAATAATACATTTTGTTGTAATATCAAAATAAATATCAGATTAAAAAATAAACCAATTCTAATAAAACTGATATCGCATATATCGGTTAATATTCAGTATCGGATTGTATATCGGACCAACTTTAATTTCATCGTAAGACAATCATTGAGATAACTTTTTTATGTAAATAATACACAATTTACACAAATAGGAAATCTCTATAAAATCTTATTCTTTGATTTTATGATTTGACATACTAAATTTGAATGTAAATATACATTTAGAAACATTTTTTACTATCTTATAGTGTTATTGTTTACATTACAATATAACTAAATCGTTTTTCCTTACATACATTTCACTCGGCTTAAACTTTTTTTAACCACGCTATAAAACTTGTACATAGATTCTTACTTGGTTAAAATATTTAATATTTCATTTAGGTGTCTGAGTTACAACGTATATTAGTATCGTGCTTTTCAATTTTTACTATATATTTTCACAAATATCAATTGTCCAAAGCGAGGTATATTTCACATTAAGTTATTCAGCGTTTATTAAAAATAAAATTTCAAATAAAAATTATAGTGATATAAGCTTGTGGCGTAAAAAATTGATTTACTATTATTAAGATCTAACAGACGCTCTATTAATTATATAACTTATTGGTAAATATTCTAAAATTAAGAGCAACCGCTGAACAATTGATAATATAATGTTATTGTCTGAAAGGTGTCAATTACGTGGTGAATCAAAAATTTTGATTCAAAACTTAGGTTTTGACTATGGTCTAAACATCATTTTGATTATGATCATTGGTAACTTGAACGATATTTTCCTGTCTTTTTTATTTCGTTCATTAATTTTTCCTATATCCGTACCACGAGGTTATCTTTGAAGGATGAACTTTAATTAAATTAATAAAATTTAATTATATTAGTATGATTATTCTATTCATCATTTTCTTCATTGATTATTCGTAAATTGTTTGTATAAAGATATCATTTTATTTCGCTCATTAGCGCGTTAACTATTTTGTCATGTCAAGTCTAATAAAACTTTACATGTGTTTGACCAATGGAGACGTGTTTTGCAATCTTACGATTCGTTAAAATGGCCTAAATCCTTATTGACCGATGTTTGAACATTATTGCAATGATAATCATTTTATTATATTCAATGGTATTAAAAACACTTAATCCCCAATAGCACATAGTCAGTCCAGTAGAGTTAAATTTCAAATCTCACATGCCTATTCTAGTTCATTTATCCTATATTATTATTAATTAATTTGTAATATTTTCAATCGTGACTTAAAACATGTTCTATAAAAGGATTTGTAATCTTTTTTTTTTATTTTTAACGTTTATAACAAATGTATTTGACATTTTCTCATTGTACTTGGAGCATAATCATTTTATTTGAATTTTAATTTGTTATTATTTTACTGAATTTAATTATAACATAAAAATATCATTGGGTCATACCACTAGTCTAGTTTTTTATCTCTTTACCCTAAGTTAAGAATTTAGTGAATTCTATAATTTATAATTAGATAATCTATAATTAGATAATCTATAATTAGATCATTACTATAATTTTAAAACATCAGTTGTGTCATTTACATTCAGATTCCACTATACTCAGGTCTGGTAGTCTTCAACTAGTGGTAAATCTAACTATGTTATTATATTGTAACTATATTTATTTCTTTATTAGTGAACGCCTTATAACCAGAATCCGGTAAATGTCACAAGCCATTTAACGAAAGACAAACATAACACCTTGTTCGGTATTTTAATACATTCTAAAAAATTAATAAATAGTTAATACAAATGTTTGATTAATTTATTTTGTAAAATTCAATTCTTGCAATAATTCTTCTAATAATTCAATTTTACAAAAAAAAAATGTATAATTTGTTAAAAATTTTGATATATTTAAAACACACACAAGGTAATTTTATATAAGACTGAGCAAATTTAACATATATTTTTAATTTGTTATTAAGTTAATTTCAGATATATTAAGTTAATAGTAAGTTGACAAAAACTTAATTAAAATAGCTAAATTAATTTATTTTTAATATTCTCTCAAATAATATTAATTAAGATATATTCCTAAGTTCTCTCAATGATTGAAGAAGACGTTCTCTGATAATTATTACTAGATATAATCATTGTCGTAACTAGTAAGCAAAAAAGCTCATATCATTCTTATGACGAGAGCCGTTTATTAGATTTGCATATGGTATTTCCTTTTTCATAAATTTTTATTTGTAAAATTCATCAACACGAAAGTTTCAAAAATAGTAAAAAAGGAAAACATTTATTTTTTTCTACATGTATGACTTGGTATAAAAAGTCAATATAAATCAATAATAAAATAAATAACAATGACTTTAAATCAAAACACTAGTACTCCCAACATTTTACTTAGATAAGGTTGTCATCATTACCATGCTTTTCGATGACAATGGATATTCCACCATTTTATATTTAAAATTATTACCATGTGATGTGAAATATTAAAGTCGGTATTGTATCAAATTATTGTTTTGTTTGGATAGTAGAAAATATAAATTCAAGATAAATAATAGATTATAGAGAGTCAGTACATTAGAAAATAATCGAGCATTACAAAATACAAATTTAAGGTAATTTTAGTTACTAAACTAAATTAACTTGCAGTTATCAGGTTATTTAAGTCAAACCTCTCATAAATGTAACGTGTAATTTAATAGTAAACTATAAAATATAAGTATGTATTACATTGGACTTTTGTTGTAATAATTATAAAAAATAAACATTTTGATTTATTAAGTATACTACCCCCCATCTTTTCTTTTAATAATGATTTTTTCATAAAAATGTATAGATTTAAATTAAATTTATTTTTATAAAAACCATTATAAATACTAATTTTACGTAAGTTAGGTGGGAACCTATTAACATATGTTTGTACTTTTCAAGATATTAGCAATTTAGGATTTACAAAATGTGAGTGGGTAGTGTTTAGCGACTCAGTAAACATACAGCGTCGCTAATTCTTATCAATGCGTTATAGTAAATATACTATAATGCATATTCTGCTCACCTATAACTAAAAATTATAACATCTCAAAAAATAATAATACAAAATTGGTTATTGACCTGTTGGGTTTGGTTATCATTTTATCTACACAATTCTCGATTTAATAGTAAAATAATAATAATAAGTTCTCATTGAACTTTCGAAAGTGACCCCTTAAATCTACCCTTTGAAATACATTTTTTTTTTTTACAATAAACTAGATATTTACAATGTTTCATAAAAATAAATTATAATTTATACAATTTTATAAAAAAATCATTATTATACGAAAAATGGAGTGTAGTATACTTAATAAATCACATTGTATTTAATATTAAGGTATTATTAAAACAAAAAAAAGGTAGTATTTTCTTTTTACTGTTAACATTGAGTGATTAACATAAAATAATTGTTACCATAATAATTATAATATTATAATTTATTAACTATTATAGCGTTTGATTGAAAAGTATCTTTAATTTTCTTTAACGATTACAATGGAAACTTTTTTTTATTATTCATCTTTACTTTCAGTTAAAAATGTATTGAATATACATGTATAACATCAAATAAAGAGACTGATACGATTTAGTTCTATGAATATTTTTATGAAAAATAATCTTCTTTTATACTTTTTCGTTCACTTAAAGAAATATATATCTTCTTAAATTTCATCCATAATTTCAAAATTAAACAACATCGAACAAGACAACTAAAATAATATGTATAGAAATTCAAGTAAAGTTTTTGTTAAAATAAAATATGCTTAAGAAAAAACTTAAAGAATGTAAAACTCTTCTGAAATATTTTCAAAAATTGATATAAAAAAAAAAGAAATTTGTTGATATGATATATTACTGTTTTCATCTCTTCCTAAACTTTGATTACTCCTTGCTGTAAATAGAATTTAGGATGTTTTATTTAGTTTCAATTTATTTTTAATATTTTTTATTATAATATTCATATTCTTAAATATAAATTTGTTTTTATTTGTGGTTTTAGGAGTTTTTTTTATATAGTAAAACCTCCTTTCAATAAAAACGTCAATTTTTTAAATATAAAAAAAATCAGTAATCTAGAAATTATTTCGTTTAAAATAGGTTTACATCTAATTGAGGTTTCACTGTAATAATTGCAAGTTTACCATGTACAAATTATTTTGACGTTTAAAAATAGTACATTACTAATAAAATGTCGAGTAAAAATAAACACAGCATAATTTAGACTGAATTGATTTTTTCGTACCATAATTTATTTTTCAATTAAAAAGATGTGAACTGAATAAACAATTATTCAATATTTGATCGATTTTAAATGAGCTTATCTGATCATTAAATTTGTTTTTATTTTATATTGATTCATAAGACCTATGGTACCTACACTGAAATGTTGAGTAGGTGGACAACGTGATTGTCTGTAAAATATAAAAATCAAGTATTTGTCCTTAAAGTTTATAGCAGTGCACATTAATAATATATTATAAAAAAACGGTAGCACAGTGAGGTCGCGGCATAGTGGAGACATTGCATAGTAGGGTCCAGTATAGATTTAATCTGACAGTGATTAAAATCACTATCATAAGAAACGCTTCGATGCAAATCTGTAGATAGTGTTTAATTTTAAAAAATTGATGGATAATTGCAAAAGCAACATCAACTTCTATTAAAATAAAATACAAAACCCATAATTATCATACAAAAATAGTATATTTTTCAATATGGTAGCTATTTGCGTATAGAAGATAGATCGTCGGAACAAATTTTTTTTTTTCATTTTGTAGTACATAAAATAAGATTTAATTTTATATATGTTTAAAGGACGCAGTATTTCGGGAACATTTTCAAAAATTAAGTTGAAAAAGTTATTTTTTGTAAAAAAGTTACTATTTTAAATCCTCCCAGTGAGCAGAATAAGTGTTAGATTTTCAAAAAAAATTATATCAAATGAAAGGGAAATATCTAAGGTTTCAATACAAAAAAATATTATTTTTATTTGTTCATTTTTGAAAAAGTTATGGCAGTTTTAAGTACAAAAAACATCCCGATAAAATGTAATTTTTATCGCAAACATTACATTTTTTTTTAAATTTTCGACAGCCATTTGCACATAGAAGATAAGATGTCGGGACAAATTTTTTTTTTTCATTTGATAGTATATAACATAACCTTTGATTTGATATATGTTTAAAGGACGCAGTATTTCCGGAACATTTTCAAAAGTTCAGTTGAAAAAGATCTATGTTTTTTACAATATTTTAAGTTTTGAACGCCCCCTATATAAGGGGAAATTGTCCAATTTTAATAAAAAGTATGTCAAATGAAAGATGTACTTATAATGTATTTAGAAAAAAAAAATTTGTGCTGATATATACATTTTTCAAAAAGTTATAGCATTTTTAAGTTGAAAATTTAAAATCGAAAATCGAAAATTTTAACACAAAAATAGTGTTTTTTTAACTACGGCAGCCGTTTAAATGTAGAAAAAAAAGTGTCGGGACAAATTTTTTTTTTTCATTTTGTAGTACATAAAATAAGCTTTAATTTGATATATGTTTAAAGGACGCAGTCTTTCCGGAACATTTTCAAAAATTAAGTTGAAAAAATTAATTTTTGTAAAAAAGTTGCCATTTTAAATCCCCCCCAATGAGCAGGTTAAGTGATAGATTTTCAAAAAAATGATATCAAATGAAAGGTAAATATCTAAGGTTTTAGTATAAAAAAAAATTATGTTGATTTGTTGATTTTTCAAAAAGTTATGGAAGTTTTAAGAAAAAAAAGTGAAAAAATTTCGAAAATTAGCGATTTTTAAATTTGTAATTTTTTTGGATATTTCCCCCATTTGCGGGGAACGAGGGAATTTTTTTCAATTTTTAAGGGTAATGTCTTCAACTAGATACGATTTGTGATCTTTTGATGTATTTTTGAAAGAAATCGGTCCAGTGAGAGCTGAGAAAAAGTGGCAACAGACATAAAAAAAAAAAAACACATCATAGTAAAATTAATACCTTCTCCGCTTCGCATCGAAGCTAAAATCATATAATTAAAATTTGATAGCAACGAATTTAAATTTAAATTTAATTTTTCTGAAATTTTTATGGACGATTGAAAATAATTAATAACATTGATAATTGTAATTCAATGCGATTTTATTGAAAAAATACGGCATATGTTAAATAATCATACTAAAAAATAAAAATGGAAATATAAATTAACGATTAAAAAGTTCAATTTAACTTTCTTTCAATACTTTTATTATTCATATTGGGTTTAATAAAATGTGTATCCATTAATATTACTATTGCAAAAAATGATTTACTTATTATCTTTTTATTTAGTGGAGCTTTATAAGTTCATAGAACCTCTGAGATTCATTAAACTTTGCAAAAATATCATACCTATACTTATACATATTTAGTATCAAATCGAATACTTTTATTACTTTATGATACGACAATACGCCAGAAGTTTTAGCCAAACAAATAAAACAACTTTTTATTATTAAAATATACTGAAAGACATTCCCATAAAATGCATCTGTGACGTGTGCGTGCATGAGTGTGTGTATTTATATCATCATAAAGTCAACAAGGAGCTTTTTTTCATTTAAGTATACTCGTAAAGAAGAACATAGAGAGAGTTGTCATTATTAGATGACAGAGTAGAATGTAGGCCACGTTCCACTTTGGGTTGTTGTACTTCTCTTATGTGTTTTTGTAGCTTATTCTTCGCCCTCAAGTGATGTAACCCATTAACTTTCTACTCGTCACTAGTGTAGTAGCTAACACCAATTTTGTTTTCAAGTTTCGTTGAAAAATAACATAACACATAAAAATATATTACGCTTTTTAATGTTACCAATAATGATCAAAGTAATGTATAGCTCAGGTATATCATGAAAGAATTTTAGTTAATGAAAACTTGATCTATTGAAAATCGAAAAATGAAAAAAGTTGTTTGAAGCCTGATTAAAAAACTTGGAATAAATAGTTCAAACGTAACTGAAAATCTAAAGTAGATAATAAAACGGACGAAAAAAAAAATTATTTGTTTTAGACATAAGCTATTGTTATATATTTGAAATGAATATTGAGGGAAAGTTCAGTTGTATACTAACAATACAAACTAAATTAATCTTAAAATTTAAAAAACAATTTAATTTCCAATCTGTTAAAATTAATTATAACGGGTATTATTCATGTGTCAACTACTAAAACAAACTCTTCCTGGTCTCAGTAAATCCGATAATCTGACTCGTCAGAAAAATATTCTACTTTTACTTTAGTTTTTTTGTTTTCTGAATCGACCACAACTTTAAATTCAAGAAGTTTTTTCATTATTGTCCACGCTGTGTTTAAATTAAGCATTTCTAAAACCCTGAAAACGGCAAATATTGATGACACGTATTTTTCTAAAGTTTTGCCTGTTCTTGTTATCATGTAATTCATTAAACTTATACGTTTGGCATACGGTGGTAATGGTTCACTCGTAAAATTTGAAAGTGGTGTAAGTTTTGTAATATTTTCTAAGTCCTGTTCCGTCAAACTATAATATTCCTCACCTAGGCGTGGAGTATCACACCTAAACGAATTTATTCAAGAAATTCAAAATGTACCCAATGGATTTTAATAAAATAAAACTCATTGATGTTTAACTGTTATATAGGACACTAGTACCTTTGTCGGAAACCGTATGGCATCCCCAACCACTCAATTGCTTTCACACATTGAGCATACTCGTATTGATACGATACGTCTGCTTTGCGTTTAATTCTATACAACTGATTTAACTGTGTTTGTACATTGTTCAACTTGTCAGGGTCAGGTATTAAATCTCGTTGAACTATATGGTCAATTTTTTTTTCAAGCATATTTATTTTATGAATTGGACTCAATCGTTTGAAGTTAATAGGCATCCCAGGTTCATTTTCTCTGTCTCGCTTATCTAATTTTATTAAGTGGATTATAATGCAAAGAAATACGAGACATACTGAAGCAATCGTGAAAAAGTGATTATATAGGCACAATAAAAAAAAAGTTAAAAAATCCATAGAAAAATCAATTATCAACTAATTTTAGTAAGGTTTAATTAGAATATTTCATGATAACCATAGCGATAAAGTAATATTTGAAATAAGAAATAATATTTAATAACTTACCGTGTTAAAATAAAACCGGCCATAATATATAATATATTTTATTTCATTGCATTTTTTGCGTCGGCTTATGCTGCTTTTTTTGCTTTTAGGTACATAATTAATCATGGTTAAGGGAATTATTTTAAATAAAATGATAAGTAATTAAAAACAAAAATCAACTGGAAATTATTCCAAAATATTTTGTGATAAAAATATAAATAAAGATAAGAAATGTAAAATCAATTTGAACTTCAAGGTAACCATTTTTTTTGCAAATTTTAAAAAAATGAAAAATGAATAACTAAAACCTGTTATATATATCTTTACTATATCTGTTATTCTTTTTTGTAATTATAACTGTGTCTGTTTTGTAGACTACGATCAATTTATGTTGTAGTATACAGAATGTTCTGTAAATAAGGAAACATGTAAAACAATGAGATCAATAGAACCCGTTTCCTTATTTATTGATCACCTGTAAAATAGTTACTCAATGTTTTCATAATATTGCTAATTGATAAAACATAATTAAAACTTCCAAGTTTATACGATTACATTATACAGTATTCTTTCAACGTTATCCACTAGATTTCTCTTAAAATAATAATTATGCTAAGAAAATTTGTTTAGATATTTTTTATTTTCATATATTTCTTGATTTATCAGTCATTACTTTGTTACTACTATTACTTTTTTATTTCATCCCTTGTACTTTAAGTGATGAAAGTATGTACGAATTTATTTATTGGCAATAATTTATACTACTCTTATAAGTTAGAACTAATATAAATAGGTATTTTACGGATTTTATGTTATTGATGAGATAAACGTAAAAAGACTCATTGACGAAAATGGTAGTTAAAAATATTGATTCATAAAATTAGTCTTAGTAAAAACAACAACATGACTTAATTAGTTTAGTTTATCTAATTATAATTAGTAAGCATTAAATGTGTACGAGTACTGCTTATCTGTGATTATTTTAACGTCTCCCCAAATTTTTTTTAAAAATAAAGACAAATATCTGAAATATTTATATTTCCAGGAAATTATTACAGTAGGGCAATAAATGATTGTAATTGAGCGTGTTTATTCATTTTAGGTATTATAATTTTTCGAAAAATGTATTTAATAAAAAATTAACAACTATTTTAATTCTAATAACTTTTTTGATGAAATAATCACTGAAGCCAAAATTGTTGTAAGATATTGTTGTAAGATATTGTGTATTATTTTGATTGTTGTATTCAATTTATAAAATTCATTTGCGTAGTTTGATAGTAATAGACTATTACACTATATTATGTACATCAATTTTAATTTCATCATGTATTTAGTACTATCGCACTCATATGTGATCATTACTATATAAACATTAACTATCTTTAGTGCATTTTTTTTTGACTAAAAAGGTTATGCTAATTTCAAGGCAAAGTTTGCAAATTGTGAAGTTACAAATTATTTGAAATCTAACAGATGCGCATTCAAGTATTATAATGTCATTTTAATATCATTTTATAAAAATGATATTAGTTAACTTGTCGTGTAACTATTATGCTAGTCTTCTTTGGTATTTGAAATTTTTTTATCCCTATTATTGAAGGAGATGCGTTTTTTCTTTTTAGATGATATTATAATTAAAATTTTTTTTTAATAAAAAACGATTTAGTTCCTTTATTAACCTACATATTGAAAAACTAGTTATACCGGTTCTGATATCTTTAAATAATTCTTAAAAGAAATTCAAATTTTTCAAGAACCTGAACTTATTTATTAAGCTTATTTAACTTCTTTTATTTTCAGTATTTTATGAATTCAAATTTGGCCGTTATTTGGGTATGGATGTCGGGTTTATTCGGGTAGTCTTCTTTAAAGGTTATTAAAATATATTCTTTTTACGAACAAATTAAATAATTTCGGTTTTCGATTATTCTATGATTTTTTATTTTTGGATTTTTTCAATATCAGTATTATATATTTTTTTATTCAAATGATTTTATGTTTTGGGGTTTTGGTGTTTATTTGGATATTACGATTGTTGGAGTATTGGGTTAATTCGGGTTCAAGGTCGTATAACAACGATATTAAAAGTATATTTTCATATCCTCTTTTTATACTTTTACTTCGTACAACGCAAACAACAACAATGAATAAAAATGCATATTTTTAAAAAACTATTTTATAACACTTTAATATCTCTGGAAAAATCATAAAATAAAAATGTAAAATATTTCTGTAAAATTTTATGTTGTTTTTACTTAACTATTTTTTTTAGTAATTTACGTTTTTTTTTTTTTTCAAATTTATAACTAGTCACTGTTTTTGTCACATATTTTACTTATTTTTACACCATTATGTGTTTTTGTTTATTGATAAAATATTGGTATAAGAAAGTAAAAAGCTATTTAAAAGACAGTTATTTTGAAGTATAAATATTAGAATTTTCAATAATTAATATGATACTCCTTAGTTTAAGATTGATTATAACATTTTGAGGTATTCTCAAAAAAATATTTTTAGTGACAACTCATTTAATCTTTTAATACTTATGATGAATTATTTATAACTACTTTAGTTTATTTTTCAATTTTATTAAACTTTTATCAACTTTAAAAATAGTTAACTATAAACATTTTTACTAAATGTTATAATAACTTAGAAATAGACAATATTGAATTTTTACGTCTGCTGATTGGAACAATGAATTTTCGGAGTCCATAGTAACTACGAAACCTTAAAACTATGGATTCGATTAGCCTGTTCTGTTTATTATTAAAATCTTTCAGTATTGATCATTAACGTACCAATTTCAATTGCAATTAAGTATAAAAGTAAATATTACTAGGTCCACCTATGCAATGTCTTTTAAAATTCACCATGGAAAATATATCGAGTTTTATTTTAAGGTTTAAATTAACCTTAAAATAATTAATTTAAGGTTGATCACTATCATTAACGATCATAAAGTGATATAGAACTATGATAAAGTTTTATAAAAAACTTAAAACATTGTTGAATTTTAATTTGTATTTTTTATTAAATTTACAAATAACACTTTTGGAAAATAATTAGTAAATTAGTATAATATGCTGNAATAATTAATAAATTAGTATAATATGCTCATTTACTCGATTTAAGGAAAACACATTATATTTATGAACTGAAAAAAATTTAGTTCATAAGATGTAATCATGTCGACTTGGCTTAGTTTCTCACACCCATATACAGGCATATAATTTTGATATCACTCTCTGCAACTTCAAACCAACTAATTTTTTTATAAATAAAATTGAATGGATAAGTGAATGATTATAAGGTTTCTAGTGAGGACAACAGTGGAAAATTTTTTAAGATCTGCTAATTACATATTTAGTCAGTTTATTTCTAAACTGGGTAGATGATTATATTTAAATATTGATCGAAATTGATCTTAAAGAGCTATGAAAACTGGTAAAAAAATTGTGTTCAGTTGTTTTAGAATTTGTATTTAATGCTATAGTTATATACATATCAACTTAAAAATAACATAACACAACAGTGCTAGCACTAAAATGTTTCATATTATTATGTTATGTCTCATATAATGATGAAGTGTAACATATATAGAGTGATTGATTTAATGTTGACCACTAAGTTTATCTAAATAATAATTTTAAGATTTTTTTTTTGTGGAGTAGTATATATTTTTTGATTTACTTGAAATGGTTAAATATTTTTTAGGTCTATCTTTTACCTATGTATGGAAAACAATTAAATTTTTTTAATGGAAAAAATTCTTTCTGAACTAATTCATATAATCAATTTGGTCATATTAAAGAAATGACTGATCGATTACAATTTTTAAAGTAGTATTTTAGAAGTTATTTACACTTAATTATAAAGACTAAGAGTAAGGTACAGGTTATAATATTTTTATCATTAAGCATTTCTTTGTCATGCTATTTCCTCACCCGGATATAAAAAATTTCATAAATTCTGAACTATTGGTTTAAAAATTGTTATCGTCGAGTTAATTTTTTTAATTAAACCATTTTCTAACGTCTAAGATAGTTAAATATGAATATTACTGTTTAAAAAATAAATTTGATACTCTTATACGGTCTAAGGGTTAACTTAAAAAATAATTAACCGCTTATAAATCGAAAAATATATATGCAAATTAACAAAACATAGAAAAAATTAATTAAAATTATTATTTTATGAAAAATCAAACAACCTGTATATTATAATAAAAAAGATATTACCATCAAATAATCAATTTTAAATATATATATATATTTATATTTATATTACTAAACGTAATAAACGTTATATTTCTACAATGACACTGAAATGAAAATCTATCATGTGAAGCTTAGTGTATATAATGTTTACGTTTCAATGGTGTTAAAGACAATGAACTTAGCTAAACTATGTACTTTCAAAACTATGATTGATCTACTATCATCTAAAAACATTCCATTTTATTATGTAGTGTGAAATAAATCTACAACAGCCACAGGGTTTTCTCATTTTAGAAAATTCAATTAATTCACCACATTTTAGTGTACTGAAAATAAAATAAACCGACTATGTTATTGCATAAACGATAAAAAAACCTTTAATAAAATTTTTTTTTTTGCTAACAGTTAGCTTTAACGTTTGTGGAAATTGGATCAGTTGAAAAAACAAATGTTGCATATGCATATTATATTAAATATACACATCTACAATATTTAGTTATTACCGATAACATCCTCTTCTTTAAACTACAATGATAATACTAATTAAATTCATTATTATGTTTAATAAAAAATCAAACTTTGTAAACATCTCATTATATATATAAGATTCCATTTGTAAATTTTATATAAAAACCAATACAAGGTGATTCTTTAATGCTAACGACTCAATTTTTCTTAAAAAAATAATTTATTTATGAATTTGTTTTGGCTTTTGTTAATTACAAATGCCTCTTTATTTGTCAAGTAGCCATAAGTACGATAAGGGTATGCTTAGATGCGCGTTGACTAAATGACAGAACTAATCTAGAATATTCTTAAAATCTACACTTTGTAGGTAGACTCCTGAAATCCTATTACTTGTTCGTCTATAATAAATAAGTATATGTACAATGTAATAGTTTGATAACATTTACAGATACGTTATATAAATATTTAAAGAAGAAATATAATTCAAAAATGCAACTAAAATTAGTAGACCGTATCCTATAAATTATATACGATTGAAAAAACCCAAGGGTCAAATGTATATATGTAGAGACAAGAATTTATTATTAGTTGTTAAAAAAGCATCTTATACTATTGGTTGTCCACGCTGTTTTAAACTTATTTGGAATAAAAAGTTAGAAACTAATCCAACTTCAATAACTAGAAGTAAGTGACTGAAGTTCAATTTATTACTGTGAAGTTTATTTGATAAATATTAGTAAGAAATAGCTAAATAAATTTTATCACACTTTCTATAAGACATAATAATCGAATATTGTTATCAATAATAGCGTTGTTAATTTTTTTTTTGTACTAAAAAGAGAGTTACTTTTAGAGAGTCAAACACTATTACAATTTTTATATAGAATATCATAGTTCCGTAACACTAGGTTTACCAATATGCTATTTATTATTTATTAGATTTAATTAAAATATTATTAGTACTTGTTTCTTTAAGCGAATGTAAATGTATGTTAATTTATTAAATCATTAAGTGATATTAACAAATGTGAGTTTATGTACAGTACTAATCCACTTTTATTTGCTATATTTAATATTTATGCATATATATGTTGAAATGATATCAAAGAAACTTCTAAGAAACTGTATGTATTTTCTACTCATACAGTTATATCTACTTGACAATAATAATTATGAGAAACAATTATTGTTCCGTACATTGTTCTGCATGAGTTATAATTATTGTACCAGTTATGTTTAAATTTGTTTTTCTTCCAAGCCGTATTCAAGTCAAAATATTTCCTGAAATGTTGAAATAACTATTGTATTGGAATATTGTTCATTGAAATTCCAGTCAAATTTTGTTCCCAAAAAGTACTATTTTTAGGGCTTCTACGCAATTTAACACTGATAAAAAGAAAATAATTTAGCTACAAAAAGGTATGTCTTTGATATTACTTTTGTGTAATTGAAAAATTGATTGCTAAAATTATTTGTTTGTAAATTAATTGAACTTTCTTTAAAATTTTCAAATATTGATACTTAATGTTATAACTATTATTATCTGCTATATAGAGTGTTCAGTAAGTAAGGAAACGGGTACCTATTGTTCTCATTGTTTGTAACAACTGGCCTGTTTTCTTACTTACTAAGTACCTTGTGTATCAGATTGGACATGGATTATGAGTCAGCAAATTTTATTATTACTATTTACGATAAATTTATCAGAAAAATTCGCTTTTTTTTTTTTTGCATTTTTATGATATTTAATAGATCACTTAAATAGAAATCATAGTAATCATTTCTAATTAACTTTTGGTGTTTCAAAAGATTTATAAACTATTAACCAACCTGGTATCCTAACCGTGAAAGACACTAATGTTACCAATTCGTCAACTGTTCGTTGCTTTCGTCGATTAATAAAATTGGCAATTTAAGCTAATTCAAATTTTAATGTTAACTTTTTCGACTTTAAAAAAGTAAAAAAAACTAAATAGATTTAACTTCTTATGTCTTATGAACTTTATTCTATGTCAATTAAATTGTATAATATTCATGAAAGTCAATATATTCCCCTTGTAAGATATTTAAAAATAAAATACAAAACACAGAATTTTAACATAAAAATAGCATATTTTTGAATACGGAAGCCGCCAATTTCACCAAGAAATTATGTATTTCAATTTTTTTTTTATATATATATAGTAAAATATATAATATAAAATTTAATTTAAGATTGAATAAAAGTGCCAATACTTCCGGAACATTTTCAAAAATTACATTGAAAAAGCTTTAAATATGTGCAAAAATTGTTTTTTTGAATTCCCCCTAAAGGCAGGTTTAGAATTAAATTTTACAACAAATTTATATCAAATAAAAGAAAAATATCTAAGGTTTCAATATAAAAAAATTATTTTAATTTATTCGTTTTTCAAAAAGTTATGGCAGTTTTAAGTATTAACATATTTCATATTAAACAGTGATTTCTATATATAAATTGCATTTTTCGTTAAATTTGACGATCATTTTCCTATAGAAGAAAAGAAGTCGAGACAAATATATTTTTTTTGAACTTATAGTATTTATTATAAGCTTGAATTTGATGTATGTTTAAAGGACGCAGTATTTCCGAAATATTTTCAAAAGTTAAGTTGAAAAAGTTCTACTTTTTATACTTATGTTTCAAGTTTTGAACGCCTATGTATAAAAAAAATTGTCCAATTTATATAAAAAGTATGTTCAATAAAAGATATATATATATATAAAACGTATTTAAAAAAAAAAAATTGTTTTGATACATACATTTTTCTAAAAGTTTTAGCAATTTAAACTTGAAAATATAAAATATAAAATCAAAAATTTTAACACAAAAATAGCACGTTTTTAAGTACAGCCACTATTTGCACATAGAAGAAAAGGTGTCGAGACAAATATATTTTTTTGAACTTATAGTATTTATAGTAAGCTTTAATTTGATATATGTTTAAAAGACGCAGTATTTCTGAAACAATTTCAAAAGTTAAGTTGAAAAAGTTAATTTTGTAATTAAGTAGCTATTTTAAATCATCTCCTGTAAGCAGGCTGTGTTAGATTTTCAAAAAAAAAAAATCGTATAAATTGAAAAGAAAATATCTAAGGTTTCAATATAAAAAAAAAATAAGTTGAATTTTGACAAAGTTATAGTAGTTTTATGAAATAAAGTGAAAAAAAATGACAAAATTTACCAACTTTAAAAATTAAAATTTTTTTGAAAATTTCCCTCATTTACGGGGAACAAGGGAAAATGTTTCAATTTTTAAAGGCAATGTCTTCAACTGGATACGATTTGTGATCTTTAACATATTGTCCAACAAAATAGGTCCAGTGATAACTGAGAAAAAATGGAAACAGACAAAAAAAAACACATCATGGTGTAATTAATACCTTCCCAGCTTCGCATCGAAGCTTAAATAATGTTGTTCATGTACAAACGACATATTTTTATGTATAAATGTGAAAAACATGATATTCAATAAATAAGGAAACAGGTCAATGGTTACAAACAATGAGAAACCCTTTTTTTACTTACTGAACACTCAATAAAAATTGTTGTTTTAAAAAATAAAGTAATAATTCTATAAATATATATTTTTTCTTTATTTACTATTGATTTAAAATAGCTGATTACTCTTTAATATTGTTTACTTTGGTACCTATTTTTTTTAATGCATGAATACAACTTTATTCTTAACAGCTCTTTAGGAAAAATGATTTAATGCATACTTAAATTTGATGTTATACACGGAACAGCAGTTGAGCCTGTATTTAAATATAGTCCATCATTTCTTATAGAAGCAAAATGTATAACAAACATTTTTACGATCTTAACTCTGCATAATGTTTTCTATTATATTACGTTTCAACATGCTTATAACCGTGAAACACATTGGTTTTATAAAAAATATTTTTCGGCGCATAGCTTTATATTAAGAAATGCATAATACATAGCGTGTCTAATGTATTGCATGCAAAGTATTTTAAAAGACCCGACAAGTTTTTTTTAAATGTCTAATAGACTTGGTTTTTATGACTGTTATTTAAACACTTGTAATCTAATAATGCTCATAGATCTATGTTCTTTACCGTTACCTCTAGACATTAATTTTTATTTCATTTGAAAAAGAATATTTTTACTAGAAACTGAGAGATTTTGGATTAAATACAATATTTAAAAATTTACTACGTTAGCGAACAAATTCATTATAGATATCAATTAATGAAAATAGGAATTAAGCGTTTCTTAATTAAACTAAAATAAATATCAGAACACATCATAAATTTGAAAAATTATGTTCATCAAAATTAATTGTATTAATTTAATAAATTATGATATATAATGTGATTTATTTCTTGTTGACTATTCAAGTTTTCCTAAAAAAATAATATTATTCATTTTTTTCTATTTCTTTAAATTTATTTTTTCTCCATTCCTGATGCTTTAAAAAGTGTCAATTAATTTTTATAATTGACAATATACATACTATTTACTTAGCTTAAATCTAAGGAAATGACCTGATTAAAAAAAATTCTAATCGGTAATAATGGTTTTAAAATTGTTATTGTTCAATTATATTTTTTAATTAGATTATATTTTAAAAAGTATTTCAGATTAAATTAATATAAATATTATAATAAAGATCTTATGAAATTATGTACAAAAGATAATTTTGTGATATCATAGAGATTAAAATGACATAGCAAACAAATTTTGTTTATATTTACAATTTTTTTGAAATTTAAAAATTTTGGTTAATAAAAATGTTTTATTTGCTTTCATTAAGATATTTCAAAGGATTAAAAGATTTAGATATTTAGAAAAGCTTTTGCGTCAATTTTATACATTTTTTAGTAAATAGAATAAATTTCTTAATAGTGACACATCCAATAGTACTGATAGACTTATCATCCAAGAATTTTCTAAATCTAAAAAAAATTCAAAAACTAATTTCTATTGTTTTAAAGACATAGAATTTATTTTTTAGGCAAAATAGTTTATTTAAAAGATAATTACAGAAAATTTAAATAGAAATCCTTTTTTAAAAATTGATTTTAATGGTGACTTCCTTCTTTTATTGTTAAATTGTGAACCATTAACCTATTATGTTTATATGAACCTAGCGATGGTTTTAATATTAATTAATTGCTATTCAATGAATTCATTATTTTATAATTTTAATGCTAAAAAATAACAATTTCCCAACTATTAATAAAATTGAAATAAATTAGATGTATGTTGTTACTTAATATAAAATAAAAATATGTTTCATTAATAATAGGATAGAATATAGCCATATTTTAAATGTTAAAATATCATAGGATTAAATAACAATTATGGCTTCAAACATTTTGTCAATTATCTCTGTATAATTCAGTATAAAGTTTTTACCAATAGTAATTTTATTTAAACTATAAGTATAGACTATAACGAAAATTACGAACAAATGTCAAATGTTTTATTAACAAAATATATACACAGTAATATTTTCTTCTCTTAAATTAGACCTTATTGTAAGGAAATAAAAAATATTTTGTATAAAATGAAAACAATAATTATATATTTTGTGATGAATATTAATATCAACCCAACATGCTTTTACCTTCAAAAAAATAATAAATTACTAGGAAAAATCATGAGGAACGAAGGGTAAAGAGCCCTTTACATAACTTAAGTTGTATTAACCAACTCATTACTTGCAAAATTCTTGTTCTATAATATACATGTATAATACATAACCGTTCTCATGATAGCCAAGTGATCATAAGATTGTACCAAGCGTCAAATATTGCAATGAAATACTCATCTCATCAACTAAACCCAATAGACTGTAGAGACACGTGACTCTATAATCAGGTAAACACAAAAAAAAAAAAAACAACGCACAATTTACAATATGACTACGATCGATAGATTGCACAAAATAATCAGCTGTGTGGTGACCGTTTAATAATTTCGATAGCCAAGTGGTAATCTTTATGTTGTTATCAAAAATATTGGTTATCCATATCAAGAGCATTGTTGATGGATGACGAACAGTGATGGTAGAAAGAACTCTAATTTAATATTTATATTTGTTTTAAGGTAATTCAGAGAAATAATTTGATTTATAACAAAATTGATGTCAATTAATTGCTGTAGGATATCTATTCATCCAAGATTATCACAACGTACATTATCGCCGTCAATGGCATGAAGAATACAGATTTGCTGTATCGTTTATCATAACCCACACTTATTGTCTCTAACAAATTTTAGTTACTATCAGGGAACTTATTAAGTGAAGTTGAGGATCTATGAGGATCGGAGTTGTTGTAAAATATCACATTTTATATTGATAAATGACAAGAAGTTAATTATTATAAGAAAGAATTTCTTGGAATAAATTATAAAATATGATTAAAATATAATTTCATTGACGCTCGGGGTGGACCTGATTTAAAAAAAGAAACATAAGTACCTAAATTGGAAAAATATAAATATATTCATGTATAACTTGTAAGTTATTACATGTAAATAATGAGTAATAATATTAAAATATCATTAAACAAGTATAAAAGAAAAAGAATAAATTGTTAAAAAAAAAAGTAGGAGTTTTTCGTTATTGAGTATTAATGATTTATAAATGTATGAATGCACATGGGGTTTATAATATGTAATTTGTTGATATAAGCATATTATTACAATTAATTGAATTACTAATATTGGTATAAAACATAGAAGTGAAAATACAAGTATAGGGGTACAGTATAATCACACAAGAAAAATGTATAATTAGTTAATTTGATCAAATATTATTAAAGTGAAATTGCATTATTATTTTAATATTAATATTCTTAAATAAAATACGTCATATATACAAAATGATTTGGACCAAACTGGAAGTGCTTATAATTTTTAATACAATTATTCATTTTGTTGCCATTTTTAAAAATAATTATTGCCTTCTTTAACTACATTTAAAGTATAATTTTATATCACTAAAAGGAAAAAATTGTAGCGAGTATGGGTGCAGCTCGTATACAACGCCCGCTTTTCATATCCAGTCATTTAATACACATGTATTAAATTTCTATAAAATCAATGAATAACTGTCCTAAAATTGTTATCTAGCCATCAACAATTTTTAATAAAAAGAGGCTACTTTGAAATTTCAAAAATAAAAATAAATAAAATAAAATTTTTTATTTTTTAGAATTTTTTCTTATTATTGATAAATAATAAAAATATGCTTTAAATGTATTCAAGAATCCAGAATTTATACAAATATCTATATATATATATATTTAAATAAAGCAAAGGTGTGAGTAGGCTATGTTTTTGCAAAAATAGTAGCCCCACGGGAGGAGAAATAAAATGCTCCTACAGTTTTTCCATAGAAAATTTATCAATGTTTCTACACAATAAAAGTCAACTCGGCACTGTTTATTATGTAGGCAACAGATTAAAGGAACAATTATAAATTATTTCAAAGAGAGATCTCATAAGAAATACGTTAACATTTTTTGAATTTATTAATGAATATGGATAGTATATGATAGTAGAGAAAAATTATTTTTTTCAAGCCTATTGAAAATAATTTCTATTTAGACTCGGAAGTCAATAAGATGAAACAGATGGTCCAAGAGGAACAAGAAAGTGTTGTAGAAGCTAATACTGATGAAATTACTATTACTGTTATAAATATTTTATATAATGTTCAAATTCAATGTTCAATATAACATTATGAATATCAGACACCAGAAAATTAAGATAACGGTGATAAACAGATTAGTTCTAGAATAATATTTTATGATGAAAAGAAAATGGCATCCATTATAAACAATGTAGTTTACTGAATAATAATGGGTAACCTAACAGGTATCAAAACAAGTAAAGATTTAATGGTAATCGCCATGGATATCAAAAACTTAAATTTAAACTAAATAATCATAAAGTTTATTATAACAGAAACGTCAATGACCCGTGAAGGAATATGAAATACAATGGTTATAAAGAGAATACTAGTAAACTTTGAATCAGCGCGTTAATGAAATTATTATAGAGGATACACATGAAAGAACCGATCTTAAAAACAATCAATAGAAATTACAGCCAACCTATAAAAAGCATATCAGCAGCAAGTCTACAATTATACAGTCACGTACTAGTATGTATGCGAGTAAAACTTTAACGTTTACTAATTACTATTAAACAATTACTAGGTACAACCAATTTAAGAGTTCTTTATTTTGATGTGTTGCTGCTATAGATTTCTAATCTTACGAAAGCGAAAAAATGAAGTGGAGTAATAAAGTGTTGTAATACGAATGAAAATTTAAAATACCATTAAAAGTATAAACAAAGAAGACTTAAACATTGAACAGATAGTTGAAAAAATTATGAGTATAAATAGTGAACAATTATGTAGTATAAGAAGTTAATTATATAAGGTCAAAAAAAATTATTAGTTACAAGCCAAGTTTACTAAAAACAGAACTGAACAAATTACAAGTGATAGACATAAATTTATTTAAAATTTCATGTTATCTAATCAAAGAGACGTTGAGATCGACTGTACAGAGATAAATTGATGTAAGGCTAGGGTTTTAGAGATAATTAATAGAAGTTTTGTCAATCTAATGACGATAATAATTAAGAAGAACTGTATGGTGAGCGTTGATGCGCCTTGAGTAAATGACAAAATTAATCCATAACATGATTCACCTTCTCAAATTGAAGATATTCTGTATGATAATGATATCTTCAGTGTATACCTTTTCACAAAGAAAGTCGTAAATATAGAGCTTTTATACACAATTATGTATTGTTTGTAGAGTTTACACTTGCAACACATGGTATTAAAAATAATTTTACCTATGTTGAAACTATATTTAATTATCCTTAACTAAAATAACGTCAAACATTTGTAGTCATTTCTAGGCTTAATGCATTAGTGTAGTATATTTCGAAAAATCTAGTACAGTATCTAAATCATTGCATGAGTTTTGCAAAAAAAAATGTAACATAGGAATCCATTGAAGAAAAGCTAAAGCTTTTAATAAGTTGTATACTGAAATATTATACTAACACATCATGTTATAGTAACAGATTTTATGTGTAATTAGACTGTTCCTACTTTAATACAAGTGGACATCAATATGAAACGGGAGAATGGTAATATAGACACAATTGTGTTTATAAGTAATATTTGGAAAAATATTAAAACAACTACGCAAAATAGAAAAGAAACTGTTGGATATTGTCCTGCTTTGTTAATATTTACACAATAATCGCAGATTATCATATAATTATGGTGATCGACCCAAAATTTAAATCTTTCTACAAAACTGTAAAAATTCAATCTAAAGACTTATGAAATCTAAGTATTATTTCTAGGTAACATTAAATTTAAAATGGGTTTTTAATATTAATTATTAAATTAATATGTGTTGTATATAAATTTGTGTTAGGAAAAATATTGTATAAATGACCTACGATAAAAATGTTGACCTGTTGGTTTAATTAGTGAAAATTCTCGTTGGTTATATAGCACAACTGGGAAAACTCCCATTCTTCTGTTGTCCTATTTAATTTCTACTTGTTTAGTTATGTATTATTATTAGTATTTTTCATAATTATTCTTTTCTTATTTTACGTTCTTATTATATCAATCAAATATTTTTTCTCATTAAAAAAATCTTTATTATGTTTAATCATTTTATAAAACTTTTCGATGAATCAAGAAAATGCTTTTGTCATTTATGTAATTAAGTTATAATTATAAACTAACAATACAAATTATACACAAAAAATAGCTGAAATATCTTTTACGTCTATAGCTAAATATATTCTTTTCACTAATTCTACTAATATACAAGAAGATTAATGAAAGTCACTCATTTTTATGGAAATTATTATTTGGTTCAAATAGTTTTATAGTATTATTTAGCTAATAAATTATTTTTAATCCCTATTGGGTTAAAAAACTAAAACTTCAATTTTGTTTTCAAAACAAAAAAAACAATTTTATAAATATAATTTTTATTCAATGAATCGTTCTTCTGTTATTTTTTGTTGAAGTTTAAAGATATTTGTCCAATTTTCTATTGATTATTTTCTGTTGAGCACACAGTAGTCGTCATTTCTTCATAATAATAAACAAGTTTTTATTGAAAACTCTTGTTTTCATATTTGTCACGCATGATAGGGAGAATAAGTACCGATGATAATTTATGGATCACTGATACAGATTATTGTTTCCTCCGGTTTTATGAAAATCAAATGTTGAATTTTTAATTTCAAATCTAACCTTAAAATAATTTTAAAACATAAACGATTTATTTGATTTATAATAAAAATACATAAATTTAAAACTTAATTATTATAAATCTTCATAATTGTAAAGTTTATTGTAAGAGTAGTGTATTCCTAAGGGTAGTTTGCAGTGGTAACATTTATTGTTTAACTGGAACCTATTATTATTATTTTACTATTTAATAGAAAATAGTCCAAATAAAAATTTAACAGGACGATAACTAATATTGTATTATTAATTATTGAGCTGGTGTAATTTTTAATTGTAAGCGAATAGATTACGCAATGTAGAATACTTATCAGTGTATTATGGTAAATTTAGAACGTCGCTAAACATCATCTTTACTGAATGTCTTTATCCTCAGATACTAATATTTCAAAAAATGAGAATACAATACTGGTTATTGACCAGTCAACTTTTATGTTCAGACCATTTTCCATTTAATAGTAAAAAATTAATAATAGTGAAATAATAACAGTTTGGGCCCAGCTCAACTTACGATATGACAATATTTTTACTCCTGCTGTTAACCTGACGAAACTTCATTATGGCTGAGATAGCTAATAAGAGTGTAAGATATGTGTCACTGTTAAAGCTCACATGTCGACACCCATATGTATGTATTTATACTATAAATATATACTATACGACACTACATATTTATACCTATTATATATAGTACTTTCATCGTGCAGTAGTGTACGATAATCGTCGGTAAGTATATTATATTCGTATTCATGATGTCGCTTGTTTTATCAAAAGATTAGGTCTATTAGTGTTATCAATAAAATTAATAAACTCGTACCTTATAACCTATCTAGTTTTCATGGTTTTAACAAAATATTTTGATCAATTTTTTGTTGATTGTGCAGCAAAAGGTGGGGTTTCATAATCATGAGCAGATTAAAATTTAACCTACAATAAATTTAGCAAAATTATGCGCATTATTTTATAAAAGTTATTTTTCGAAGGGATAAAAACTAGATTAAGCCAAAAAAAATGACCACCTTACTCGAAGCTTGGTGTTTAATCCCCACCCATTGCTTAAAATTGATTCCAGCTACAGCCATGCTATAAAAATTGTTGAAAAGATCATTTACTTGGGTAATTTACTAGTTGATTTCTAATAAAGAAGCATAATTTTTATTTTTTGTAAAATAAGAAACTTTATGAATACCACAGTCTTGATGCATTTAGTAATTAAATAAACGAGTGTTTGGAAAAACGAAACGAGCAATTTTTTTTCTAAGGATCTTATATTTGTTATGCCGTAACCATTTTTTCAATATGTATCACGTACTTATCATATACAAAAATAATAAACTATAATAAAAATGTTATTTGAGTTGTAAATTAAAGATTAATCTATCTATCTAATTATATTAGGCATTGAATTAAATTTCACTGGCAAAATAATAATAATTATTAGTAGCGCTTAATATTGTTTTTAATCGACATTTCAGGAAGTACCTAGCTAATTAATCATTATGACCCAATTTTTTGTGTTCACAGATTGTATGGCTGGACACGAAGTCAAAAATGACAGGTTCAGTTTGAAATGAAGGGTTCCGGTATCGGCGGTCCCCAAGTGCCTATGCCATCGTCGGCCGTTGAAAACGACTACGTATCGGTAAGTATTATTTTACCTTTTAATATTTTATATGAAATGACTAAAACAAACTTTATCGGAAATATAAAGAGCTCACGCTGTTTTTTTTTGTTTGGTCAGTTTTTATAAAAATAAATAAATAAATTTCTATACATCAAATATTTTTACGTTGACTACAAAATATGATTTACTTTATGAAATATAAAAATATTTATGGATTGTTTAATAAAAATTGTAAAACATCAAATAGTCACATAATTCTAGAAAATCTAGAAAATTAAAAATTATTTCTTATATAACTTTGATTATTATAAAATAATATCTACATTTATCATAGAGTACATCTAACATTATATCTGACTATAGTAACGAAATTATTTTTTAAATATTATTTAATTTAGCTTATTTTAACATATCAATAATAACTTGAAATTTGACAAAAAAAACTTTTAAGGCCACACCAATAAACGGATCAAACCTTAAAAAAAACTATTTGGAGTTTTTGAGTTTAGTAATGATGTATTATCTGTGGTCGGTGTGTGTATTTGTAGTTTTAATTATAATCTATAATGCCTTTAAAGGCAAAACTTGTTTTTTATGTATCTAAGAGAGTCCGATGGGAAATCACTGTTCCACCTAAAGTTGTATTTTTGCGTGTCGTTAAGAGCACGAAAGAAAAATGTATATTTTTTCCTCGAAATGTTTATAAGCCACAGGTGAAATTCAATTGCTAACCTAAATACTTTATCCTATCATTTTTAATGGATATACCAAAGAGTTTCAATCATAAGATTTAATTGACATGCAATTGAAATGAGTATACAAAACATATTACTAAAATAACATTAGCAAAATAAATAGACTTTACTGATAATTTGAACGAAAATTAACAGCATAATAATTTATATAATTTAATTCAACAATCAAATAAATTAAAAAATTGTTTTACAAATAATCATCTTATTTATCTTTAACAAAACTAAACCGTTTATATGAATTACACACTTCTATGAAGAATTATGTTTGAAACTATTTCCGTCAATAATTGTAAGTAATTAAATTAAAAAGTACTATTACAAATTACTGAAATCAATAAATCAATATCCATAAAATATTTTAATATTGATTTTTTTTTTTTGTGATCTCTATATAGGCGTTCTCTATAGGCAAAACTGCTACATAATTGTGTATAAATAAAAATTTGCCTATACAATATTTTGACTTTTTTTGTACAAGCAAGTGCAATTAGTTTGTTGTATTTCTAAATTATAATAAAATATATGCCATATTATTATTCAAGACCATTAGCATACAAAACTCTTTCTAAATATGATTACACTGATACTTTTATTTTAAAATACTTTAGGGTAAAAGAATAAATTTTATTTGTTTTATATATTGTAATTTTAGCTTCGATGCAAAGCTGAGAAGATATTGGTTTTACTAAGATGTGATTTTTTTTTTGTGTTTGTTACCACTTTTTCTCAGCTCTCACCGAACCGATTTCTTTCAATGATACTTCAAAAGATCACAAATCGTATCTAGTCGAAGACATTACCCTTAAAAATTGAAAAAAATTCTCTCGTTCCCCGTAAATGGGGGAAACCTCCAAAAAAATTACAAATTTCAAAATCGCTAATTTTCGAAAATTTTTCAATTTTTTTTACTTAAAAGAGCCATTTTTAAAAATAACCGAATCAACATAATTCTTTTTTTTATAAATGCATGATGTCTTTACCTATCATTTGGTATATTTTTTTTTTATAGTGATCCTTTACTTGCCCACAGGAGGGGATTTAAAATGACAACTTTTTCACAAAAAATTAACTTTTTCAACTTAACTTTTGAAAATGTTCCGGAAAGACTGACACTTTTATATATACTTTAAATTAAAGCTTATGTAATTTACTTTATTATGGAAAAAAAAATTTCGGACTTTATTTTATCTTCACGGTGAAAATGGCTACCGAATGCTATTATTGTGTGAAAATTCTCGATTTTATTTTTTACATTTTTAACTTTATAATGCTATGACATATTGAAAAGTGTATGGATCAACATTATTTTTTTATGAGAAATAATATTTTTTAATAATCCCTTTTTCATTTGACATACTTTATCTTAATTAGGATATAAAAAATGAACTAGCAGATCATGTAGCTTTTAGAATAATCCACCAATTTTTTAAAATTAAACACTATCTAAAGATTTGCATCGAAGCGTTTTTTTTTTATAGTGATTTTAATCATTGTCAGATATCATTATCCTTGATCCATCTATGCCACGTCACCACTGTGCCGCCACCCCCCTGCGCTGGGTTTTATTTGAATTGTTTATAAATAAATTTCAGTACCGAAAGTTATAATACACTCGGCTATAAATTGGACGAACTGGAGTTTAGTGTTAATTATAATAAATTTACATTTACCCTCAAGATGAACGGTTAGCTTACTTCTTAACAATTCGATGGTTTCTCTGTTTTGAAGAATTCGTTAAACTTCTACATTCATTGGGAATAAATGCAAACTTGAACAATGCCGCGTTGTTTATGTTTCAAGATTATGCGATAAGTGTCTTGCGTTAATTACTGCTTAAATCTTAATAAATGCATAATACATTGACAAATTTTAATTTTACTTGTTTTAATTTTTTTTTGACCACCAAAAATACAAGTAGATATTAGAAATTTTTTCCATACATTTAAAACCTAGTTTATGGAGTTGAAAAAATAAAATTAGTGGACTTTATTTGCCACGTGTGATGTTACATGACGTACACGATTTTGCACGTACTCGGTTTGTCTAAGTTTCATATAAATTGCTTTTGATGGAAGTGCATTTTATGGATTGCAATTAAATTGAACAGCTGTCTAAAAAATAAAGTCAACGAAGACATTTCATAAGCATAGTGCTGTTACGTTATTCACGTTATCAAAAAAGCTTTTAAGCGGTACAAAATTATAATAAATTCTAAATTGTCAATGACAAAACACATCTGATTCAAGTGTTTTCTAAAGTTTTTCGATAAACTGAAAAAAGTCAGATGACGTTGAATACGTTAAAAAGACATTATGCATCGGTTAAGTACTTGAAACCTAGTCATGTTTTCGATGGGTTCAGTCCGACACTTGTTTATTGTACACAATAATTCGATTTTTTTTGCAAATGATGCATAAAAAACCCTAATTGTTTATGATAAATATAATTTAAAAACATTAATTTTCTTTCTTGCTCAGTATGACAAACGTAAAGTGATTTATAAATGTACAATGGCATTGGGGACAAAAAATATTTTGCCCGATGGAAACCATTATTATCTCTTAAGCCGGGTTCCCACTATTTGTCTGTTTGCCGAATATTTTTCTATATTTGTAAGGCAGTGGGAACGGTGTACGAGTACGAGTGGTCGACAATCGTTCATCGGTATTCCCAACCGTTGTCGGTGTTTGTGACACGAATCAAAGAGATTATAAATATTTGTCCAAAGGCGCGATAAGTGTGGACGCACTACTCGGCTATGTTTATTATGTTAACGACTACTCGTTCAAAATCAATACTTTATTTATTTAATTGTTTTAATTAGTTATTAAATAAAATTTCAATTGTATTATATTATTGTACAGAGTGTTTTATTTAAACGCTAGTCAGTCCAATTGCCATTAAAATAATGAGTTTTTTTGAAAAATTTATTTTCGGATTTTGTTGGTTACATGTTATAAAATAATTTTTAGGTCCATCTCTTATATCATATAGAGGTGTCAACTAACATCAAAAATATTAGAGCTTTTAATAAATTAATAAGTTATTTTGTATCCAGTGTTCAATAACAATACATACTAGAAAATACAAAATAATTTTACAAATAGACGAGTAATTGGGAACCTAGATAATTGTATATACCAAAACTTATAATACTTTACAATTTTGCTGTAAGAAAATATCTAAAAATTCCCATAAGTTATCCTGTAATCTTTAATATACACGTTATTTTACATACAAGTAATGTAATTTTTATATAAAGTATCGAAAATTCATACAAAAATATGATATTTTTATCACTATTTATCGGAAGTGGCCTTTACACTGTATACGTTAAAAAATTCCAATACATATATGTGAAATTTCGAACATTTTTTTGTAAGACTGTATGAAAAAAAGTCGTCTAGACATATTACACAAACATATTGTTGAATATAAAATTTAAATTATATGCGATTCTTAGCTATCAAATACTATTGTAATGTCATAAACTTTAAAACTCTTGAAAATACCTAATTCAGAAATTTAAAATTCAAAAACAAAAAGCAATGTATCTGTTTTTTTATTAATTCAAGAAAAGAACTTTTAAATAAATGCTAAACTATTTTGTTATACAAACTTTTACCAGTTAGCTGTCTTATTTTAAAGTTAATTTTTTTTTTCAATGAAAACATTTCAAATGTTTTATCTCAAGTATTTTATAACAAAGAATACGTACAAATAACCAATGTCACTTCTAACCACAACAAACTATAAATAATGGGCTCTCTTTATCGAGAGCCTATAAAAAAAGTAACTGTTTAAATAGGCTTCAAAAAAAAATATTTTTTATTTATCGCTTCATAAAAATTATAAGCAAAAAAAGGTTAAAAATCAATTTTACAAACCGGAATATGTTAATCAATGCGGCCCCCATTGTTCAATCGACAATGAACCAGGAAGAAGTCGCCTTCTTGCTACTGTGACTATTTCACCAATATAATATAAAATTATCATTATTTTTAAATTTGTATGTCTTTAAAATTAAAAAAATATACGAAAAATAGTTTTTTTTAACTATTATATGACTTTAAATAATTCTAGTCGAAGTGATTAAAATTGTTTCTGTGTAAGTATGTTCCAATTTGTTATTCACTATGAACTATGCGATATTTTGTCATAGTGTCTACACATTTTTTGCTATAAGCGATCGCATTTAATACATATTGGTTAATCATGGGAAGGTTACATGTAGAACAATTATTTTAAATCGATTTATTTCTTTTGTGGTTCCATTAATAACTGTACATTTCAAAAGATATCCTGAAACTGACATTAGCATTAAAAATAATTTATTTGAAATTTTTCTATTTTGTAACTGTGGAAGCAATATAATTTTATAGTAATATATATTAATACATGTACACTATATAAAACTGTGTATTAATATATATATTTATATTTATAGGGTTTCTCACCATGTTCTAAAATTGTTAATAACTGACCCTCTATATTATATAAAACATGTATGCCTTAAATAATTATAATTTATATACATTAACCAATTAAAATAGATTAACGTATGAATAAATAGGTGCCTTATGATAAAATCCTTTATACTGAAGTACAACCTTGTGTAAATTTAATTCAATACCTTTTGTTAAATCCGTACGTTTGTATGCATTTCATATGTATGTTGAATTATTCATGAAAACACAAACTTTATATCTTGATTTTGATTTTCATCCAACCTAATAAAAATCAAAAGACCAAAAAATAGAAAACAAGTTATCTTAAAATTTGATCGTTTATATTTTGTAAATAAATATTTTTTCCGGATGAAATCAATTGCTTTATTACTAATGTAATAAATGTAATGTTACTAATAAACTTTATCATTCCAAGTTATAATCATAATAATTAAAAAACAATATTTTGTATAATATTAAATATTCATCAAACGATATTTTCATTTTGTAAAATCAATCTAAACTAAAAAAAAAAATGTTGTGATAAATTATTTTTTACTTTAGAGAGACCGCCATTACAATGTTATTGGTGTTTTGGATGTTACCGGATACGGACATTCAGCCGCCGGTGCCGGCACTGACAAGATCTTCGACGAGAGGTTGTCAAACTCAGTGGCAGTCGGACAGCACAACACTCACAATCAACCGGACGTCGTAAGTCCTTCTAGACTATCTATCCCATCCATTACACCACGTTGCAGGTGAGAATTAAACTTGATAATTTTTAATATTACTTATTTAATATTAATTTATTTCAACTTTTACATTTAGCACATTTAACAATGTACTTATTGAATTAATAACATGATTAAAAATAAACGACTTGTTGATAAAAAAAATGTCCAATGCATACCGTTTTTCAATTGACGTAATGATAATTTGAATCTTTCATCCACTAAATCTTAAAATAATGATAGAAATGACTGAGAATTTTTAAGAAGAATATCAGTTTTGTTATTTAAATTTTATTTTATATAAACATATGGGAGCAATATTTTTCTCTATTCTTCTGTTAGAGTATATATGTTAGAGCAATATATTAACATGTATACCGTTGAAGATATCAACAGATAATACCTAAATTTTCACTGGGATTTATTCACAGTCCCACCACGCCAAACAGGGTAAAATAGAGTTCATGTGTTTGAATCATACAATATTTCTTTCGGCGAGTCCAATAATATAGAGATCGCTATATTAGTTAATAAATTATAAAGCTTTTGTATGTGAGTGGCTATTTGTACAACCAACTATTTCATTTGTCTCATTTTCAGTTATTGAGTTTCGTGTGATAAGTTTCACAAATTGTCAAGTATAATTTATATAATTTACTCCCAAGTTAAATTTCTAAGCTTATTTGCATTTGAGGAATAATTTGTGAAATTCAATTGTATTAATAGATTTTACTGAGCTTTATTCGTGTTCTTCAAACCGTCTGCACTTGAATAAAATATATGTATTACCAGCAGACGCGACTGTAGTATTAAGATAATAATTACTAAATCGAATAACTGTTGTAGTAGTCGGGATAACTGTTTATTTGATTAAATTATATTATTATGCATATAATAAGGATTAATATAAGAAGAATAAGTATAATAAAAATTGATCATTCGTCGTGGCTAATATTTAAACATTTTTACCATATATTATTCATATCCCTAATGAAACTTTAAAAGATTGTCTTTGATTTTAAGCTGCTACAAATTTTTAGTTAGTTTTTCCTAAGTCCTGTTAAAATCCAGATAATAAGTATTAAAAAAGTGAGATATAAAATTATAACATTACATATTATGTAAATCATACACTTTTAACTATTTATAATTATATTGAAAACGACGGGACAGTACAGGGAGCAAATTTTTTAGGAAAAAATCATCAGACATGTGATTTAATAATATATGTATACAACCTGCTATTTTCATGTAATAATATTGGACAGTGAGAACTGAGAATAAGTGGTAACAGACACAATAAAAAACAATAGTAAAAATAATAGTTTCTCTGCTTCGCATCGAAACTAATAACGATTAAATGTTATTTTCATTTATTAAAACAAATAAATGTATGCACTATATTAACACTATTAAAAATAAACTTAAATGTGATGTACTCAAATGACGCATGAAATGTCAAAATCTTTTGGGTATACATAAGTATTTATTCATAGGCTCTATACTAAATAATATTGGCAATAATCAAAATTTAAAAATATTTCATCAAACTATTATTCATTCTGCCGACATGTCCCGAACGAAAAACGGATGCTAGCTAGCTTGTTTAAATGTCAGTCATCCATTTTTTTCATTGTATATTAAATTAAAAAAAAAACATTATAAATGCGTCATATTGTTTAAGTTTCAATAGACGGTCAACGAATAACACTTTTATTTTTATTACACAAACATGTTATTTATTTTGTGAATTTCAAATGGGCTGATTTATGTACACCTATAAAACCACCCATACTTAAGTAGGTTATGCAGCTGAAAATAGAAATACAATTATTAATGTTTTCAACTAACACATAATTGATTGTGTACACAAGTTAAATTTTCCGTCTTATTTTTTAATTCTTCTTGTTTTTCCTCACCTTAATCCCAACTATTAGGATTCGGCCAACCTTATCCTAAACTTCCACTTGACACGATAGCCCACATCATCTACTCTAAATTTTTAATTTAAATTTAATAATTTTTTAATTATATAATATAATTAATTATGAATTTAATATTCAAAACTAAAATGATAGTAAAAATTTTTTATTTCATTCATTTTTTTTAGTATTGGATCTTCGACGTCTTCTGGTCATTTAGCATTTGAAAGTCAACTGTTAGATGTATCAATACGATTAAACGATACCGCCAAAGTTAAACAATTTTTGGTAATTCATCGAGATAAATTTCAGGTAAATAAAAACCTTTGAATTGTATTCAAAAGCTGATAAGTTACAAAAATGTGATTTTGGCATTATTCTTTTTTGCAAAAAAGTATCATAAAATAAAATTGTATGCTTATTTTATAGGTAAGGTATGTTTTTGTATTTGAAAGATATCAATGATATCTTATGGAAATCATTGAAATTTAAAATTAATATATTTTCTCCTCTAGAATTGTCATAATTCAGTTCACTAATATCAGTAAAATCGACTATAAAAAAAAACATAAAGATGAACTACTTTTCATATAATAATAATTTAATTTGAATAAATCTATATTCCTAATTTGTATTTTTAAATTCGTAAATTATTATTATACTTAAATTAATCGCAAATATTTTTAAATAAGAATTATTAAAACGCAAAATCAAGTTACCAATAATGAAATTTTTATCTTGCAGTTAAGCTCAAAATCTCTAGATAAGCAAGCTCAAATTAGTACTCAAAACTATGAAAAAGACTTTGTTACACACCAGTCAAGACCATTGGCAAATAGGTAAATATCTTGTATTATTCTTACAGATTTTGATCCAATGCTTTTCTCTCACCAGAAAAAAAAAAAATGCTTAATGTTTATGTCGCATATACACGAGTACTATAGTAAAAAGTCAAAATGGAATATTTAACAAACAATAATTGTTCAAATACTCGTAATTAGTTTAACATAATAAAAAAACACAATGTTATTTAAATGAACTAAACAATTCATTAGAAATGCTTTTATATTTTTACACTCATTTAAAATAATATAAAACAAATTAACCTAAGCATTTTTTCCTTGTTTTTGATCTTATATTTTATACATTTTAAGTACATGCAGAAAAATCGCATCATTAATTTAATTATGAGACATAAAAATATTATAATAATTGGGTTTAATAAATATTAGACCCAATTAAGTTTTAGCGTGTTTTGACTAATAATAATATCCTACTAACAATTATAACTCAAATTTTTATTAATTTGTTAAAAAGAATTTGTTTGGCTTTTTTTTTTGTATTAGTAGTAGTATTGTAATAATTAAACCAATTGCAGTTATAGAATTATATATATTTCGTAGATCAAATGTAGTTCTTTCTTAGCTTTTCTAAAAGAGCTGTAAATGTTCAATGTGGTCAAAATAGGAGAATGTCCTCTATTATTACTATATCTAAAATTAGTAATTAAATGTTTATTTAATTGACTAATATCATGTTTCTGCAATTCTTGTCATATGGCAATATAATTAGACTGCGGTAAAAAACAATGTATGCGTTTGACCACTTCTTAAATTGTTAATTTTCACTTTTTCATCTCGAAAGTAATCTCTGAGAAACTTTATATCACACAATTTCCAAGGTATTATTTAACTTTATATTAATATTAATAAATAAAAAATTACATGATTGCAACATTATTGGATTTGTTATTACACATTTTGTGAAGCAAGACATTACTTGGAAAATAGGGTATTTTAGAGGGTAACATACGAGTTTATTTTACTCAAAAATCTAGGGACATCAGTTTTACTAGAAATTAGTATTTCAATGAATTTTATATCAGATGATTCTCTTATAGCTATCAAAGATGTAAACCCTAAAGTTTCATTACAAGTATGCATTCATGAAGGCTGTAGTATATTATAAAAAGGTACCCTGCACAGGCTAACGTTATTGAACCTTCTTCTATGGTGTTATATATTTTAATAAACAAAACTACTCGATTGCAATGAACTACTTGAACAAAGTTCCCAAGAAATTATTTTACAAAATTTCTTTAAGTTATTTTATGATGTGTTTATACCGATAATTTTTATTATTATGTTTTTAAATGCTTGAAAATTTTTAAAAAGGGAACAGAGACACAATTTAAACAATACTCGATTAAAATTGTATTTCTTTTTGTTACTACCCTATTTTTATTTTTAACCGTAGTTATTAATAATTATGTTGAAACTATTTTTGTATTTTTTCTAGAGCTGAAGATTCTTCACAGATCTCATCTCCAATAGATGATCCTTCTTTGTTGCCGTTTAAAAATGCCTTGCACACGGCCATTGAGTGTGGATCGGTAGATGTTGTTCGAACATTGCTAGAAAATGGAGTAGATGCAAATGCCGGTGGTCGTTTGTGGCCATCATCCGTTTTGATTGGTGATACACACAAGCGTTCACGTCCAAACACACCCATACTGAATGGCCAACGTTCTGTACCGGTGGCTGCCTACCCTTCTCAATCGCCCGGTGCTAAATCTCAGCCAGGGATTTATTCTGATCGGGATGACCACGTGTTGCATACAATCCATTCACCGTCAATCGAACAAATAGGTGAGGTAGTACAAATATCTAAAAATCACCATTATTGCAAGTATCCCGTGACGAATTTACAAAGTTAAATTCATGAATGAATAATCCCTTGTTTTTTTATTATAATTTTCTTATTGCTATTTTATAAGCGTTTCCGCCAACCGGATGCGAAACAACGAAATCCATTTATTGGTTTTATAATTGTAAATAACTCAATACGAATGGCAAGTATTAGGAGACTTTTTATAAAGTTATCCGACAGGCTTCAGGGTTGCTGTAGAAAACTCCGATTCAAAGGCAGACTTTCGAACGAATGATCGTGTTAAAAGTTTTGTTATGCTTTGCGAGCTCACATTCGCCGAATCTAACGTAAACTCGACGTTAGGCCTCCCTAGGGAATAATTTATAGTTTTGCCACAGGGTAGGGAAAGAGACATTTCGTGTTCATAAATAGGTAGATTTTGCAAACACCTATAGTCGTGCAATGCCGTAATGAATATTAAAAGGCTTGATGGAAAAAAAATATATAACAGTTTATATCTAAACAAACTCGCAACACGTTAATCAATTTTTTTGTAATTTATTCACTTTTTACTTTTAAAATGTTTTTTTCTGATATACTGGGAACATTATTTACCATTTACAGCCAATGGGAATCAAATTCGGATTTCTGTATGAAAATTGATGGTCTTAAAAAGTTCTCTATACGACAATAAAAAAAATTAAAAGCCTTATTGTTATTTTCCGATTTGACATCTACAAAATATATAATCTTACTGCCTTACGATAATCAAATTTGTTTTTGGATTTCTTGATTTTTATTATCCTTTCACTTCGACTTTTAACCAATTATTCAAATAAACATTTCATCTGAAAATAATCAATAGAAATTCAAACATTTTTATAAATTACCTAATGTATATCAATTCGGTACAAAAAAGGACAAAGTTCCACTAAATTTGTATTGCTCAAACATGATATTATAATATCAGCTTAAGGTATAAACTTACTGAAATAATAAAAAATACTCATTCCCTAATGAATGTTGAACAGTATTATAAAATTGTTTTATTTGCTTGATTTATCTTTGGAAAGTAATATCATATTTTATGGAGGACAAAATATATATTATGACATTTGGATTCACGATGTAAATCTTTAATTTACCTGATTTTTTGAATATAGTAAGAAATAAATCAAAATTCATTAATATACATGATTTACTAGTAAAAACAAATTGCTATTTTTATTTAATATATTTTCTTAAGCTGTATATAATAAAAATATTTTTGTCAATGTATTTATCAATAAATTTGTAATGAAATAAAGTTACTGTTTTTTTTATACATAATACTGATATATTGACAAAAAGTTTAAGTGATAACGTGATAAACTTTAATTTTAATACATCTATTTGTTTACTTTTCATCCTGAAGCATCAGTAACAGATAACATTTTTTATTGCATCTATAANCTTTAATTTTAATACATCTATTTGTTTACTTTTCATCCTGAAGCATCAGTAACAGATAACATTTTTTATTGCATCTATAAATAAGTAAACATTTATGAACTTGTTAAAAAGATAAAAACTTAATGATATATTACGAAATCACTTTTACTTATTATTTATAATAGGGGACAATATTATTTTTAATTTTTACCATTAGTTGCATTATTCTTCGTCAAATTTATTACTTTAATTATTTAATTATTTAAGTATTAATAGATATTTATAAAATAATATGACAAAATTAACCTAAAATATAATCTATAAAAATTATTGTAACTATTAGTCTCGGGCGTACTCGAATTTCAAGTTACTGATTAAAAATTTATTAAAACTGACACGAACAAATAACTATTGAATAAATGTAACATGAAATAAACGCGATGTGAAATTAATAAAAAAAATGTTTTAGCAAATTTTACATGTCAAAACTTTTTTACAAATTTTACATCGTATTTTATTTTTGTGATTATTTTAAGTTATATTTATTTAATGCTTGCTTGTTTAGTTTTAATTACTTTTCAATCAGTATTCTAATGATGGTATATGATCAAAACTAGTAGTTACGATAATTATTATAGATTATACTCTAGATTAAGTTTTGCCAATTTTATTTTCTTATTATTTATACATTAATTATTTATGAATAGTATAAAAATTATTTTAAATATTATTATTTATAGAATAATAATGTCATCAGTGTTAAGTTTCGTAATTAAAATCAATAGGAACATTTAACTTATCACATGTTTTTTCATGGATTAATAAAAATAAATATTTATTTGAATGTGATTTTATAGAATGTTTGGTGAACGGTTGTGATCAAGACAATCAAACGGGTCAGCTCAAAACATCTGGATCGTTGCTAACCAACAAAAATGACAATTCAGGAAGGATTTCGGGGAGAAGTGGCAAACTTGCTCGAGTTCTGGCACGGCAAAGATCTTTGTCTTTAGACACAGACAAATCTGTACAGACTAGAAGTAGCACATTTTATAAGCAAAGGCCAAACCCTTTGGTTAGGTCAACGCCGGGTGCTATATTTGCGGCCAATAATAGTAGCAGCGTACATTCTACAGGTCCTTGTCCGTCAGTAGTTCCTAAAAAGTCAGCCCCTATTGAACTAAAAGGTATCATGGGGGAGCTACGGCGAAGCAGTGATGTATTTCGAGCAATTTTATGGAATTTATCGTTTCGTGATACATTTAGTAGTAATACAAGTGAACCAGATAGCAATGAGCTAGACGTATCAACGCTATTTGACCGTCACGAACAACATAGATTTGCTGATTATGAAATGGAAAATGGTGGTCATTGTGGTCTAGTTGATTCGTTATCTTCAGTCCATTCGATTCAATCGTTTTCTACCGTGGGTTCTCCAGGCTCACTGATAGCTGATCAATTGACTAACGGACATACGTATGGTCCTGATAGTAGTGGACCTAAACCTCTGTTCAAAATAAATAGCAACTTGTCTTTGGATCAACTTCATGATATGGCTGAGGTGTATACCAGACGTTATTTGCTAACGTTACCACCACTGTTCTTGGCTATGGTTCAGCAAAACTCTACCATGGTCTACCTGTTGCTCAAACATGGCGCTTTGCCAAATATTCAGGTACATAATATTACTGTTTGCAATAAATTTATTTCTATTTGGACTAAATTTCAACAAAATTAAATATTTATTTTATCAAATCTTGAAAATCGGGCGTGTTGTTGCGCTGTGGTAACACTATTTGTTGACAAAACTATGGTGTTAAGCCGCACCTACCGTCGTAGATTAACGGATGGGTGACCATACGTGCGATTTTTTACGGTGGCGAAAAAACAAAATGCTCCTAGCGCAGAAGGTAACAGGAAACCACTGCACCTATAAATTTCCCAGGATTGTAAAAAAAAATCAAAATTAAAATCTTAACAAAATTTTTTATATATTCATATAAAAGTATAAATTTTATTTTCAATTATAAGTAGGTTTTATGAGTAATGCTACTTGTATGCAAAAAAGAAAAAAGTATTATATTAAAATATAAAATAATATAGTACTTTATATTAATGTAATATTTATATTATAAAAAATAATTATTTCAATTATGCGAGGAAATACCTTGAAGTAAAATGACTTACTTGTACAAAAGTGCTAGTAAAAAGAATTTTTTATTTATAACATATTCACTGTAGTTCGATTAAACTAATCTTATATTCATCATAGCTTAAAAATAGTTTTTGTGGTAATCAAAAAATTTTATAATAATCGTTTAAAAGAAACTTTTTATTGTGTTTCATAATCAATTAATTATTTTTTAACACTCTGGACTGTATAATTTTTACACATTTTTATAGAATATGAAAATAGTAGTATGACATAAAAAATATTTTCTTAGAACAGCTGTTTCATTATATTTCTTAATTCTTATTATATTTAATTCGATTTTAAGTAACCACACTACACTCGTTTAGTACTTCTTACAAAAATATAACAAAAACGACTTACAAGTTGAATAGTAGCATACGAAAAATAACGATTTATATAATAATAACTGTGCTGTAATTTTACAAATCTGATATTATAAACTACCTAATTTAGCATTTTGGTGCGCGCAGGTGCCTCGTAGTCTCAGTCGACGTCCGGTTTCCGACTAACTTACACTACAAAGCCTGCGCTTTCATCGCCCTCTGCTTACTTCATATAATTTATTAACTGTCAATAGCTCAATACCCATCACAAGTTTCACGTTAACATTTAGTTTGTACTACATTCAAGCAAAACTTCTAAATCCGTTCATCGTTGAGGTATCTCATTTCACCTTTTACTTCGAATTTCTTACAAGGCTACAAGAATAGATTATAGCGAACGAAGAGTTATTTGATGATGCAAACACAAAACATCTCTTATTATGTATTTTCAAACCTATTAAAATTAAATGTATTTTAATATTTTAACGCTCCTTATCAAAATTATTTATCGCAATTTAAAAGCTCTCTCATGATATTCTACATTTTTTTATAAAATATTTCATTTTTATGTTGTTAAGATTTGAACCACCTTTTGAAAAATAACTAAAAATTTAATTTCGAAAAAATTGTCAACATAGATCTTAAGTAATGTTGAAATTGAGATAACTATAAAACTAGCTTACTTTAAATCTAGTCTATATTTGAACATTTTGACCTTTCAACTTTGTACATTACATAATTTTTATTATAAATGCATTGTAAAGTACTGTAGATTCACTTATAGTTAACTCAACAAACACTGAACTCATATTTATTTGTAATAAATCAAAAAGAAGTGGAAAATGATGAAATTAATGTGGACGGTTTGATTCATTACCATAAAAAAATAAGTTAAAAATTTAATACCCCTACTGGGCGTATGATTTGAGGGTTCAGAGTGGAGAAATATATATTAAAATATGATAGATACGTGTACTGCTATATATACAAATAAACATTTTAACTTGTATATTTCACTTATCTTTTTACTTTTTAAATGATGATGCAGTTGACTTCAATGAATATGTTTTTACTCAAAATATAGTGTCTACTAGTTAAATTTAATATTGTTATTTTCTTTAAAAGTAATTTGAGTACACTTAGGAAAATTTATTAACTATTAACACAGAATATATTTTTAATAAAATTGAAAGCAAGCGTTGACGACAATTAAATCTTAATAATTAATTTAAACAAATACATCGAAGTTACAGTATCTGGATGGGACATCCATTGTAGTCTTCTTCGTAGACCGAGGCTATACCAGAGCCTTGACTAACGTCTTATTTGACAAAACGATGAAAAAAATCATTTTATTTTACTTAGCATATTTTACTATCTCCGTTTCCTACTTAATTCATAGTTAGCACTCCTTGTATTTATTCATCAACATTATTCGTTTATACACGGTATCATAAGTTAAAATAAAATGCTTGTATATAAATATGTTTCTATACAGTTATTGAATTCACTTAAAAAAGGTCGAGGAATACAATGTATTATAGTATTGCACATATTAATATATATTCTTATATACACGTAGGATTTTTCAAAAAATTCAAATTTAGCTTCCATTTTAAATATATTTGAAATATAGATTTTTATTGTATTATGACATCAGTAATTATATTAGTTACTATTGTAGTTAATGTATTATGTAATTAATCTTATAAAAATTAAATAAAATTTAGCTAATAATATTAAAATAAAACGATAATTCATTGAATCAAAATAAATAATACACGCTGTTGAGTTAACATATAATTTAAGCATTACTTAAGTGATCTTTAGAGGCTTATAAATACCCAGAAATTATGGTAATTAATTAGATCGTAAACATGGCATAAATTAATAAAGTACAAAGAAATAATCAATAAAAAAAATTACGCAAAACAATCATAATATTACACAAGTTTCAAATAGAAAAACATGATTCGAAAGTCACTATATTTAGAACGCCAAACTTTTTTAAATAATTAAACTATGCAAAAATTGATTTATGCAAAAAAAATATATATATATATATATATACAAAAATTTTCTGTTATGGTTGATTTGACGTTATTAGTTTTTTTGTTTCAAAATACCACAAAAGTAACTTTCGTGGTATTTTGTCAATAACTGTTATTGACAAGGTTTAAAAGTTTCACTGGAAACGAGTTTCGTTTGTTAGAGATTTCTGGTGACGGAGAATTATAATTAGAATTTTACACAGCTACGTTTCTTCAAAGTACTTCACATGCCTTAAGAATTCAACTTGATATTAAAACAAATTCAGAGTACAAAAGATTTCAATAAAAAACATACCAACCAAGCTTTTAAAAAATAATGTTATAATAAAATGAATAATTTCAAGCGAATAATTTAACACATATTAAAAATATTAAATCATATTCAAGTAAATAAGTAGCTTTAGACTAAAATACAGTATGTGTAAATTGAGTATCTGTTTATTCCCTAAATACAAATATACGATTTTAAGTATTTTTTGTGGTTTTTAAATTATATACGTTAAGTTTAAAATTTTAAATATATTTTTAATAAAAATTTTTTTTGAAAAAGAAAATATTTTGTTGTTAGAAAAAATTACTTCATTATGAATACTTTAAATTAGATTAATTAAACTAGAAATTTCTAAATAGTAATTTTCATTATAAAAATTCTTAAAAAGCAATTTTTTAAACCACTGAAAATTTCCTGTCAAAAATTTTAATTCAATAAAATAATTTGAAATACTATTCAAGCAAATTTTTTTATAAATCAATATTAATATTTAAATTATTATTTGAAATTCATATTTTTTTTTAATATCTTAATTATTTAGTACTACACCTCATATAAATTTTATTTTTTAATGAGAAATGTACATTTTTTATTAACTAATTTTACAAAAAATGATCTAGCTAAGAAAATGACTAGTCAATAAAATTTTTTGGATAGACTTAAGATGTTATTACCATTGTTAAATTTTGTCTAGGTGCATGAAGCTTCGGTTACCACTTTTTTTCAGCTATTGAAATTTTCATGGTTAAGTGGTAGTAGAAGTGCAACTGAAATGGTTAGGAATGAATGTTTTTAGTTAGATGTACTTATGAATTATAGAAGTGAATTTAAATAATAAAATGAACGCATCCATCGACAAAATATAATATTTTTCATTTTTATCAAAAAATAATTGTAAAATATTTTTATCAAACAATATACAGAATGATCCATTTATCATATCCCATTCAATCACTTGTACAATAAAATTTATGTTGACATTTTTATACTTTGGTGGGATGAAGAGTACGGTCGGCAAATGGCTAGTCATATAAATAATAACGTCTGCATCATACCTTCTTGTGTATCAACCTCTTTTTGTTTACTGTAAATTTTTATACTTAAAGGGCAATGACTACGGAGTATTATTTAAGAATTTATCAATTACCATAATCAAGATATCATGTCTCGCTACCATGATTGGAAATCATAATATCTTAATAATTACCTTAATCATTTTTCAACATGATCATGTTGCCACGATTTAATTCAATGATTTACTAATCAGAAAAATTTGTATATAATAGTAATGATACTTAATTATTCCCATTATCCTAGCACATAATTACGGAAACGGTCAAAGAAGTATGATATTATTAAACATCTAGACAGTACACATAATCTATGTAGAAAAACAAAATATAATATAAAAATAATAATACTTCATTTGAATATAATAACTAAAAGCACATAAATGTCTATCGTGCATATAACAAAAATTAAATTATAAATTAAAAAAACCCGTCTGTATAATAAATACAAAATATTAAACAATATAATAAAAACCCAGCACAGGGGGGTCGCGGCACAGTGGTGACGTGGCATAGTTGGATCAAGTATAATGATATCTGACAGTGATTAAAATCACTATCAAAAAAAAACGCTTCGATGCAAATCTTTAGATAGTGTTTAATTTTAAAAAATTGGTGGATTATTCCAAAAGCTTCATAAACTGCTAGTTCCTTATTAATATCCTGATTAAGA